>NW_026533210.1:95000-420000 GCF_028296485.1 Oppia nitens
ATATGATATTATATATGCTTTAGTGTGAAATAAACAGACAAATAGTTTTTGTTGTTGAAAAACGGATAGATAAGTGTGTGTCATATGTTTGTTTGGACACACATTGAATTATTACATTGAACTTATTGAACGGGTAGTATTATTGGACTGACTATATATATATTGGCTACCAGTGCTGCACTCGTTATGACTGATCCATTGATCTTTTAATAATAATAATACTAATAATAATAGCGAAACACTTTTAATCTCATTTATTACCACTTATTTCACGCTAGAAATCAATGAATGAATGAATGAATGAATGTATGAAAAAAATTTTAGATAACTGTTGTAGTAATGAAAGTAAAACTTATAGATAACTATATAGTGTTTTAATACAATATATATATATATATATATATATATATATATATATATATATAACTTAAATAATATTTAGGATATCTTATTTGATACATATGTTTGGTATTATATATATACAGTATATATAGTTTTTACTATAGAAACAAAAAATCAATAAAAAAAATAATAATTTTGTTTAAAACTTTATACACTTTTAAAATCCAAACTATTATATAATAATTAAACTTTTTTTTATAAGTCATAAACAAAAAAATAAGACTAAAATCTATGATTAATTTTTATATTTTAAAAAAAATAGTTAAACTTTATTTTCTTATTAAACAAAAACTGTTAAAATAGAAATATAACATCAATTTTATGCAAAAAAATTAATTAATTAATTAATAATTACTCATTATATGAATAATTTTTTTAGTTGACAACAAATTATATCTTATATTTTTTTTATTTATATCTAGTAATTATATATCAATTAGCATTAATGATATACTAGCAAACTAATTATAGCATACATATAATCAATAATTAACTTATATATTAATATATATATATAATATATTTTTAAGAAAACTTTTTGATGAAATTTTCTACAATATGATTGATATTACTATATATTTATTTTTTATATATATAAATATTGTAATAAAAAAATATATATCAATAATGAGTTATTATATAAAACATAAAAAATAATTTCATAATACATACGATTTCAATAAATATATCGTGTTTTTATACTATTAGAAAAAATATCAATATATTGTATATATAGTTTAAAAAAACCTAATGTGTTATCAAAATATAAAGTTTTTTTTTATATATCATTTTTGCGTTTTTTTGTGTCTATTTATTTTGCATTTAAATGCTATACTATTAATATTACTATTATAACACAATGTTTACAATTGTTTTATATATATACAAATATATATATATATATTATTGATTAGTACACAGAAAAATAAAATCAATATTTTAGATGAAATGAAATAATAATAATAATAAAAATATATTTACAATATTTTCCTTTAATGATAAATAATATGTCAATAATGTATTGATTTTTTTTTATATACACCAACAACAAAAAATAATTGTGAATATTATGAAACATTTCTCACTAATACTAAACAACTATTAAACAAAACAAAAATCATTTAATATTATTGATAATAATAATAATAATAATAATAATAATAATAATAATAATAATAATAATAATAATAATAATAATAATAATAATAATAATAATAATAATAATAATAATAATAATAATAATAATAATAATAATAATAATCTTTGAATTTTATTGACTTATAACATGTTTATTGATATTTGACTTGTATTTTATTGATAATATATTGTATATTAAAACATGAAAAATATTAATAATAATAATAATAATAAATAGTATAAATAATTGATAAAATTAAACTAAAATTTTGTTGTTGTAATCGTTTTGTAAAAGTTTAATGTCAAACATTTATGAAAAATAACTTTTATATATATAAATGTATTAATATTATATATATTGTGTATGATTATATAAAATATGATTAAATTAAATTTGACATTTAATTATATGTTATACTTAATTAAGTATAATATAACTAATCAAGCTTAAAGGTTAACAAAAAAAATAAAGTTATAAAACAATATAAATATTTTTGTTGCATGTTTGCCATTAATTAACGATTATATATTGTATTATTATTATTTTAAAAAAAATAAATTATATTTTTTTATCAATAATTATAAAAATAAGTTAATTAAATGTTTTTGTTTTTTTTTGTATATATATTTAATATAAAATTAAATGTTAATTAAAAATTTCTAAAAAAACATTAAAATGTTACTCTATATTTGATAATTATATATCTAAATATTTAATATTATAATATTATAATATATTTAACTATATTATAAATTGCTTTTTAATTATAAATTACTATTATTTTATATATAAAAAAACAAAATATATTTATTATAAATAGTTCACATTATTTAATATTATTATTATTAATATTATTAGTACAGTATTTAAAAATTACAAACAAAAAAAATCTATTTTTAAAAACTATGTTATAATTTATTGCGGAAATAATTGATTTGCTAATAATATTTAATAATAATAATAATAATAATAGGAAACAATAATACATCAAAAATAAAATCATTGTGTTGTCTATAAAAAAAATATAAATTTATATCATTTAATAAAACAATTTTTTTATATATATTTAATTCACAGTACATGTATCACAATAATTATATTAATTTATATTTTTTGAACAAATAAAAAAAACTAATAAAAACTAAATTTTTTTTTGTAGCTTATTGTTTGTAAAAATTTATTTTGCAATACATTTATTTTGGCTTTTAATTAAGGAAAATAATTTTAATTAAGTTTACTATATTGTAAAAACAATGATAACATTATTTTTATTATAGACTAATTTTATTTTTATATATTTAAAAAAAAAATCAATTTATCTATAATACTGTACTGTAATAACAATACTTTATATATAACTTAGGAGTTAATCATATATTTTTTTTTTTTGAAAAAAATATTATATAAATATATTGTTTTAATAAAACCGTAAAATTTTGGTGTTAACTCTGTATTAAAACTAATGATTTGATAAACTATTTTGTATTGTTTTTATTTATTTCAATATTAATACTAATAATAATAATAACTATGAAATACTAACCAACAACAAAAAAAAATTGGATAAAATACATGTGTTTTTTAAAAAATAAATAATTGCTTGTTTTTTATGTACACTATATTAGACACAAACAAAAAAATAAAGTTATGTCACAACAAGTTTATGTGACTTAACAACTAAATAATAATAATAATAATAATAATATTATTATTAACTATAATACAGTAAATACCGGTAAAAATAAAATAAAACAACAATTATTTTGTTGTATTTATTATATAATATAATAATAATAATAATAATAATAGCATTAATGCTACATTAAATAATTGGCTATAAATAAAACAACTATTATATAATATATATATATAATAAAAAAATAGTAATAGTTTTTATTTTTATTTTTTGACGATTCATAAACACATTAAAAAAACAATTTTTATTTTTACTTAAAACAATGGGATATCCAACCAACAAAAATAAAATAAAATGTGTTTAACTAACCTATATATTGTAGAAATGTAATAATAATAATAATATTTTTTACTATAATGAATCTGAAAAAATAATTATTTTTAATTAACAAGAAAATAAAAATTACAAATAATTTTATTTATTTATTTTTTGAAAAATTAAGTCAAAAAAATCAAATTAAAAAAGTTTATATGTAATTATAATTTTATAATTATTTGCAATATTATTATTATTATTAAATATATGTAGCATTTAAAAATGTTCAAGGAAATTTTTTTGTATGTAATGTAACTAAATTAGCCTCAATAATACTAATATATATTAAATATAATATAATATATATATATATATTGATAAAATATTGACAATTTATTGCTATTGTTATATTAAACAATTGATTACTACTTAAAGTCATCAATCAATTGCTTGTTATAAACATTTTTATATTTATTTATTTTTTTTTCTATTTCTAACTTTTTATTTGTTGTTTGTAATCATTGATTGTAATATTTCTATATAAACATAATGTTTGTTAACTTTTTTTTTATAAAAAATAAAATAAATACATAAAAGTAAAATCATGTAAAATCAATATAAAAAAACTTTCCGGGAATTTATTTTATAGAGAATTTCCCCTTTAATTATTATTATTTTTTTATTTTTTTAAAAAGTCCATGGTAACAAAAAATAAATTTTATTTACTAATTATATGTTTTAATTTTAAAAAAATATTATTAAATATTTACAAACAATTAATTAAAATTACTTCAATATTATTTTTTGAAAAACTTGATATGAAATCAAAATTTTGAATTTAAATAAAATAATAATAATAAAAAAAATTATTTACTAATTAAAATTTTCTACTAATTAAGACTAAAATTAAACTTTTAAAAAAAATATTATTATTATTATTATTATAATTACTATTAATGTAAATAAATTTTAATATAAATTATTTAAAATACTTGAAATTTGCAAAAAAAATAAATAAATAAAATAATTTCATTTGCTTTTGAATTGAATTTATTTATTACTATATATTAAGTACTGTTAGCTAAAAAAAATTGTATACAAATTTAATTAATGTTTTATATATATATATATATATATATATATATATATATATTTAATTAAAATAATAATATTTATAGTAAATTATTTA
Organism: Oppia nitens; assembly: GCF_028296485.1. Lineage (NCBI taxonomy): Eukaryota > Metazoa > Arthropoda > Arachnida > Sarcoptiformes > Oppiidae > Oppia > Oppia nitens. The sequence continues at coordinate 99,681 of NW_026533210.1, forward strand.
ATGCATTTTCGCTAAATAATTAAAAAAATCTAATAATAAATAGTACTTTTTATATATATATTTAACTTTATTATTAGACAACAAAATTGCATATAAAATATAATATACAGTAGTATATCCATATATAGTACAGTATTTATATATATATATATATATATATAAAACTAATTTAATATTAACATTAATAATATTAACTTATATGTATTGAACCAATGTGTAGAGGTATATACAAAAATGTTGAATAAATTATTATTATTATTATTATTATTATTATTATTACATAACATTAATTTAATAATTACACTAAAATATTTGTTGACTATTAAAAAAAAGGTGAATATAATTTGTATGTATTATTATTATTTTTTTAGTGTATGTAAATAAATAAAATTAATTTAAGGTTAGTTTTATATGAGATTATTATTATTATTATTATTATTATTAGTACACCACACGGTGTAATTAAATTAAATATTTATATTAATATCTACTAAAAGTTTTTATAATAATAATAATAATAATAAAACTTTTATTTAGTACTATTATATATACACACATATAAAAAAAATCTAATATGAATAATTTATTTTAGTTATATTATTTAATTAATTAAAAAATATTTATACAACAAAAACAACAACATTAAACCAATGTTTATTTTATTTATTTTTTTTAAAAATAATTATTAATTAGTTAGAAATATTTTTCACAAAATCTTATTTTTACAAAAAAATAAAATAAATAAATAAATAAAATAATAATTATTTGCTATTTTAATCCTAATTTCTACTAAACAATAGTTTCTATAATAAAAATTTAAAAATCTTTTAGTTATTTAAAGAAAAAAATATTTAATTCATATTTTAATACATATTTTCAAAACTTAAATCTACAATAATTGTTAGCAAAATAAATATTATTATTAATTAATTATTATAAAAAAAATGTTAATTACTATATAATATATTATTTATTATATTCTGAAATATCATAGCAATTAATATATATAACATAAAATTAATTTTTACATATAATTTATTAATTTTTATTATAGTAATTGCTTTATATTAGTTTATTATGTATTATAAGTTATATAAAATTATTTATTTTTTTTGGGATTTATTTATCCATTAAACTATTACAGTAATGGTTATCTATTGATAAAATTATTGTATATATATTTATTAATATACAGTATGTACTGTGTATTATGATATAATTTATTGAAGTATTTGGTTAAAAACAAAATTTTTCAAAAAAATAAAATATTTACACACTCTGTATATAATATTAGATGCGATAAATAAAATGATTAAATACTGTTATATATACAAGTAGTCTCTCTCTCTCTCTCTCTCTCTCTCTCTCTCTCTCTCTCTCTCTCTCTCTCTATGTGTGTGTGTGTGTTAAGTGTCATACATATACACACAATAAATAAATATTGTTATCAATCTTAATATTATAGGCTGTTATTAATCTGTATATATATATAATATAATATAATATATAATGTATATATTATAGATGAAAACAAATATCTATACATATTTTAAATATAAAACCAAAATTATTTTGTTTATCAGCCAATATATACTGTATATATTATAAGTATATGAATATCATATTATTATATATACATTATATATATATATATATATATATTTGATAACAACTTTCAAATACCATAATCAACAACAACAACAACATGGGTTCATATTTCAATATACTTTATAGATATATATACATATAAATTATATATAATATGTATATCATATTTACAATATAAATATAATATTTTTTTGGTTATAACTTATAATATATATTTAGTATTTATTTATTAATAATCAATGGTGTTAATAAATAATACAGTATATCATCAGTTAGTCAATCAAGTGTTAAGTTATAGTATTTTTTTAAACATTAAGTTAACATATCATAAGTTATTATAGTTTTTTGTGTGACTATTATTTATAATATTAATAATAATAAAAAATTATATATTAATTCAATTCAATTACAAGACAATACAAAATAATAATATTTAATCTCATTATATATATATACATATATAACTTATTATTCAATAACAAATTTATTTTAGTAATTTTAGTTTATTGCCTCTTCAAATATAATCAATAATAATAATAATAATAAAGCTAAAAGTTTTATGATTATTATAAATTAAAAACTGTAGAGATTTAACACATGGCAACCAAATAAAAATTATTTATTAATATTAATAATAACTTTAATTAATAAATATATAATTTATTATTTAGACAGTCATATCAACAACAAAATAAACTATACTTTTAAAATGATAATATCATTGTGAATGACATTATAATAAACATTATTATAATATTATATATTAAATACTAAAAAACTTATATAATATATATATATATGTATATATATAAACATATATATGTACTCTACTATATATATATATATATATATATATATAACTTTATATTTATCTATCTATACAGTAGAGTACTGTTATATTTAAGATAATATTAATTAATATATATATATATATCAATTAAAATTTATGTGAAAATAACAAAAATAAATAATTATTTTTTAGAAGAAAAAAATAATCTCAAAATTACAGTAATCAACATTTATTTTTTTTTTGATTTATTGATTATAAAATTATATATATTTATAATTAAAAAAAAAATTAAAAAAAATTTACCCAAAAGTGTGAAATGGCGTTCACGTGAAACGTCCGCAATATATGATCGTCGGGTGTCTCCAGAAATCGTTTCCCACTAACAATGCCGGCATTGTTGACCAAAATGGTTACCTTACCGACCGATTCGCGTACCTGTTTGGCCGTTTCGTATACCTGTGCCCTATCGGATACATCGCATACATAGCTGTAGGCACTTTTGATTTTGATATCATTGTTATCGGCGGTGACACCGACATGTTTTTCGCCATCAATCAGCCTCAGGGTCTCATCCAATCCCTGTTTATTAATATCCCAGACGACTACCCGAGCACCGCGTCGGGCAAATCTCAAGGCCAATAGCCTACCCAAACCGCTACCGCCGCCAGTAATCAATACAATGTCGTCCGTAACCGACTTATACCGGAGCCGTTTGGGTACAAAAAACAGGACAATCCCTTCCAACCAGTAGTACAACAATAGGCTGATGTCGTAAACTATTTGCAACATTGAGTTCATTATTATTATTATAGTTATTATGATTATTGTCGATAGGATTTTATTATTATTATTATTAGTTAAAAATTATTATTATTATAAGGTATTCACTAATAATATTTGTGTCACAAAAAAATGTATAAAAAATACTGTAATTATTGTAAATTATAATTTTTCTTAATAATTATTATATATATATATTATATATATATATATGTAAAATACAACTGTTTTTATATGAATTATGTGATAAAAAAATTGATTAAATATCACATCAAATAAACAGCAAAAAAAAGTTTCAATAAGTTATTATTATAAACACACGTAAAAAAAACTTGTGATAAAAAAATATAATAATAATAATTGTTTTATAAGTTTGTTTATTTAGTTATTATTATTATTATTACTTAAAATAGTTTATTTGTTTTTAAAACCATTATACAAAAAAAATTATAATTTATATTTAAATAAAACAACAAAACAATTATTAAATTACAAAATAATTTTGCAAAATAACAAACACTATACAACCAAAAACACTTGACTTTTATATATCAATAATTTATTTTTTTTTTTGAAAAATATTTATTGCAACACAACTACACACACAACAATATAGTTGTATAATAATAATAATAATAATAATAATAATTCAGATAATCATTACTATATACAGGTATATACTATAATGACAACTGAATACAACTAAACAAAAACAAAACAATATATATAATAAAAAAGTTTTTTTTTATATATATATATTATGCTAACCTCTCATAAACGTAATGCCAGCTCATATACCTCACTACTACTACTACTACCAGTCAAATAGGTAAAAGACACTGTAGTTTATATTATTATTATTATTATTATTATATATATACACTGATCACATAAACATAACACATACAGTATATACACACACAGTCACTGACAAACACATACAAACATACTGTACATACATATAGACAAACCACATGCAAACTGATAGGCAATAAACAAGTCTTTCTCTATATCAGTGCTCAAAAACTAACAGTTCCTCTCTTTCTTTCTCTCTCTCTCTCTCTCTCTCTCTCTCTCTCTCTCTCTCTCTCTCTCTCTCTCTCTCTCTCTATCTGAACATACATATGCTGGTAGAGAATGGTATGCGCCTACTATAGCACATACAAGTGCCTCGAAAACCATACTCTCTCTCTCCCCTCCTCCTCCTCCTCCCCGACTAAACAAGTGGTAAAAAAAGCTACATTTCCTCCCTGAGCTATTTGCTTCCCTATCACACACACACACACACACACACACACACACTTGTTCCCATAGTTTACAGTTATTGCACCGGTAGTTTTTTTATGTATATGTTTTTTTGTTGTTTTGTTTTGTTTACTAGTTTGTAATCTAGTTGTGTGTGTGTGTGTGTGTGTATGTGTATGTATGTGTGTGTGTATGTGTGTATGTGTGTATGTATGTGTGTGTATGTGTGTGTATGTGTGTGTATGTGTGTGTATGTGTGTGTATGTGTGTGTATGTGTGTGTATGTGTGTGTGTGTGTGTATGTGTGTGTGTGTGTRTGTGTGTGTATGTGTGTGTGTATTTATGTCTGTGTGTGTGTGTGTGTGTGTGTGTGTGTGATATTACTAGGAGTTACCATATAAATACATATATATAATTGTTTGTGTTTTTATATTTTTATATAATAGTATTTATTGATTTATTATTAATCATAAATATATTTAAAAAATAATATTATTATTTTTAGAAAATAATAACTTATTTTTTTAATAATATAAATTATTGGAAAACTTATTCATATAATAGTTTTAAATAGCTTGAAATAATAATTTCCTACCTATAATTATAATTATATCCTTGATAAAATAACAAAAAAAAATATATTTATATGTTGTTTATTCAAATATTTGTATGCAAATATTTTTATTGTTATTATTATTATTATTGAATGTCAAACTATATAAAAAATTATTATTATTAAATTTTTTATTATTATTATAATTTACTATAATTAAATATGTTTGCAAAATTGACATTGATTGAAATAAATGTATATATATAATAAATATATAAAAAAAAATTATTATTATTATGATTAAATAATAAAATATAAAAAAAATTATTTTCATCATCATTAACAAATGTGTTTTGTTAAAATTTATTTTTTTTAATAGACATTAAATTAAAATTAAATTATAATATAAATTTACAATAATATTTTTCATTTTAGTATTTCAATGTCAATAAATAAATGATAATATTTTTTAAATAAATTATTTTTTGATATTTATATTGATAAAACAAAAATTATAATTTTATTTTAAAATTAAAATTATATACAATTAGTTATATTATTCAATAGTAGTTTATTAGTAATTAAAAAGTTGCAGTTTATTTAATTAAATATTTAATTAAATATATATATAATTTAGCTAGATAAATTATTATTATGTAATGTTTGTAAACTATTAATTGTTTTATATTTATGTAAATAAAATTATCATTATATATAGACTTAACAAATTAATTTTTCTATAGATAATAATTTTTTATCTAGATAATTTTATTTATAATTAAAGATTCATATAGTATACTCATATAATATTAATTGAAAATAATTCAATACATAAAATTTATAACAAAATTTTAAATTTTAAAACAAAATTTATATAGCTATATAATTACAGATATAAATATTTTTATTGTTGTACCAAGCTTATTTATTTATTTATTTTGTTTCAAGCTAACTGTTTTTTTAGTAGAATATTTTATTTATTTTTATACTAATATTTACTTATAAATATATTGTGACATCTATTAGTAGACATTTAAATTAGATACTAATAAAATAATACAATATTAAATAGTAATACAAATAACCTTGGATAATTTAACTATTATAATTAATTTTTTAAATAAAATATTACATAAAATTCAATAGAGTATAAATTATTGATTATTATTTAGAGTAATAGGAAAAATATTTTTTTGAAAATACTAATTAAATTTACATTTTTAAAAAAATAATATAATATATTAACTATTAATAAACTTTTTTAAATATAAAGTTTTTTAAACAAATAGAAAAAATGTTTTACTAATAATTTTTAATAAATTATTTAAGATAATTGAATATAAAAAATAGATTAGAAAAACGGGTAATAGTTTTAAAAAAAAATTATTTTAAAATAATAAAAATATAAAACTAAACTTAACTTCAAATATGATTACATGAAAAAAGTATTTTAATAAATAAATAGATAAATTATTAATTTTTAAAAAATGTGATTTAATTTTTTATTTGAGTATTAATTTTTGGTTTTGAAAAAAAACTAATCTATATTTCAACAAAAAATTTATAATTATGAAATGTTATCGACAGTGTATCGTAATTCAAAAAATAATAATAAATAGGTGATAAAACTATCCAAGGTCATATACGCCATTATTAATAATAATATACATGTATATATATATATATAAATAAAAATATATAAAAATACAAGTAGTTTAGTGTATATATAAAAAATTAGACAATGTTTTTATCATTTACTAAAAATAATTGTTTGTTATATATATATTAATGAATATATTTTTTACTAAAAAAATAAATAAATTTTATTTAATTGTTTTTTTTACTGTAAATTAATTAATTTATTTTAAGTGCTAATTAATATCATAATATTAATTAAATTATATATATATATATATATATATATTTTAAACAAACAAACAAAATATGTATCAAAACTATAGCCGCAATTCATTTGACCGGTTCGGCGATGACCTGTGCGAAGTGATTGTCCAGTATTTGTCATTTGCGGACAAATTTCGCTATGAATGTGTGTCCAAACAGTTTCGTCGGACAGTATTTACTGGACAATCAGTGGTCAACATTGATAAGCGATTTTTTGCTAATCCCAGACCAGTTATAATTGCCGAAAAATTTCGGACAGTTATCTCAAAATTGGAAAATTTGCAAACAATTCATTTTACATATAAGGCACCGATAGTTATCAGTGGTGTATATCAGCAAATGTTTGACATAATTGTCGACCGGTGTCGGCATTTACGGGCCATTTGTATTGACTTTCAATGCGATCTGAGTCGGGATAGTTTGGACCGATTTTTCCGAAAGTTTGGCCAACAATTGAATCGGTTGAACATCAAAAACGTTAACCAATTGCCGGTCGACGACAAGCGCCGCTATTGGCTACAGTGTCCCAATGTTTGGGATATCAATTTTGGCGGTTATACCAGTCTAGCGGCACTGATAGACAGCCAGACCATCGATGACCAACAAGTATTCAAACAACTGAAAACTGTTAGCCTTTATTACGGAACGGATGACCGAAAACGTTGGCAACTGTTTGCCGATCGGTATAGTCTTACCGTACGATCGGTTAACATAACTATCAGCAGCTGTTGTCCGTACGAGTCGTTAAGCGGATTGATGTCCGGTTTGTTGCAGATGTCGGCACTCAATGACCTCCGACTTAACTATCATACCGACGACGACGGCAGCGATGACCAACTGAATCAAGTGTTTATCGATGGTCTGCGGGAAATAGGTTTGAAACCAATTGGCCGACAATTGAAACGATTGTCATTGGATTTGGTCAACAATTTACCCGATTTTTATCCGGAAATATCTGTGATATTAGATAAATATTTTTCGCATATAAAACAACTGGAATTAATTACTTTTTGATATATTTTTAAAATTTTGATTTAAATTTTTACAATTATTATCAACAAAATAATTATAAAAATTAAAAGTTTTTAACTTATTTCAGCTAAATGTCTAACCAATGTTTTAAACCAAATTTTAATTTATAAATTATTAATAATATATAAATAAAATATTTTTCAAATAAACAATAGATAACAAAATAAAAATTAACTCTTAATATACTTATTAAAAACAAAGTTTTATATAATTAAAATTATTTTTAAAAATAAAATTAATTATGCATAACTAAATAGTACTAATTATTACTAAATTAATAGTTATTAATGAAAAAAAATTTTTCACAGTGTAATATGTAGCTAAATGTAAAAATTACTTAATTATTATAAACTATCATTATATTTATACTAAATAATAATTTACAGTTTTTATTAACTTTGTTGTACTGTTTATATAATAATAATAATAATAATAATAATAATTTACTAGTAATTACTGTTAAAAATATTATGTTATTTTATAAAATAAAAAATACTATCAACTAATTAGTACTTTTAAAAAATTTACTATTTATTTAAAATATTATATATTATAATAAAATATTTAAATTGAAAACTACTGTATAATAATTGTTTATACAATGATAATACAGTTTATCAAATTTAAATCAAAAATAAATTACTAATTTATTACTATTAATAAAATTTAACTATTAATTAAACTATTAATTATATATTTATTAATAAAAATTTAAAAAAAATTAATTGATATATAAAATAAGTTATCAAAAAAATACTAACAAAAAAACGTCTTAATAATGAATTTTCAAAAATTATTTCACTTTTAGATAAAATATTTTAAGTTCACATTAGTCATGAAAAACGGGTTAAATGTTTTAATAATTTATTTTTCAAAATATAAAAAAAGTAAACTATAACTAACTTTATAACAAAAAAAAACATATAAATAATACAATTTACAAACAATTATTTATTTCGTATAAAATAATTGTGTAAATAATTAATTAATTATTTTTTCTAATTTTTTTTTAATAATTTTACGGTTTGGTTTCGGATAACTAAAAAAAATAAAAGTAAATAAATATTCATTTAGTTTAAAATTTTGAATTGTTATCGCAATTAAAAAAAAGGTGATAAAACTATCCCAAGGTCATATACGCCATTATATATTAAGTGTATATACCTGTATATAATATATATATATTAATAATTATATAATGTTTTCTCACAATAGAAAATTATATAAAATTAATACAAAAATTTATGTAAATAAAATTATGTTTTCCAAAAAAAAAACAATTACTATTTTAAATAATTATTTAAATAAACAAAATTAATTTTTCAAACAAATAGTTTTTAATTTGCATAAATATTTTATTTTTTTTGATAAATCAAACATTTATGAATTAGAATTTTATGAATTTTCACATAATATGTTTTTGGGAAAATTTATTTTTTTTTCAAAACCATTTTAATAGTAGATTTTTTTATTTGATTGATTTTAAATAGTAAATTACTATAAAAAAATTAATAATCAAAATTTTTAATTATAATAAATTGATTAAAATCATTAATTCAATAATTACAACATTTATTAGATTTTTATTATATAATAATATATATATATATTTATTAAAAATGCAATAAAAAAATTAAATAATTAATTAAAATTTATATAATAATTATAATTATTTTTAAACAAAAAATAATTTCTGTCATTCAATTATACTTACAAATCGGTAGTAATACCAGCGCTGACGACACTGTAATTGCGGTCACGCATCCACTGGTTGTCCATGAATTTTGTCATATAGTTGGCCACACCGTCGGCCAGCAGACAAACACACCGTTGATCGCTATCCAGCTGTTTGGCCACCGACATGGCTGCCGACACCACAGCACCCGATGAACCGCCACACAGTAGACCTTCGGCGGCAATCAATCGACGGGACATTTCCATCGATGACCGATCATCCGATTTGTACCACTGGTCGACCAGTCGACGATCGAGTACGTCGGTAACAAAATCATGACCAATACCTTCAATTTCATAGCCAGTAACCGATGTACGGTTCAATTCGTCGGGTTCGGCAACCATTGAACCATACGGGTCTACACCGACAATCTGACAGTCGGGTAGTACTTGTTTGACACGTCTAGCAATTCCGGTAATTGAACCGCCAGTTCCGACACCGACAACAATCATGTCTAGTCGACGATCGGTTTGGTCGAGTATTTCCCGTGCGGTAGTGTCGTAGTGGGCATTCGGGTTACTAGAGTTACCGTACTGGTCCAATAGTACGGCGTTGTCAATTTGGTCGCAAATTTTTCGGGCCATTTCGAAATGCGATTCAGGCGAATCGTACGGCACTCCCGACGGTGTTCGTACAATACGGGCGCCCAATGCCTGCATAATAGTAGACTTTTCGGCGGACATCCTATCGGGCATACAGACAATCAGTTTATAGCCGCGAACAGCGGCAACCATTGCCAACGCTATACCAGTATTACCACTACTGGGCTCAACAATAGTAGCTCCGGGACGTAGTCGACCATCACGTTCGGCATCTGCGACCATACGGACGGCTATTCGGTCTTTTTGCGAACCGCCCGGATTCATGAATTCACATTTGGCCAACACTTGACACCGGAGTCCATACTCGCGGGGAATGGTATTAAGTTTGACGAGCGGTGTTCGGCCGATAGCGTCCAAAATTGTGTCCAATATTTTCGGTTTAGTGGTGTCCGGGATCGGGTCGACATCGATTAGCAGCTGTCGGTGGTTTGCAGTTGACATTTGTCTAATCATTATTATTATTATTTCTATTGATTAATATATAAATAATAATATATTTAAAAAAAATAATTTTTATTAAATAACAATTAATTTATATATTAAATAATTTTTATTTATTTTTTGAATATCAATGTTTGATATTGACTTTTATATGTGATTTTTTTTCAATGAGAGACATATAATACCAGGATATGAATATTTTTACAATAAATATTTTACAGTATTTTTAAAAAATCAATTAAAATTATTAATTAATTATTAATACTATAATAGTATACTATATATAATCTAAACAATGTACGCAAATTAAGTATTAAATTTTATATTATTTTTTTAAAAAAAAATGTATTACAAAAATAATATTTGCATAATATTTACTTCTAATTATAGAAATAATATTTTAATAATTAATAACTCAATTATATATTCAAAATAGATATTTAAAAAAAAATAATATTATTTTTCAATTTATTTAGAAAATATATGTGATTACCGGTAATATAATTTTGATATTATAAATATTGATTGTTTATATTTTAAAAATAAAATTATTTTTAACTATAATCTATTTTTGAAAAATTTCATAAATTTTTTATATAATACTAATATCCTGATGTATCCTAATATATATATATATATATATATTTCTGAATCAATTATATTAACAACAACAAAAAATAACAAAAACAAAACAAAAATTTCATCAAAAATTAATATTTACTGTATATTATATCAATAATTAAATAACTATTTTTTTTAAAAAAAATGAAATATTAATTTTTATATATACCGGTATATATATATATATATATTTATATCATATTTATAGCTAAATAAACAATATAATAATAATAATTATTATACTAATAATAATAAACTATTATCATTATAAATATATTTTTTATTTATAAATTAATTATTAATAAATACATCATATTTTATTTAAATTACAGTAAATTATTTAGTAATTACTAATTTAGTTAAACAATCAAACAAAACAATTAATTATAAAGAAATTTTTATATATTTAAAACATTGTTATTAATTTCATGATCGCAATCATCAACGATAGTTGCAATGTCGTCGTCGCCGACACTGTAATTGCGGTCACGCATCCACTGGTTGTCCATGAATTTTGTCATATAGTTGGCCACACCGTCGGCCAGCAGACCAACACAACGCTGCCGGTCGTCGAGCTGTTTGGCCACCGACATGGCTGCCGACACCACAGCACCCGATGAACCGCCACACAGTAGACCTTCGGCGGCAATCAATCGACGGGACATTTCCATCGATGACCGATCGTCCGATTTGTACCACTGGTCGACCAGTCGACGATCGAGTACGTCGGTAACAAAGTCGAGACCAATGCCCTTCAATTTCATAGCCAGTAACCGATGTCCGGTTCAATTTGTCGGATTTGGCAACCACTGAGCCGTACGGGTCGACACCGACAGTCGGGCAGTACTTGTTTGACGCGTCTGGCAATTCCGGTAATTGAACCGCCAGTTCCGACACCGACAACAATCATGTCTAGTCGACGATCGGTTTGGTCGAGTATTTCCCGGGCAGTATATTTTTTTTTTGTTAACTCATTTTTTAATAATTTATTAGTTAATAAATTAATTAAAATTAAAAAAAAAATAAAATAAAATAAATAGATAAATACAGTAGTAGATTATATTAATGAACAATAATAAAATGATTGCATTATATTTGCAATCATTTTTGTTTGTTTGTTTAAAATAGTGTTTTAATTTTATTTTTTTATTTATAATAATTTATATTTTTAAAAAAAAAAAATATTTGTATCGATTACTAATACAGAAAGTTTAATTTTATAATTTTTAAATATATATATATATATATATATATTATATTTATAAATTATTTAGTTCATTATTTACATAATTTTTTTGAAACTAAATTATTATATTTAATTATATAAAATTTTTAAATTTAACATCACTACATTATATTGTATACCGGTATATATATAATACTATTAATAATGTATAATTTTTTTCATATATTTAATTATAAAAATACCTGTCTTAACATTTATAATTGAGTATTATTAATAGCTAATATAAAAACTTTTTTAAAAATATTTTTTAATTTATTAATAATAATAATTTTCTTATTGATTAAACTATTATTATTATTATTATTATTATTATTATTATTATTATTATTATTATTATTATTATTATTATTATTATTATTATTATTATTATTCATTAATAAATAATATATAAAAATTTTAAAAATTAATAATTATTTATCTAATTTTTTAATCTAATTTTGATCGATATCAATATTTTTTTTTGAAAATTTTGTTAATTTAAGTAATTATTTAAAATAGTAATTGTTTTTTAGCAAACATAATTTTATTTACATAAATTTTTGTACTAATTCTATATAAAAATTAATTTAAAAAAAATATTAACTTTAATTGAAAAAAATTATTGATAATATTTTTTGAGAAAACTAAATTAATTAAATTATAATTTTATAAAAAATATAATTAAGTATTATAATTATTAGTATTATTTATTTTTATAAATTAAATTATTTTTTTTAAATAATAAATTTTTTAGATTTTTTTTTAGTCGCAATCAACATACGATAGATTTGCAGAAATTATTGGAGAATTAATAAACTTAAGCCACGTTTCCCAGGGATTACATGCAAAATGTATGGGAACGGTATGTAATTTAGCTAAACATTTACAATAGTCGCCGACAACTATTAGCGGACTATCAAATCGGCGAACACCTGTCCTATTGGCCACAATTCCGCACATAAAAGCATCTTCGGGTAGTTGTATATATCTACTATCGGACGACGACTGGTCAAACACACTGTCCAATAGTCGATCGCGGCTCAGGTTGTCCATGAAATATGCCGAACCAGTCGGATATGACGGATATTCGGCCGGTTGGTAATACTCTTGAGGGACATACCATTTGCTTGTATTGTCGCGTACGACGTCCAACACATAGTTAAGTTGTCCGCCAATACCCGGCTCTCCCGTCGCCGATAACCCGGCCATCAGTTCAGGCAATACATCCAACAGTTTGTCTGCATTGACAAAGACGTCGTCATCCAATTTGAACAGTAATCTACTGTCCGGACAATACCTACGGTGCCAACCAAGGGTTGCAATGGTTTTCAATGTTAGATTTAAATAGTCATCCAGAAAACCAAATTGTATTAAATCGTGATAACTGTCCGCTTCTCCGGTCAGCAGCTCTTTATTATTATTATTATCATTACTATGACTACTGAGTCCCAAAACAAACCAGACATCAATCATGTTTTGTCGGACAGCACCCACCCATCCCTTCCGTAGCTGTTGTCTTCTCTGGTAATAACCGTTTCCATTGCCACTCATTATGAATATAGTGATGTTGTGCCCACCCCTACATACCATCGGATCAATTGTTACCAAACGTGTCAACTCAAGCGCCGGTGGTTTTCTGGGATTTACGGTTATTAACGGATCATCAGTTTGAACATTACTACTACTATTACTACTACTATAAGTACTACTAATAGTACTATCAATTGAATGTATATTTAAATTATTATTATTATTATTATTATTATTATCCAATATTTATGATAACAATCATATCTATGTTATTGTCGTACATATAATACATATGTATTGTATTGTCAATAAGCGATGATTTGGTACCCAATAAACACTATAATTAACAATACATTCAAACAATAAAATATTTTTAGAGACAGTAATAACGTTTGATATTATTATATAATCTAATCGATTGATTAGTACTATTTACAAGTGAGAGATAGTCTAAAATTTTTCAATTTTCCAGTATTGCATCATGGACATTTATTTTTGATTTTTTAATACATTTAGTAGTAAACATTGTAGAATAAAGTAGAAAAATAACATTAATAAAGTTAATACAATTATTTTTGATCTTTTTTGTTGAAAAATAAACAAATTAATAGAGTATTTAAAATTTTAAATATAATAATAACTAAATAATTAAGTTTTCCTATGTCTTCACTATTATTTTTTTAAGTATTTATTACCATGGTTTTTAAAAATGGCAGGCATAAATAATAGATGCCAATCATCTTAAGTATTTATTATCTTATCAATTATCTCTAATCTTTAATCTAATCACTTATCTAATCTTTTATCTAATCTTTAATCAAACATTGAATATCGAATATCGAATTATGAATATCGAAAATCCTATATTTTATATCGAATATAGAATACCGAATATCGAATATCGAATTCCGAATATCGAATATCGAATATCGAATACCGAATATCGAATTCCGAATATCGAATACCGAATATCGAATTATGAATATCGAAAATCCTATATTTTATATCGAATATAGAATACCGAATATCGAATATCGAATTCCGAATATCGAATACCGAATATCGAATTATGAATATCGAAAATCCTATATTTTATATCGAATATAGAATACCGAATATCGAATAGCGAATACCGAATATCGAATATCGAATACCGAATATCGAATTAGGAATATCGAGAATCCTATATCGTATTATGAATATCGAATATCGAATATCGAATATCGAAAATTGAATATCGAGAATCCTATATCGAATTATGAATATCGAAAATCCTATATTTTATATTGAATATAGAATACCGAATATCGAATATCGAATATCGAATATCGAATACCGAATATCGAATACCGAATACCGAATATCGAATACCGAATACCGAATATCGAATTCCGAATATCGAATATCGAAAATTGAATATCGAGAATCCTATATCGAATTATGAATATCGAAAATCCTATATTTTATATTTTATATCGAATATAGAATACCGAATACCGAATATCGAATATCGAATACCGAATATCGAATATCGAATACCGAATACCGAATACCGAATACCGAATACCGAATACCGAATATCGAATTAGGAATATCGAAAATCTAATACCAAATACCGAATATCGAATTCCGAATATCGAATTCCGAATATCGAATACCGAATATCGAATACCGAATACCGAATACCGAATACTGAATATCGAATTCCGAATATCGAATACCGAATACCGAAATCTGAATACCAAATATCGAATACCGAATACCGAATACCGAAATCTGAATACCAAATATCGAATATTGAATTAGGAATATCGAATACCGAATACCGAATATCGAATTAGGAATATCGAAAATCCTATATTTTATATCGAATATAGAATACCGAATACCGTATATCGAATACCGAATACCGAATACCGAATATCGAATATCGAATATCGAATATCGAATATAGAATATCGAATACCGAATATCGAATATTGAATATCGAGAATCCTATATCATATTATGAATATCGAAAATCCTATATTCTATATAGGATATAGAATATAGAATATCGAATATCAAATATCGTAAACCAAATACCGAATTCTGAATACCGAATATCGAATTAGGAATATCGAATATCCTATATTGAATATCGAATTATGAATATTGAAAATCCTATATCGTATATCGTATATCTTATATCGAATATTGAATATCAAATATATATTATTTAATATATACAAACCTAAATTAATAAATAGATTGTGTTAAATAATAGATGTACCCAATAGAAAATAGATTCTTATCTAATGGCAGAATTAGGGCAGTGCATTAAAAAAGTGTAATCGATTGTGCTGTCACTTTTATGCCTGTCATTTTTAAGACCCTGGTATGAAAACTTAAAAAAAGTAATAGTTAGTGAAGTATTTTATTCTATTTAGATATTATTAATAACAAAACAAAAATTGTATATAAATTACAATACATTTATATTACTTTTAAATAGTAAATATTTTTTATTTGACAAACATAAATTTATTTACAAATTTTTTTGTACTAATTCTATATAAAAATTTATTTTTTAAAAAAATTATTAACTTTAATTGAAATAATTATGGATAATTTTTATTTGGTTGAAAAAACAAAATTAATTTCTAAACAAAACTATAATTAGTATAGTAATTAAGTATTATTATTAGTAGTAGTATTTATTAATAAATAATATATAAAATTTTTATAAATTAAATTATTTTTTTTAAATAATAAATTTTTTAGATTTTTTTTAGTCGCAATCAACATACGATAGATTTGCAGAAATTATTGGAGAATTAATAAACTTAAGCCACGTTTCCCAGGGATTACATGCAAAATGTATGGGAACGGTATGTAATTTTGCTAAACATTTACAATAGTCGCCGACAACTATTAGCGGACTATCAAATCGGCGAACACCTGTCCTATTGGCCACAATTCCGCACATAAAAGCATCTTCGGGTAGTTGTATATATCTACTATCGGACGACGACTGGTCAAACACAGTGTCCAATAGTCGATCGCGGCTCAGGTTGTCCATGAAATATGCCGAACCAGTCGGATATGACGGATATTCGGCCGGTTGGTAATACTCTTGAGGGACATACCATTTGCTTGTATTGTCGCGTACGACGTCCAACACATAGTTAAGTTGTCCGCCAATACCCGGCTCTCCCGATGCCATCAGTTCAGGCAATACATCCAACAGTTTGTCTGCATTGACAAAGACGTCGTCATCCAATTTGAACAGTAATCTACTGTCCGGACAATACCTACGGTGCCAACCAAGGGTTGCAATGGTTTTCAATGTTAGATTTAAATAGTCATCCAGAAAACCAAATTGTATTAAATCGTGATAACTGTCCGCTTCTCCGGTCAGCAGCTCTTTATTATTATTATTATCATTACTATGACTACTGAGTCCCAAAACAAACCAGACATCAATCATGTTTTGTCGGACAGCACCCACCCATCCCTTCCGTAGCTGTTGTCTTCTCTGGTAATAACCGTTTCCATTGCCACTCATTATGAATATAGTGATGTTGTGCCCACCCCTACATACCATCGGATCAATTGTTACCAAACGGGTCAACTCAAGAGCCGGTGGTTTTTCAGGATTATTAACGGTTATTAACGGATCATCAGTTTGAACATTACTACTACTATTACTACTACTATAAGTACTACTAATAGTACTATCAATTGAATGTATATTTAAATTATTATTATTATTATTATTAGCATTACTACTATTTATATTATTTTTATTATTATTATTATTATTATTTATCGGATAATTGTAATTAGTTTTGTAGTTATGTATATTTGTTATATTATTTATAACATAAGTAATATTTTTAGCATTATTATTATTATGATTATTTGATATAATTTTATAAACTAATAAAATTGATATATTAATAAATGTTATTACAAATAGTGTTGCAAATAATAATTTATTAAATTGATTCATAATTGAATACTAATAACTGTATTTTTAATTTTATTAATTATTATTATTATTATTAACAAAAAATGTTTAATTTTTTTTTAAAAAATAAATAATAATCATAATAATCATAAGTTACTAAATCTATAGTTATCTAAAATTATATAGTTATCTAAATAAAAAATATTTTTAACCTGAATAAGTGTCTATATATATATATATAATAGATATTAAATTTTACTAAAAAAAATGTACTAGGATTGATATTAATAAAAATTACAAAAATTAACTGCAATCTAACATTATCAGATAATATATATATAATATATATATATATATATTGATATTTATTATTTAGTTTATTAGAAATTTTTATTTTAAGTTAAATAAACTTAAATAAGTGTTGAGATAAGTGTCTTAAAAAAAATATATAAATTACTAATAACTTGAAAGCAATATTTATTTTTTTTATCATTATTACAATAGTTGTTTTATTTTCATTATTATTATTATTATTTGTTGTAAATGTCATAATTTATGACTCATTAAACCTCAATAATAATTGATTTGCAATAATTGATAACAAAATTTTTTTTTTAGTTTTAAATTATTAGAGTATATATATATATCGTATGATAGTCTAAACAAAATTTTATTTTTTAAAACAGTATTAATATAATGTATAGAAATTTTTATAAAATAACATATAGTATATTATATATACAGTATATTTGTATATTATATCTTAAAATCTAATAAATTATTTTTCAATTGAACAAAAATAAAACAATTAATTATTATTATTATTTATACAATTAATACAATAAATAAATACATATACTGTATATAGTAAACAACAAACTGTATATAATTGTAAATATTTGATTATTTATAATAATTCAGATGAAAAAAAATGTTTTCATGGCATTTATTAAAAATTTATTAAAAGTTTGTATTAATTAAAAAAAAATCAATCATTAAATTTGAATTTAGTTTTTTATTCAATTAAGTTTTCATAAAAGTAAATTATTTTGATTATAAACTTATTATAAAATTTATACAACTATTTTACATATTATACTACAAACTATTTTTATTAGAAATCATAAATAAATAAAGTTTGTTTGATAAAAATAAGTTTTTATTAAAAAAATTTAACATTAGGGGTGGTTCGTATATTACGTTCGAACTTGAGGGGAGGGGGTTGGCCAAGGCTACTTTTGCAAACGAGGGGATGGGAAGGGAGTGGTAGAGACTTTAAAAACTTTCGTATTTAGATATTTTATTTTTTTTTGTGGTGGGATGGGGGGGGGGTTAGCTGTTAGGGACATGAGAACGTATTTTTATTAATGACTACATGCGAACATAGGGTAAGGAGGGCGTTAATTAAATGAATGTGACGCCCAGTAAAGGCGCCACTGTTCACAACAGCTCAGAGAGCACTTCCAGCGCTCTATAAAAAGGGCAGACATTGACATGTGCTCTCTCTCTCAGTCCTTAACTCTCTCAGTCTTTGACTCTCCCTATCAATCAGAAAATTATTATTATTATTATTATTGAATAAAAATATTTTGCTTACCACTTCTTCCGTTGTCTTCTTCTTCTTCATCGACATCATCGTTGTTGTCGTTGTTGTTGATCACCAATTGTTTCACTGGCGCAGTCGCTGCAGAATAGAACAAAATCACGACTGATTTTCAATTCAACTCAACAAAAAAACACATTTTCAACTGAATCACATCTTCAACAATGGCTGGAAAAAAGACTGGTCGCAACAAGAAAGCCCCCGCAAAAAACACCAATCAAGAGCCCACAGATCAACACTCCGAAACTGAACAGGAGGTTGAACTCAGTGCTCAAGAAATGGCGTCCCAAAGGGCTCGAACTTCCGCTTCCGGTTCACGTGGAGCACAGTCTGGTGGGTACCAAATGGCTGTCAACACCAGATCTGCTTCACAACGAAATCTGGCCAACACTGTTGAACATCTCGTGATCGACAATAACAGCGATGAGGACATTCAACCAATCAAAAGACGCGGAGTTTCCACTGGAAGGTTCACTGATGTGTTCTCCGGAAGTGATCCATTGGTGAAGGCGGACACATGGCTCGGCATCTTCTCATTGATCACACGTGGCTACACAGACAGCGACAGAATCACTGCACTGGCCAAACATGTCACAGGAGAAGCAATGCAGTTCCTGGTCATGGAAATCGCACCATTTGCTGATGAGATCACATGGAATGAAGTGAAAGAAAAAATGTTGGGACGTTTTGGTCGTCTCATCAAAAATCCGCTCTCAGAAGCCATGGACAGAGAATTGAAACCAAGTGAGACAGTCGAGGCCTACTACAATGACAAGCGTCGACTGCTCAATTTGGCCAAACTGTCCGATGAAAACCAAGTGGCCATTCTCAACAAGGGAGTGCCCAACACCCTCACCAGAACTCAAATCGCCGCCCAGAGACCGGGTACACCCGCGGAATGGTTGGCCATTGCGATGGTGATCGAAGAAAGTTTGAGATCATCAAAAGAGATGACTCGAAACAATCGGTTCAAACCGCCGACCGCAACGGTCCAGACAATTGAACCGACAGACAAAGGTCAAAAAGGACCGCCAAAAATTGACAAAAAGTCTCGCTTTGACAAATCCAAAGCACCACCTGCTCCGTGTCCGGTATGCAAACTCTTTGGCAAAAAGGAAATGCACTGGAAGCAAGACTGTCCCGACTGGGCTGCCGTCTCAAATCTCAAGACCACCCAAGCATCGACTTCAAGCTCTTCCAGTTCCGGCCAAATGTCAGGCATCCATTGCATGCGCTCACTCTCTTCTTCAGATGTGGCGCAAACACTTCCAACAAAATTGGAGAACCAAAAGACTTCACAAACTGATGTCCCGGTGTCAACGGCCAAAACAGTAGGGCTCCACCACATCAATGATGAAGAAAATCCTTTGGATTTCATTTGGTTCCCAACGCAAGTCGACGGTCATCATCTGCTCGCCTTCCTTGACTCAGGCTCAACGATTAGCGCGATATCAAAATCGGCAGCTGATAGGTTGGGGCTGCAGTGGGATGAGAGGCAGTCGATAGCCATACGGCATGTGGACGGCATAGGGAGAACACTTGGCGCCGTTACGGCTCCAGTGACACTTGAAGGAAAAAGACTTCAATTCAAAATCCAAATCCTGGAAAACCTGGAGCATGAGATGCTGATTGGTCTGGATTTGGCAAAAAGCGCAAGACTTCAAGTGGATTTCGGATCAATGGTGCAGCACAAAAGCTTTGCTTTGCAACCTTTGAATGAATCGCCAGCCCTGGAAACACTGGTTAACCGCACAGATGTCTTCGCTCAAGACACCACAGATGTTGGCCGAATCAAAGGGTTTGAACATGAGATCCGTTTGATTCCAAATGCACAACCATTTCATGTGCGCCCGTTCCGGCTATCGCCACCTCGCGAAGCCGAGCTCAAGAAACATGTGGACAACTTGTTGAATGTAGGACTCATCCGCAAAAGCAGGTCACCTTATGCTTCAGCAGCTTTTCTTGTCCCGAAAAAAGATGGCGGCTATCGTCCCGTCATCGACTTCCGAAAACTGAACGCCATCACCATTCCTGAAAGGCATCCTTTGCCACTGATCCGGGATCTCATCGACAAAATGGTTGGTTCAAAAGTTTTCTCCACTCTGGATGTTGCGTGGGGGTACTGGCATGTACCGCTTCACCCACAGAGCATTGAACTCACGGCATTCGTGACACCATTTGGTCAGTTTGAACACCTGACACTCCCAATGGGTTTGAAAAACGCGACATCAGTCTTTCAACGCGTCATCCGAGGCGTGTTGGATGAATTTCTCGGTCAAGGAGTTGAACAGTTCCTCGACGATCTCATTGTGCACACCACGACTCTTCAAGAACATCTGCAGTTGTTGTCCAGGCTTTTCAACCGATTGGCCGCAGAGGGCATCAAATTGAGAAAAGAGAAGTGCGTGTTTGCCACCGATGAAGTCGCCTTTCTTGGACACCGACTCTCTGCTGGAAAGGTCAGACCATCCGATGACAAGATCCGGGCCATTCAAGACTTTCCCCGACCATCCTCTCTCCGACAAACGCGATCGTTCCTTGGTTTGGCCAACTTTTACCGAAGCTTCATTCCAGACTTCAGCACTATTGCCAAACCATTGACTGACAAAACAAAAGGAAAAGAAAAATTTCAGTGGGACATCAATGGACCCGAAGAAATTGCATTCAATCAGTTGAGAGAAAAACTCACTTCAGCTCCTGTCTTGTCCGTGTTTGATCCCACTTTGCCAATCACACTCACCACCGACGCTAGCCTCATAGGCTTAGGTGCGGTCCTCTCACAGTTGTCTCCTGACGGTCAAGAAAAGCCAGTGGCCTACTGGTCCGCAAAACTCAATGAAACCGAACAAAGGTATTCGGCCAGCGAAAGAGAGTGCTTTGCAGTGGTGAAGGCCATTGAGTACTTTCGGGTATACCTCGACGGCACCAAATTTCAAGTTATCACAGACTGTTCCTGTCTGAAATGGCTGTTCACTCTTCAAAATCCCAACAGTCGATTGTTTAGATGGTCGATTCGATTGAGCACTTTTGATTTCACAGTCAAGCATAGACCAGGTTCAACGAATCACGTCGCCGACGCGCTCAGTCGAAGCCCAATGGTCTGTCACATCAACACCGATGAGTTCCTGAACAGACAAAATGAAATTCAAGAGTACGGACTCCGCAAGACACATCTCATCAATGGACTCACCACTGTTCACTATCGTGGTTTGGACAGAACCGTTGTGCCGCCAAGTCTTGTGCCTGAAATCTTGAAGTCATTTCATGACAACCTCAGTCATGTTGGTGCTGAAAGGATGACCAAAATGATAGCCCATCGCTATTGGTGGCCAAAGAGAGATTCAATGATCCGCGATTTCGTTAAATCTTGTCATTCATGTCAGTTGTCAAAGTCACCCAATTCTTCATCTCTTCGGCCAACACATCCAATCCCTACACCGGAAAAACCAAATGTCATTTGGGCTACAGATGCCATAGTCATGGGAACATCAGCTCAGAACACGTCAGCAAAAAACATTTTGGTAGTCATTGACTTGCACTCACGTTTTGTTTGGGCCAAAGCTGTTCGACAAATCACCGGCGAGGCCACTGTCTCGTTTTTGAGTCAACTCTTTGATGATGTCGGACCTCCTCAATCGCTACTCAATGACAATGGAGTTAACTGTGTGAAAAATTTCCTCGACAACCGAAAAGTCAAACAACTCCTGACACCGACCTACAGAAGTCAGGCCAACGGTGTTTGCGAACGCGTGAATGGATCCATTGTCACTGCACTCCACACTGAATTGATCAACAGTCCGAAAACCCGATGGTCATCGCTGCTGAGAAACGTTGTCCAAAACTTGAACGACACCATCAGTGACAGCACCGGATTCCCTCCAAGATTGCTTCAGTTCGGCCACTGTTCAACATTTGTGATCAACAAATCGATTGAAGAGATGCGTCGACTGGCAGTTGAACGCTCAAGAGATCAACAGCTGAAAAGACAAGAAAAAACAAATGAAAAAGCTGTGAAACAAAATTTCAAAATCGGTGATATCGTGAGATACCGATTACCCGAAACTCACCCGTCACGCGTTGGAAAATTGTCCCCGAGATTTTTGGCTCCGTGCGTAATCATCGGAAAATTCGGTTCAGAAAGCTTCCGAATCAAGCAATTGGATTCCAAATGCAATCAAGAGATTCGCACCTTTGATGTTCATTCCTCACGATTGTGGCCATACCTGACCCGCGAGGCCAACATCGGATCAGAGGAGACGATCAATCAAAATGAACACAACATTCAAGCGGTCAATCAATCGGCAGCCGACAACCCGTCCATTCCATTCAATCAGCTGATCCAAACAATGGTGGACTTGAAGATCAACAAAGAAGCCCATCAAGAGATGGCCAACCCTCAGGAGGTGCGGGTGACGCCCAGTAAAGGCGCCACTGTTCACAACAGCTCAGAGAGCACTTCCAGCGCTCTATAAAAAGGGCAGACATTGACATGTGCTCTCTCTCTCAGTCCTTAACTCTCTCAGTCTTTGACTCTCCCTATCAATCAGAAAATTATTATTATTATTATTATTGAATAAAAATATTTTGCTTACCACTTCTTCCGTTGTCTTCTTCTTCTTCATCGACATCATCGTTGTTGTCGTTGTTGTTGATCACCAATTGTTTCAAATGTATTACAAGAAAGAGATGACACAAACAATGAAACTACAGACAAAAAACGTCCAAAAAAATAATAATAAGTAAAAGTCTGTCTGTCTGTCTGTCCCACGAGGACATAGGTTCGAATCCAGGCTCCGCTACAAAAATTTTTGATTATTTTTTTGATTTTTTTCTTTTTTAAGATAAGGAATTCGTTTGGAAATGCTTTTAAAGCATTCTCAACTGGGTTTTGTTGATGTTTTGTCTATCTTATCTATTATGATCAATATTTTTATGAAAAAGTAATTTTTTAGATAAATTATTTTATAAATGATAATAAATTTTATCTTTTTTTTTAAAAAAAAAAGCTTTCATAAAACGAAAATTGTACAACAATTTGATGTGAATAAAAATCAATGCATATATTAAACTATCAAAAATTCAAATAAGTATACTTTTGAAATAACTGTGAAAAATACTGTAATTAATTTTTTTATTGTAATATATTTTATTGGTATATATATAACGTATATATTTGTCTTAATATAGAAACTTTTTAATATTTTTCAATTTATTATAATTATTATTATTATTATTATTATTAATACATTTAATTTCATTCAAATTAGTTTGAGTTTTATCACAATTATTATTATTATTATTGTTATTGTTATGAATAATTGCAATATTTTTGACAAAATAAATACCGACACCACAACCGCCACCACCACCACCACCACCGACACCGCCGCCATTACCGCCAAAATATTTAACCAGAAAATCATAGGAAACCCGTAACCCGTCGGTCAACATGACTACCGATACGCCGAACCATAGACTAACGAGACTACCGGTCAGTGAAAATAGTTCTTCGAAAATCAATTTCGGTCGATGTCTGACCACTTGGTCGGCCACTTGTGGCGGCTGAACGACTACGTAGAAGTTGTCGGTATTGTACTGGAATCGATCCAATCGGATGTCGTAGGTTTCTAGATAACAGTCGGCCAGTTGTCCGCATTGGCGCTTACAATGGTTGCCAATCTGTGCGTCCAGACTATCATTGTAGGCGAAACCATCGGTGTTTGTGTCGTTACCGAAAATGTCGACAATATACAGATCGGCCGATAGATTGTAGGCTAAATAGTTGCCCGGCCAACGACCGCCGAGAGTCGAGATTAGTTTCGTCAATCGGCACCGGGATATACATTCGTCACGTGAATTATAGCCGGTTAGGCGATAATCAAAACAATTTGTATCGTACGGACCGGGCATCAGATGGACACTGGTTTTATGGTACTGAATGAATGATACAAATTGGTCGACTCGTGTAAACTCTATACTATTGGATGTCCGATACCTAGTATTGGCAAAAAAAAAGAAGAAAAATTTATAAAAAAATAATAGAGAAATTTCTAGAAAGTTTCTAAAAGAAATTTCTATTTATGAGATCCCCATGGTTAATTTTTTATTGCTCTCATATTTGTTATCTTTAACATTGTTTTTATAAGTAATATTTAAATATTTTTATTAGTATTTTAATTATTAATTAAATTAAAAAAAATTAATTTATTTAATTATATCAGACTATGATATAATAAAATTTTACAAAACTGATTATTATTAAATAATTATAATTATTTATATAGTTCTCCCATTTGTATAATAATAGTATTATACAGTAATCTATCCTATATCTAGTATAATATTATATGTATAGTAGTATTGTCTCATTAATATATATTTATAGTTTTACAATATCTATAGATATGGGGATCCCATTTGTATAACAAAAAAGTTAAATTTCTATAGAAATTTATTCATGAGAAACTTTCTCATGGAAAATTTATTAGAAACTTTCTATTTGCCCATCTCTACCGATACCTCAACAGTTGTTCCCTGCGCTGATGAAAACATAAATGTACTGATGGTATGTCCTGTTTGACCATAACGTTAACAATTTCAATATACAAATCTTCAAACATACGGTCATAGTTGTCGATCATATAGTTGTGATCGGGTTCGCCATCCAATTGTGTGAACAACGAATAGCACATATCGTCGGCACTGATGGACAGTCTAATCGGCGACAAACGATCGCAGCCGACATAATGACCGTCGCCGCCGTCGCCGCTGTCTTTGATGGCCAGCGGTCGCATAACACTACAGCTACCATTGAGGACAGTGTCCATCGGATACAGTGACCGAATTTGTTCGGCAATTGTCATATTGTTGTTCAGATAGTCTTTGATACGCTGACGACTGGCCGCCGACGAAGATTTGTTGGTCATAGACGACGACGACGACGACCAGCTGTCCATAGCTAATAGCCTATCCAATAGCTCCGGTACTACCAGATAGCCCTTATCGATACATAGGGTAATAGCCGGTAACGATATTTGCGATATATTATCAAATCGTACGGATATTGTTGTCTTATATGCAAAATATAGGCCACAAATTTTCGACACCTGATACATACAGGTGCCCGTACAGACCATATAAAATACTAGACGACCGATTAGTTTCAATAGATTTTTGTTCATGGTAGATTTTTTTAAAGGTATATTTATTATTATTATTAATATCTAATATATAATTTTTTATTATACTAACAATTTTATATATAAATCTCTAAAATATTGTACAGTATATTCAATATATTTAATAACATAAAAAATATGATAATTTTTTTTGTTTTGTTTTGTTTATTTATGTATCTGTAATATCAATATACCGTAAATATATATTTATATATATATATATATAATATTAAAATATATTATATAAACTATTATAAACAATATTGATTTAATTAATATATGTAAATAATACAATGTATATAATATGTAAATTAACAAAAAAATATTATTTATGTATTTCATAATTTTTAATAATAATAATAATACCTTTTAATGTATACATTAGTATATATTAATATAATTAATAAAATATTAGTTGTATTATAAATATTGAAACAAATAATCAATTGTTTTATTTTCTTAATTATTTATTTAATACAATATAAATACTGTACTATTATAATAAATATTTAATATAACAATAATAAATAATTAAATTCATAGTATATAATAACAAATAACAAATATTTTGATAGATATATATATTTTTCTAATAAATAAATAATTATTTATAATATTGTTTAATACTTTAAATATATTTTCTATAACAATAATAAATTATTAATTAATTAACTATAATATATATAAATAGATATTTATTAGTAAAAAAAATATAATAAACTCTATAAAACAAATGCCTCGACATCCGGGCTCATGGATGTAATGTTAACATTCCTATCAAATCGATTGTTAAGCTTAAACATAGGAGCCCTAAGTGTCAATTGAATAGTCGGATAACTGATTTCATCGTCAACTGATAGGGCTGTCCGTATGGTCTGAATGTCGGTAAACGGCTGGTCGTTGACGAACATTACAAATCGGTTAATAATATCTCTAAATCATAAACAAAATAATTAATTAATTAATTAATTAGTAAATTATAGTTTAAACAAACAAACAAACAATACATTTGTTGAGCTTTGGGTAGCAATTCCTCAATAGTAAACCAAACATTGTTTCTATCATTTTCATCGTAATGTTTGGATAAAACTAAACCCAATTGTCTATCAAGTGGTCCTACTATTGAATACTGATCCCGGATCCGATTTAGTCTTATATTGGCATAATCATAGTCTATGGCCCGCAATATAAACTCTGGAGGGATGGTAGGGTAGGGATAGACATACAGTACTTACAAACAATATACCTGTATATGACATACCGTTAACTGTTTGATAGTCGTCGGCAAACGTAATCAACGATTTATCCATAAACCCGCCCCAAACTAGACCGCATAGTTCCAGGGCATCGGTATCAATGAGTGGACAACCGGAAAAACCGTGTGCATTGATGGCCGTATGGCATACAATCGGTTGACAATCGTTGAACAGATTGCTACTCGTATAATACCTATCGTATACATTGGATTGTTGGGCCCAGGGTTGTACAACAATACCCGGATGTACTGTCCAAGCTATTTGGGCGCCGTGACCGTACATGGCTATCGGTTGGCCAAACGCTATACTATCGGCTGATGATGATGATGATGATTGTCGGGCCTTAATGGGTATCGGCTGAAATGTGTCGACCGTACGATGCAGTCGGACCAGTGCCAGATCCCAGTGCGGCTCAACATATAGGACTTCGCCTGTTTCTACATACAAGTCGTATTCATCGTTGTCTTCATCGCCGTAATCGGCGTCGGAGTCGGCGTCGGAGTCGGCGTCGGAGTAGGCGTTGTCCTCGGCTTCCAATATATACATGACTTCAACAATAGGCGACTGTCCGACCACATGACAATTGGTCAGCAATAGACAACCCGGTTGTTGTTGTCCGTTAGTGTTGTCGTTTTTGGCCACAATAATAACACCGGTTCCCTCCGAATAGCCCACTTCATAGTCGTCCAGTTCGCTGGTAACTACCAGACCTATTGATCGGATGAAATGTTTTCTGATAGCAACGATATCGATGCCATCCGGGAGGCGTCCATTGGTATCGTTGGTGGTGTCCATCATCAGAGCCGATCTTGTTGTGAACGGCCATCGATACGGTTGTTGTGGTGGTGATGCAGGCGATGATGGCATACCAGTGCCCGATGATGACCACCTACCAGCCCTACTACTACAATGGTGTCTATACGTTGGTAATAATTTATAAGTAGTAATTGTTGTCCGCCTAGTGTTGGACTGTATGGCCATTACTATCGGTACTACCGATAGTGTAGTTGTTGTCGTTGTTATTGTTGTTGTTGTCAACAACTGTCTTATAGCTACTAATTGTTTATTGATTAAGACATTGAAAATGTTTGACATTTTTGTTAATGTTTTTCTGTTTTATTAATATTTAACTAATATTTTTTGAATCAATAATCAATAGATAATCATTTATTTTTTTTTAAAAAACCAATAAATGTAATAATAACTAAAAAATAAGATATATTTAAATTTTAAGTTTATTAAGTTTTGTTTCGGTCGCGCGTTTAAATTTATTTATTTATAATATTTACTGTTAATAACTATATACTAAATAATAATCGCGTGCCAACAAGTGCTGGGTGGAGGAGAGGACAAGATCTACTATTATAATTGATAATAAATTATTTGTTATTTAAAAAAAACTGTGATTTTTTTTTAATTAATAATAATTTAATAAAAAACTATAATAAAACTATATTAACTCTTTAACTATTGATTATCAAACAACAAAAAACTTCAATTTGTGTAATTTGTGTGTATCAACGTAATTTGTGTAAATATAAATAATTCATGTAAAATAACGTAATTTGTGCATATCAACGTAATTCATGTAAAGTAACGTAATCTATGTATGCCGTAATTTGTATATCAACGTAATTCATGTAAATAACGTAATTTATGTATATAAACGTAATTCATGTAAAGTAACGTAATTTGAGTATATAACATAATTTAAGTATGACGTAATTTSTGTATATTAAAATAATTTATGTAACATAACGTAATTTGTGTATATCAATTTAATTTATGTATGACGTAATTCGTGTATATAACAATTTATGTATGACTTAATTTGTGTATATCGACGTAATTTAAGTATGACGTAATTTGTGTGTATAACATAATTTAAGTATGACGTAATTTGTGTATATCAGCATAATTTATATATGACGTAATTTGTGTATATAAGATAATTTATGTATGCCGTAATTTGTGTGTATAACATAATTTAAGTATGCCGTAATTTGTGTATATCAGCATAATTTATATATGACGTAATTTGTGTATATAAGATAATTTGTGTATATCAGCATAATTTATGTATGACGTAATTTGTGTATATCAGCATAATTTATGTATTACGTAATTTGTGTATATCAGCATAATTTATGTATGACGTAATTTGTGTATATCAGCATAATTTATGTATGACGTAATTTGTGTGTATCAACATAATTTATATATGACGTAATTTGTGTATGCCGTAATTTGTGTATATAACGTAATTTGTGTATATCAGCAGAATTTATGTATGACGTAATTTGTGTATATGAACATAATTTGTATATCGACGTAATTTGTGTATATCAGCAGAATTTATGTGACGTAATTTTTGTATATCAACATAATTTATATATGACGTAATTTGTGTAAATAACAATTTGTGTATATAACATAATTTATGCATGACGTAATTTGTGTATATGAACATAATTTATATATGACGTAATTTGTGTATATGAACATAATTTATATATGACGTAATTTGTGTATGCCGTAATTTGTGTATATAACGTAATTTGTGTATATCAACGTAATTCATATAAAGTAACGTAATTTTTGTCTATTGTATTTTGTACAAATTACAGATTAGTTTAGAGATTGTTTTATAAGATTTATTTTTAAAGTCAGATCAAAAACATGTCAAAAACTTATGTCATAGTAACAATAATTTACTTGTATGTATTAAATAATGTTAAAATATATATAGTAGATAATTATAATATAATCTTTATTAATATTTATTGTTTTGGTTTTATATAGAGTTTTAAATACACCATTAACTTTATAGTGATTTATAACCCCATTTATCCTACTTAATGTAATAATTAATTATTCATTATTCAACCCATAAAATATTGAAGTAATTAAATAACAATTATATAAAAGATATCATTTTAGATTTATTTTTGATATTATAATAATTTAATATAAATTATTTAGTTTTTTTTTACATTAAATATTTAATTAAAAAAAATACTGTATATCATTATTATTGTTTATTAACTTTCTATACTACTATACTGTATACTAAATGTTTCAACAAAAAAATAAATGTCCATGATGCAATACTGGAAAATTGAAAAATCTCAGTTGTAAATAGTACTAAGTTTTCAATTTATTACATAATAATATCAAACGTTATTACTGTCTCTGAAAATATTGTATTCATTGAATGTATTGTTAATTATATGGTTTATTGGGTACCAAATCATCGCTTATTGACAATACATTACATATGTATTATATGTACGACAATAACATACAGTATTGAAAATATTTTAGTACTTCCAAACAATATACATAAAACTATACCCAATTGTCTATCAAGTGGTCCTACTATTGAATAGTGATCCCGGAGCCGATTTAGTCTTATATTGGCATAATCATAGTCTATGGCCCGCAATATAAACTCTGTAGGGATGGGATGGGATGGGATGGGATGGGATGGGATGGGATGGGATGGGATGGGATGGGATGGGATGGGATGGGATGGGATGGGATGGGATGGGATGGGATGGGAGGGTAGGGATAGACATACAGTACTTCCAAACAATATACATACTGTAAGGGAAGTGGGGTTATCACGGGTATATTTTTACTGTGAACACTTTGGGAGTGTTCACTAACCCGTGATGTAAACCCTACTATTGCTTAAGACTAAGCCCTTACTGTGCCTTGTACGTACCAGCATTATCATCTCTATCGGTGTGTGGCTTAAGGAGCGAGCGGATCTCCTATCACTGGTTGTGTACAAAGCTATGTGTTGTTTTGTGTAGTATTTAGTCGACCGATTGTTTTAGTTTATGCTGTTCCTTGCATAAACTATCCGTATAATACTACCATACGGATATCCAACTGATTGGTACAAAGTCTAGTTTAAGGTCTGTTTTGGTAAACATGTTTTCCTTGATATCTCCATAACCATTTGTCCTACTGATCTCCAACAAGTACCATTGGCATCAGTACATAAAACCCAATTTCCAGTTCTCGATGACCTTGACCTTGGAAATGTGACCTTGACCTTGGACGCGTGACCTTGACCTTGGACGCGTGACCTTGACCTTGGACGTGTGACCTTGACCTTGGACGTGTGACCTTGACCTTGGACGTGTGACCTTGACCTTGGACGTGTGACCTTGACCTTGGACATGTGACCTTGACCTTGGACGTGTGACCTTGACCTTGAACATGTGACCTTGACCTTGGACATGTGACCTTGACCTAGGGTCAGTAGGCCAGTTGTAGGCCAGTTGTAGGCCAGTTGTAGGCCAGTTGTAGGCCAGTAGTAGACCAGTTGTAGGCCAGTTGTAGACCAGTTGTAGGCCAGTTGTAGACCAGTAGGTCAGTGTGACAGTAGACCAACGTGTCTAGTGCCTTATTACTATATCTGAGTTAACCTATCATAGCGCTTACGTTTGCATATACTATACTTATAAGTACACTTTACCGCTGTTTTGTCATAGTCATATACTAATACTATCCTTATAATACAATCGTAAGTAATAAGAGGACGACTCCCATCGGCGCGGCGTTCGATTGCTATCCTTTATGTTAACTGTATCCTATAGAACTGTTGGGCCTATAGGACCAATGGGCCTGTAGTGAAGCCATATGTGATCCATAATACCATCCATGACGTAATCCATGGTGTACTTCCATGACTCAATCGATAATGTTATCCATGATGTAATCTTTCTTGTGGTCAGCTTTCATCAGTATAACATCGATAGTGTAATCCATGACGCAATCCAAGACCACCAGCCGCGACGAGTAAGTAATACACACAAAGTAATATGCAAATACTTTTATTTCATCTTATAAACAGTTATACATTGTAGCACTCCAAGAGAACTCCGAAGAGATCTCCGAAGAGAACTGAGAACTGATCTCAGAAGAGAACCCATTTTGGTGTCTGAAAGACACCTCTATTTATACTAAAGTGTACGTGAGAAATAATCAGGTCGTATTGAGTCAGCTTTAATCCCTGGGCGTAAACTATTCATTTTTCTGTATAACATTTAAATACATTATTTTAACTGTGAAATACAGAGTAAAAATAAAATAAAACTTTGCTTAAAAGTAGGAGTTTACTACTCACTGATCTGTATAACATTTCAATACATTATTTTAACAGTGAAATACTAAATAAAAATAAAATAAA
Source organism: Oppia nitens (assembly GCF_028296485.1). Lineage (NCBI taxonomy): Eukaryota > Metazoa > Arthropoda > Arachnida > Sarcoptiformes > Oppiidae > Oppia > Oppia nitens. The sequence continues at coordinate 132,937 of NW_026533210.1, forward strand.
ACTTTGCTTAAAAGTAGGTGTTTACTATTCACTTTTCTGTATAACATTTAAATGCATTTTTAAAAGTGAATTCTAGATTTTAGTATTAAGCAAATATAATTATTTAAATAAAAATAAAACAGCGTTGTGTTAAATTCACTTTAGTAAATTTAAACACAAACAAAAATCACTTGTATTGAAATAATTATAGCATTAAAACACCAATCAGTATAGCATTGAAATGGCAGTGACTACCTATAACAATACTATATATGACATACCGTTAACTGTTTGATAGTCGTCGGCAAACGTAATCAACGATTTATCCATAAACCCGCCCCAAACTAGACCGCATAGTTCAAAGGGCATCGGTATCTATTAGTGGACAACCGGAAAAACCGTGTGCAATGATGGCCGTATGGCATACAATCGGTTGACAATCGTTGAACAGATTGCTACTCGTATAATACCTATCGTATACATTGGATTGTTGGGCCCAGGGTTGTACAACAATACCCGGATGTACTGTCCAAGCTATTTGGGCGCCGTGACCGTACATGGCTATCGGCTGGCCAAACGCTATACTATCGGCTGATGATGATGATGATGATTGTCGGGCCTTAATGGGTATCGGCTGAAATGTGTCGACCGTACGATGCAGTCGGACCAGTGCCAGATCCCAGTGCGGCTCAACATATAGGACTTCGCCTGTTTCTACATACAAGTCGTATTCATCGTTGTCTTCATCGCCGTAATCGGCGTCGGAGTCGGCGTCGGAGTCGGCGTCGGAGTAGGCGTTGTCCTCGGCTTCCAATATATACATGACTTCAACAATAGGCGACTGTCCGACCACATGACAATTGGTCAGCAATAGACAACCCGGTTGTTGTTGTCCGTTAGTGTTGTCGTTTTTGGCCACAATAATAACACCGGTTCCCTCCGAATAGCCCACTTCATAGTCGTCCAGTTCGCTGGTAACTACCAGACCTATTGATCGGATGAAATGTTTTCTGATAGCAACGATATCGATGCCATCCGGAAGGCGTCCATTGGTATCCATCATACGAGCCGATCTTGTTGTTAACGGCCATCGATACAGTTGTTGTTGTGGTAATGATGCAAATGATAATGGCATACCAGTGCCCGATGATGTTGATACTGATGACAACCTACCAGCCCTACTACTACTACTACTACTACTACAATGGTGTCTATACTTTGGTAATAATTTATAAGTAGTAATTGTTGTTGTTGTCCACCTAGTGTTTGACTGTATGGCCATTACTATCGGTACTACCGATAGTATAGTTGTTGTCGTTGTTATTGTTGTTGTCGTCAACATCTGTCTTATAGCTCCTAATTGTTTGCTGATTAAGACATTGAAAATGTTTGACATTTTTGGTAATGTTTTTCTGTTTTATTAATATTTAACTAATATTTTTTGAATCAATAGTCAATAGATAATCATTTATTTTTAAAAAAAACCAATAAATGTAATAATAACTAAAAAAATAATAGATTTATATATATATTTATATTTAGATTTATTTAAATTTTAAGTTTAAAAAAATTTTGTTTCGGTCGCGCGTTTTAATTTATTTATTTATAATATTTATTATTAAAAACTATATACTAAATAATAATCGCGTGCCAACAAGTGCTGGGGGGGAAGGGAATGGGGGAGCTATACTAATTAATAATGATTATTTGTTTTTTTTAAATAAAACTGTTATAATAAAATAAGAAATATATAATAAAATCGTTATTAACTGTTTAACTATTGATTATCAAACAATCAAACAAAAATGTCAAACATATTCAATGTCTTAATCACTAAACAATTATTAGCAATAAGACGGCTAAAGATGACGACCACAACAACAGCAACAGCTATAGTATCATCGGTACCGATGATAGTAATGGCCATACAGTACAATACATGGCGGACACCACCAACACATAGACACTCAACGTATAGACACCACTGGTTATTATCATCATCTGGCACTGGTATGCCATCATCATCATCATCAGCACCGCCACTACCACAACCACCACCAACACAACAACAACAACAGTATCGATGGCCGTTGACAGCAATCAGATCGGCATTGGCGCAGATGATGGACATACCGCCAAATTTTGCTAATAACCGACTACCGGACGGCATCGATATCGATGCTATCAAAAGACATTGTATCCGATCTATAGGTATTGTCGTTATCAACCAACTGGACGATTGCTATGCGAATGTATTGGAAGGATCCAGTGTTATAGTGGCCAACAATCCAGAGGACGGTTGTCTATTGATAACTAACAATCATGTTGTTAGCCATTCACCGATTATCGATTTCATATACAAATTGGATTATGACTCGGATATCTTGTACGAGGAAATGGGTACAGTTGTATATGTTGAACAGTGTTGGGATCTGGCACTCGTACGACTGAATCGTATGTTACCAATATTCGAGCCGATGCCGATGCCCGACGAATCAGCTGATGGTGGTAGTGGTGGCCTAGACTATGGCCAACCGGGTGCCATGTATGGTCACGGACAGTTAGCCTACAATATACATCCGGGTATGGTTGAACAGCCGTCGGCTTTGGTTAGCAGTCATTTCGACCACTACTATGTGGGCGGTACCAGATTCAGCGAACACCTACCTATTGTTGCCCATTCGGCTGTCAATATCTACGGGTTTTCCGGTTGTCCACTAATCGATACCAATGGCCAACTAAGCGGTTTAGTTTGGGGCGGTTTTATTCATAAAAACTTTATCACATTTGCCATCGATTATCTAGCAATTAACGGTTTAATATATAACTTAATATATTATTAATTGCTAATAATGTTTTCTGTTTGTTTGTATGTCACCCCCACACACACACCCAACCACTCTTAGACTTTATAATGCGTGGCCTGGAGTATGAAGTGTCTAATATACGGTTTGATCGGCTATGGGATGAGTTTTCAATGCATGGATCCAGGAATAAACAGTTTGCCCTAATTTTGGCCAAACATTACAATGAATTTGATAGCAATAGCGGTTGGTTTACTATTGAGGAATTGCTTCCCGAATCCCAACCATTGTATTATCAAATAATAATAATAGACTACTATTTAATTATTTTTGCAAATTTTTTCAATTAATTTATTTGTTATTAATTTAAAGAGATATTGTCAACCAATTCGTAATGTTAGTCAATGACCAGCCGTTTACAGACATTGAAACCATACGTATGACTCTAGAGGTTGACGACGACGACGACGATAGCTATCCGACTATTCAATTGACACTTAGGCCACCAATGTATGCGTATAGCAATCAATTTGATTGGAAAGTTAACATTACATCCATGAGCCCGGAAGAGGAGGCATTTGTTTTCTAGAGTTTTTATTTTTAATACTAATAAATATCTATATATTATAGTAAATTAATTTGTAATTTATAATTAGTAAACAAAATACAGTATATATTAAAATTAAAATGTAGATTTGAAAAAACTTATACGTTATATTTTTTTAAAGGGGCGCTAAAAAAAATGTGCTTATAAGCAGCAGTTTTATATTTAACTTTTATTACAAATTTTATATTTAAATTTTATTAATTAATAATTAAATTACTAAAATGAATGATGAAAACAATTGTAGCAATCTAAATGTTAAAATTGATAATTATACTGAACACGAATGTATTGGTAAGTAAATGTTTTATTTATCTTAAAAAATAATTTTGTCTTTTCATGTTTACAGTTTCAGTCTCTGATATGATTTCCGTCTCATCGCTATCATTAGCACTGTTACCCTCATAACATGTATTGACATCATTGTTTTGTTGTTGTACATCTATATGTTTGATTTTTACCCCTTGTATTTGATTGCGTATAAAAATGAATAATTTATGTCATATTAGTATAAATGGTATGAAGATTTTTACCCCTTGTATTTGATTGCGTATAAAAATGAATAATTTCAGTCACATTAGTATAAATGGTATGAAGATTTTTACCCCTTGTATTTGATTTCGTATAAAAGTGAATAATTTCTGTCACATTAGTATAAATGGTATGAAGATTTTTACCCCTTGTATTTGATTGCGTATAAAAATGAATAATTCCTGTAACGGTAGTATAAATGATATGAAGATTTTTACCCCTTGTATTTGATTTCGTATAAAAGTGAATAATTTCTGTCACATTAGTATAAATGGTATGAAGATTTTTACCCCTTGTATTTGATTGCGTATAAAAATGAATAATTCCTGTAACGGTAGTATAAATGATATGAAGATTTTTACCCCTTGTATTTGATTTCGTATAAAAGTGAATAATTTCTGTCACATTAGTATAAATGGTATGAAGATTTTTACCCCTTGTATTTGATTGCGTATAAAAATGAATAATTCCTGTAACGGTAGTATAAATGATATGAAGATTTTTACCCCTTGTATTTGATTTCGTATAAAAATGAATAATTTATGTCATATTAGTATAAATGGTATGAAGATTTTTACCCCTTATATTTGATTGTTAGTTATGAGTAGACAACCTGTCTCTGGATTGTTGGCCACTATAACACTGGATCCTTCCATTTCAATCTCATCGCAATCGTCCAGTTGGTTGATAGCGACAATACCTACCGATCGGATACAATGTTTTCTGATGGCATCGATATCGATGCCGTCCGGTAGTCGGTTGTTGGCATAAATGGGCGGTTCGTCCATCATCAGCGTCATTGCCGATCTGATTGCTGTCAACGGCCATCGATACTGTTGTTGTTGTTGTTGTTGTTGTTGTGGTGGCGGTGCTGATGATAGCATACCAGTCCCATATAACGATAATCTACCAGATATACTACTAGTACATTGGTATCTATGCGTTGGTGGTGTCAACCATATGTTGTACTTAATGGCCATTACTATCATCGATACCGATGATAGTATAGCTGTTGCTGTTGTTGTCGTCGTCGTCATCTTCAGCCGTATTATTGCTAATAATTGTTTAGCGATTAATACATTGAATATGTTTAACATTTTTTTTTAAAATAAAAATTTGATACTCAATAGTTAGAGAATTAATAGAGATTTTATTATAGATTTCTATGAAATTATTACTAATTATTTTTTTTTTAAATTAAATCATTTATATCTAACAGTTATTTTTTTAAAAAAACAATTGATATAGCATTTGTTGTACGCGATTATACTGATATATATATATATATAATAGTATTTAATTTTATAAAAAAAATAATAAATAAATATCTATAACACTGTTTAATACAATAAATACGGTATATTTTGTTTACTAATTATAAATTACAAATTAATTTACTAATAAATAGATATTTAATTAAATAAAGTATAAAGATATTTATTTTTGTTTAAAATTACTATTATTATTACAGTAAATTACTATTTAATTTAATTATTTATTTAATTAATTTTAGACTAAACAATGAATTAAATGAATACTGTTTAATACAATAAATACTGTATATTTTGTTTACTAATTATAAATTACAAATTAATTTACTATAATATATAGATATTTATTAGTATTAAAAATAAAAACTCTAGAAAACAAATGCCTCCTCTTCCGGGCTCATGGATGTAATGTTAACTTTCCAATCAAATTGATTGCTATACGCATACATTGGTGGCCTAAGTGTCAATTGAATAGTCGGATAGCTATCGTCGTCGTCGTCGTCAACCTCTAGAGTCATACGTATGGTTTCAATGTCTGTAAACGGCTGGTCATTGACTAACATTACAAATTGGTTGACAATATCTCTTTAAATTAATAACAAATAAATTAATTGAAAAAATTTGCAAAAATAATTAAATAGTAGTCTATTATTATTATTTGATAATACATTGGTTCGGATTCGGGAAGCAATTCCTCAATAGTAAACCAACCGCTATTGCTATCAAATTCATTGTAATGTTTGGCCAAAATTAGGGCAAACTGTTTATTCCTGGATCCATGCATTGAAAACTGATCCCATAGACGATCAAACCGTATATTAGACACTTCATACTCCAGGGCCCGCATTATAAAGTCTAGGGATGGGTGTGTGTGTGTGTGTGGGGGGGGGAGACATACAAACAGAAAACATTATTAGCAATTAATAATATTTTAAGTTATATACAGTATATATATATTTACCGTTAATTGCTAAATAATCGATGGCAAATGTGATAAAGTTTTTATGAATAAAACCGCCCCAAACCAAACCGCTTAGTTGGCCATCGGTATCGATTAGTGGACAACCGGAAAACCCGTAGATATTGACAGCCGAATGGGCAACAATAGGTAGGTGTTCGCTGAATCTGGTACCGCCCACATAGTAGTGATCGAAATGACTACTAACCAAAGCCGACGGCTGTTCAACCATACCCGGATGTATATTGTAGGCTAACTGTCCGTGACCATACATGGCACCCGGTTGGCCATAGTCTAGGCCACCACTACCGCCATCAGTTGATGATTCGTCGGGCATCGGCATCGGCTCGAATATTGGTAACATACGATTCAGTCGTACGAGTGCCAGATCCCAACACTGTTCAACATATACAACTGTACCCATTTCCTCATACAATATATCGGAGTCATAATCCAATTTGTATATAAAATCGATAATCGGTGAATGGCTAACAACATGATTGTTGGTTAAGAGTAGACAACCGTCCTCCTGATTGTTGGCCACTATAACACTGGATCCTTCCAATACATTCGCATAGCAATCGTCCAGTTGGTTGATAACGACAATACCTATCGATCGGATACAATGTCTTTTGATAGCATCGATATCGATGCCGTCCGGTAGGCTGTTGTTGGCAAAATTGGTCGGTATGTCCATCATCTGTGCCATTGCCGATCTGATTGTTGTCGATAACAGCCATCGATACTGTTGTTGTTGTGGTGGTAGTAGCGGTGCTGATGATGATAATGATGGCATACCAGTACCAGACGATGATAATGCTGATGATAACCTACCAGATCTACTACTACGATGGTATCTATACGTTGAGGATCTATGTGTTGGTGGTGTCCACCATATGTTGTACTTAATGGCCATTACTATCATCGGTACCGATGATAGTATAACTGTTGTTGTTGTTGTTGTGGTCGTCATCTTCAGCCGTCTTATTGCTGATAAATGTTTAGTGATTAAGACATTGAAAATGTTTGACATTTCAATAAAGATTTTATTATAGATTTCTATGAACTTTTTTTAAAAAATAAATCTTTTATATCTAACAGTTATTTTTTTAAACAAATAATAATTATTATCAATTAGTATAGTTGTCACTTGTTGGCACGCGATTATTAATTATTAAGTAATACCCGATATATATATATATAAATTAATTTACAAATTTTTTGTAATAATAATAATTAAGATATAAATTTGTTAATTTATTTATAATTATTAAAAATATATATCTATAATCATCAAATAAATTTCTATATATATATATATATATACAGTATACTAATGATTTATAGATTGTAAATATAGATAGATATCTAAATAAATCTAATAAATTTCAATTTAATTAATTAACTAATAGTTTATTTTTGTTGTTATTTATTAAATTAAATTATTAAATTTAGTAAATTATTGTTTATTAATAAAAAAAATTACAGATATTTATTAGTATAAAAATAAAAACTCTAGAAAACAAATGCCTCCTCTTCCGGGCTCATGGATGTAATGTTAACTTTCCAATCAAATTGATTGCTATGCGTATGCATTGGAGACCTAAGTGTCAATTGAATAGTCGGATAGCTATCGTCGTCGTCGTCGTCAACCTCTAGAGTCATACGTATGGTTTCAATGTCTGTAAACGGCTGGTCATTGACTAACATTACGAATTGGTTGACAATATCTCTTTAAATTAATAAAACAAACAACAAATAAATTAATTGAAAAATTTGTAAAAACAATTAAAATATTAGATTATTATTATTATAATACAATGGTTGGGATTCGGGAAGCAATTCCTCAATAGTAAACCAACCGCTATTGCTATCAAATTCATTGTAATGTTTGGCCAAAATTAGGGCAAACTGTTTATTCCTGGATCCATGCATTGAAAACTGATCCCATAGACGATCAAACCGTATATTAGACACTTCATACTCCAGGCCACGCATTATAAAGTCTGGTTGGTTCGGTGGATGGGTAGGGATGGGTGTGGATGTATGGGAGGGGAGACATAGAAACATTAAAAAACTTTATTAGCAAATCTATATATAATATATTAAGATATATTAAACCGTTAATTGCTTGATAGTCGACGGCAAATGTGATAAAGTGTTTATGAATAAAACCCCAAACTATACCGCTTAGTTGGCCATCGGTATCGATTAGTGGACAACCGGAAAACCCATAGATATTGACGGCTGTATGCGAAACGATAGGTAGGTGTTCGCTGAATCTGGTTGTGCCAATGGTATAGCCGTCTAAAACATATCCGAGCTGAGCCATGGGCTGTACACACATACCCGGATGTATATTGTAGGGTACCTGTCCGTGACCATACATGGCACCCGGTTGGCCAAACTGGAGGCCGGTGCGGGCATCTAATGATTCGTCGGGTAACTGCATCGGCTGAAATACTGGTAACATACGATTCAGTCGTACGAGTGCCAGATCCCAGTAATGTTCAACATATACAACTGTACCCATTTCCTCATACATTATATCGGAGTTTGGATCCAATTTGATTATAAAATCGACAATCGGTGAATGGCCAACAATATGGCTATTAGTTAACAGTAGACAACCGTCCTCCGGGTTGTTGGCCACTATAACACTGGATCCTTCCATTTCATTCATATAGCAGTCGTCCAGTTCGTTGATAGAGACAATACCTATCGATTGTATACATTGTTTTCTGATGGCATCGATATCGATGCCGTCCGGTAGGTTATTGTTGGCAAAATTGGTCGGTATGTCCATCATCTGCGCCAATGCCGATCTGATTGTTGTCGATAACAGCCATCGATACTGTTGTTGTGGTGGTAATGATGTTGACGATGATGGCATACCAGTTCCAGATGATGATAATGATAACCTACCAGATCTACTACTACTACTACAGTGATGTCTATACGTTGAAGATCTATGTGTTGGTGGTGTCCACCATATGTTGTACTTAATGGCCATTACTATCATCGGTACCGATGATAGTATAGCTGCTGTTGTTGTTGTTGTTTTAGTGGTCGTCATCTTCAGCCATCTTATTGTTAATAATTGTTTATTGATTAAGACATTTAATATTTCTGACATTTTTTGATTGATTGTTTGATAATCAATAGTTAAACAGTTAATAAAGATTTTATTATAGATTTCTATGAAATTATTACTAATTTTAAGAAAAAAAATCATTTATATCTAACGCATTACGGTTACGATTATTATTTAGTATATAGTTTTTAATAGCAAATATTATAAATATATAAATTTAAACGCGCGACCGATCCAAAACTTAAAATTTAAATATATATATAAATATATATAAATCTTTTATTTTTTTATTTATTATTAAATTTATTGGTTTTTTTTAAATAAATGATTATCTATTGACTATTGATTAAAAAAATATTAATAAAACAAAAATGATAAACATTTTCAATGTCTTAATAAGCAAACAATTAGGAGCTATAAGACAGTTGTTGACAACAACAACAACAACATCTATACTATCTGTAGTACCGATAGTAATGGCCATACAGTACAACACATGTCTGATACCATCAACACATAGATACTCAACGTATAGACACCACTGTAGTAGTAGTAGTAGTAGTAGATCTGGTAGGTTGTCATCATCTGGCACTGGTATGCCATTATCTCACACACATGTCCAACAACAATGGCGATCGGCTCTAATGATGGACAACAATGATAAGAACATACCCATCAATTTTGTTGGCGGCGGCGGCCAACCGGATGGCATCGATATCGATGCACTAAAAAAACATTGTATCCGATCAATCGGTATAATTGTTATCAAAAAACTGGACAAAAGTGACCAGATTTTTACTGAAGGATCAGGTGTTTGTGTGGCCAACACCGCGGATACTGGTTGTCTACTGTTGACTAACTATCACGCGGTCACCCATTCGCCAGTAGTCAGGGTTATCTATAAACCCGACCACAACGACAATAGAGTATACGTAGAGTTAGCCGATGTTCTGTATGTTGAACAGCACTGGGATCTGGCACTGGTCCGACTACAGCGTCTGAACAGCCTATTCAATCCGATGCCAATGGCCACTGAAACCAAGTTTGGCCAACCGGGTTGCATGTTTGGTCACGGACAGATAGCCTTTACTGTACATCCGGGTCTGGTAGTGCAGCCGTCGGTTCAGCTAAACAATGCAAACGATACGTATAGGATAAGCACTGTACCGTTTGCCGGTCACTTGCCTATCGTAGCCAATACGGCCGTCAATGTACCGGGGTTTTCCGGTTGTCCACTAATCGATACCGATGGCCGACTAAGCGGTATTGTTTGGGGTGGGTTTGTTACCAGAGGCCAGATAACATTTGCCGTCGACTATCAAACAGTTAATGGTATGTCATATATATGATATATACTGTATATACAGTATATATCAGGGTTGCGAAAGATGAGGGGGTAGGGCGAATTTATTTGTTATTTATTTGGCAATTTAATGGGAATTTAATGGGAATATATTAGAAATTTACTCAAATTTGGCGAAAAATTGACGTTTAAAAATGCAATAAAAATTATTCACCCCACCCTATTCCTCCCCCAAAGTTTTTTTTGCGATATTTTTGCCATTTTACTCCTCTATACCCCCCCCCTGGAATCGAAAACCCTGTATATACTGTATATATCACTACATTGTTTGATATACTAATAATTTTATATTTGTTTGTTTGTAATGTCTAACACCCCTTAGAGTTTATGTTGAGGGCCATTAGCTATGTTGATGCATATATAAACCTAAATCGGCTCCGGAACCTGTATTCAATGATAGGGTCCAGTGATAGACAGTTTGCCCTAATTTTGGCCAAACATTACGATGAATTTGATAGCAATAATGTTTGGTTTACTATCGAGGAATTGCTTCCCGAATCCCAACCATTGTATTGTATTTTTTGTTTTGTCTAAAAAAAACTATAATTTACTAATTAATTGTTTTACTAATTAATTAATTAATTTGTTTTATTTATTTAAGAAATATTGTCAACCGATTTGTAATGTTCGTCAATGACCAGCCGTTTACCGACATTGAAACCATACGGACAGTCCTATCAGTTGGCGACGATAGCTATCCGACTATTCAATTGACACTTAGGTCTCCAATGTATAGGTATAACAATCGATTTGATTGGAAAGTTAACATTACATCCATGAGCCCGGATGTCAAGGCATTTGTTTTCTAGAGTTTATTTTTTATACTAATAAATATCTATATATTAATAAATTAATTTGTAATTTATAATTAGTAAACAAAACATATTTATTGTATTAAATAGTATTATAAATATTATTTATTTATTTTATATAAAATATATATTAAAATTAAAATTAGATTTGAAAAAACTAGTAATTAATTGTTGTATAAAATTAATTAAATAAATTATTAAATTAAAGTTGTGTACATCAATATAATTCAGTGTATATTACTGTAATTTATGTATATCAATCTAATTTGTTTACATTAACGTAATTTGTTTACATCAACGTAATTTATGTATAGCGACGTAATTTGTGTATAGCAACATATATTGTGTATGTCAACGTAATTTGTTTACATAAACGTAATTTGTTTACATCAACGTTATTTATGTATAGTAACGTAATTTGTGTATAGTAACGTAAATTGTGTATGTCAACGTAAATTGTGTATGTCAACGTAATTTGTGTATAATAACGTAATTTGTGTATAATACGTAATTTGTTTACATCAACGTAATTTATGTATAGCGACGTAATTTGTGTATAGCAACATATATTGTGGATGTCAACGTAATTTGTTTACATAAACGTAATTTGTTTACATCAACGTTATTTATGTATAGTAACGTAATTTGTGTATAGTAACGTACAAATTGTGTATGTCAACGTAAATTGTGTATGTCAACGTAATTTGTGTATAATAACGTAATTTGTGTATAATACGTAATTTGTGTATAATACGTAATTTGTTTACATCAACGTAATTTGTGTATAATAACGTAATTTGTGTATGTCAACGTAATTTGTGTATAATAACGTAATTTGTGTATAATACGTAATTTGTTTACATCAACGTAATTTGTTTACATCAACGTTATTTATGTATAGTAACGTAATTTGTGTATAATACGTAATTTGTTTACATCAACGTAATTTGTGAATAATAACGTAATTTGTGTATAATAACGTAATTTGTGAATAATAACGTAATTTGTTTACATAAACGTAATTTGTGTATAATAACGTAATTTGTGTATAGTAACGTAAATTGTGTATGTCAACGTAATTTATGTATAGTAACGTAATTTGTGAATAATAACGTAATTTGTGTATAATAACGTAATTTGTGTATAGTAACGTAAATTGTGTATGTCAACGTAATTTATGTATAGCAACGTAATTTGTGAATAATAACGTAATTTGTTTACATAAACGTAATTTGTGTATAGTAACGTAAATTGTGTATGTCAACGTAATTTATGTATAGTAACGTAATTTGTAAATAATAACGTAATTTGTTTACATAAACGTAATTTGTGTATAATAACGTAATTTGTTTACATCAACGTTATTAATGTATAGTAACGTAATTTGTGTATAGTAACGTAAATTGTGTATCTCAACGTAATTTGTGTATAATAACGTAATTTGTTTACATCAACGTAATTTGTTTAGATCAACGTAATTTATGTATAGTAACGTAATTTGTGTATAATAACGTAATTTGTTTACATAAACGTAATTTATGTATAGCAACATAATTTGTTTACTTAAACGTAATTTGTTTACATCAACGTAATTTATGTATAGTAACATAATTTGTTTACTTAAACGTAATTTGTTTACATCAACGAAATTTATGTATAGTAACGTAATTTGTTTACATAAACGTAATTTGTTTACATCAACGTTATTTATGTAAGATAAGATATGAAATAAGATAAGAGATAGTTACTATCTATTTATTAGTCAGTATTCATTAAATATATGATTTCATTTTTTAAAATTTAATATTAGATTAAATTATTATTACATCAAACCTTAAAATTAATTTAGTAGATAGGATAATCAGTATTAATATTAAAATGTTTTAAATGTAACATTAATTTTATTATATTATATTTTTTTAATTTTATTACTCTATATTTATATATACTTATATATAAACTTTATAACTGCCTGTATCCTACTTAAAGTTTGATAAAAAAAAATAATTACTCATTCATTATTAATCCTATAAAATATTGAAATAATTTCAATTATATTAATATAAAATATGTATTATAATAAATTAGTTATTTTATATTAAATATTTAATTAAAATAATGTATTTATAACTTTATTTTTCCACTTTATACTCTCCAATCTATACTAATTTGTGTACTAAAAATCATAAATAATTGTCCATGATGCAATGCAGAAAATATTAAAATTTTAGACTATCTCACTTGTAAATAGTACTAAGTTTTCAATTTATTACATAATAATTACAAACGTTATTACTGTCTCTAAAAATATTGTATTCATTGAATGTATTGTCAATTATAGTGTTTATTGGGTACCAAATAATCGCTTGATTTTACAATACATTACATACTATATGTATGACAATAACATCGATGGTCTAAAAAACATTGTTTAGACACCACTGTAGTAGTAGTAGTAGATCTGGTAGGTTGTCATCATCATCAGCATCTGGCACTGGTATGCCATTATCATACACACATATCCCACAACAATGGTGGCCACTAACTAATAGATCGGCTCTGATGATGGACAACAATGATAACAACAAACCTATCAATTTTGTGGGCAACGGCGGCCAACCGGATGGCATCGATATCGATGCTATCAGAAAACATTGTATCCGATCAATCGGTATAATTGTTATAAAAAAACTGGACAATAGTGACCAGATTTTTACTGAAGGATCAGGTGTTTGTGTGGCCAACACCACGGATACCGGTTGTCTACTGTTGACTAACTATCACGCGGTCACCCATTCGCCAGTAGTCAGGGTTATCTATAAACCCGACCACAACGACAATAGAGTATACGTAGAGTTAGCCGATGTCCTGTATGTTGAACAGCACTGGGATCTGGCACTGGTCCGACTACAGCGTCTGAACAGCCTATTCAATCCGATGCCAATGGCCACTGAAACCAAGTTTGGCCAACCGGGTTGCATGTTTGGTCACGGACAGATAGCCTTTACTGTACATCCGGGTCTGGTAGTGCAGCCGTCGGTTCAGCTAAACAATGCAAACGACACGTATAGGATAAGTACTGTACCGTTTGCCGGTCACTTGCCTATCGTAGCCCATACGGCCGTCAATGTACCGGGGTTTTCCGGCTGTCCACTAATCGATACCGATGGCCGACTAAGCGGTATTGTTTGGGGTGGGTTTGTCACCAGAGGCCAGATAACGTTTGCCGTCGACTATCAAACAGTTAACGGTATGTCATATATATGATATATACTGTATATACAGTATATATCAGGGTTGCGAAAGATGAGGAGGTAGGGGCGAATTTATTTGTTATTTATTTGGCAATTTAATGGGAATTTAATGGGAATATATTAGAAATTTACTCAAATTTGGTAAAAAATTGTCGTTTAAAAATGCAATAAAAATTATTCACCCCACCCTATTCCTCCCCCAAATTTTTTTTGCGATATTTTTGCCATTTTATTCCTCTATACCCCCCCCCCCTGGAATCGAAAACCCTGTATATACTGTATATATATCACTACATTGTTTGATATACTAATAATTTTATATTTGTTTGTTTGTAATGTCTAATCCCCTTAGAGTTTATGTTGAGGGCCATTAGCTATGTTGATGCATATACAGGTATAAACCTAAATCGGCTCCGGAAACTGTATTCAATGTTTGGCTCCAGTAATAGACAGTTGGCCCTAATTTTGGCCAAACATTACGATGAATTTGATAGCAATAATGTTTGGTTTACTATCGAGGAATTGCTTCCCGAATCCCAACCATTGTATTGTATTTTTTGTTTTGTCTAAAAAAACTATAATTTACTAATTAATTGTTTTACTAATTAATTAATTAATTTGTTTTATTTATTTAAGAAATATTGTCAACCGATTTGTAATGTTCGTCAATGACCAGCCGTTTACCGACATTGAAACCATACGGACAGTCCTATCAGTTGGCGACGATAGCTATCCGACTATTCAATTGACACTTAGGTCTCCAATGTATAGGTATAACAATCGATTTGATTGGAAAGTTAACATTACATCCATGAGCCCGGATGTCAAGGCATTTGTTTTCTAGAGTTTATTTTTTATACTAATAAATATCTATATATTAATAAATTAATTTGTAATTTATAATTAGTAAACAAAACATATTTATTGTATTAAATAGTATTATAAATATTATTTATTTATTTTATATAAAATATATATTAAAATTAAAATTAGATTTGAAAAAACTAGTAATTAATTGTTGTATAAAATTAATTAAATAAATTATTAAATTAAAGTTGTGTACATCAATATAATTCAGTGTATATTACTGTAATTTATGTATATCAATCTAATTTGTTTACATTAACGTAATTTGTTTACATCAACGTAATTTATGTATAGCGACGTAATTTGTGTATAGCAACATATATTGTGTATGTCAACGTAATTTGTTTACATAAACGTAATTTGTTTACATCAACGTTATTTATGTATAGTAACGTAATTTGTGTATAGTAACGTAAATTGTGTATGTCAACGTAAATTGTGTATGTCAACGTAATTTGTGTATAATAACGTAATTTGTGTATAATACGTAATTTGTTTACATCAACGTAATTTATGTATAGCGACGTAATTTGTGTATACAACATATATTGTGGATGTCAACGTAATTTGTTTACATAAACGTAATTTGTTTACATCAACGTTATTTATGTATAGTAACGTAATTTGTGTATAGTAACGTAAATTGTGTATGTCAACGTAAATTGTGTATGTCAACGTAATTTGTGTATAATAACGTAATTTGTGTATAATACGTAATTTGTGTATAATACGTAATTTGTTTACATCAACGTAATTTGTGTATAATAACGTAATTTGTGTATGTCAACGTAATTTGTGTATAATAACGTAATTTGTGTATAATACGTAATTTGTTTACATCAACGTAATTTGTTTACATCAACGTTATTTATGTATAGTAACGTAATTTGTGTATAATACGTAATTTGTTTACATCAACGTAATTTGTGTATAATAACGTAATTTGTGTATAATAACGTAATTTGTGAATAATAACGTAATTTGTTTACATAAACGTAATTTGTGTATAATAACGTAATTTGTGTATAGTAACGTAAATTGTGTATGTCAACGTAATTTATGTATAGTAACGTAATTTGTGAATAATAACGTAATTTGTGTATAATAACGTAATTTGTGTATAGTAACGTAAATTGTGTATGTCAACGTAATTTATGTATA
This sequence comes from Oppia nitens, assembly GCF_028296485.1. Taxonomy (NCBI): domain Eukaryota; kingdom Metazoa; phylum Arthropoda; class Arachnida; order Sarcoptiformes; family Oppiidae; genus Oppia; species Oppia nitens. Next base: position 149,635 of record NW_026533210.1, read on the forward strand.
GCAACGTAATTTGTGAATAATAACGTAATTTGTTTACATAAACGTAATTTGTGTATAGTAACGTAAATTGTGTATGTCAACGTAATTTATGTATAGTAACGTAATTTGTAAATAATAACGTAATTTGTTTACATAAACGTAATTTGTGTATAATAACGTAATTTGTTTACATCAACGTTATTAATGTATAGTAACGTAATTTGTGTATAGTAACGTAAATTGTGTATCTCAACGTAATTTGTGTATAATAACGTAATTTGTTTACATCAACGTAATTTGTTTAGATCAACGTAATTTATGTATAGTAACGTAATTTGTGTATAATAACGTAATTTGTTTACATAAACGTAATTTATGTATAGCAACATAATTTGTTTACTTAAACGTAATTTGTTTACATCAACGTAATTTATGTATAGTAACATAATTTGTTTACTTAAACGTAATTTGTTTACATCAACGAAATTTATGTATAGTAACGTAATTTGTTTACATAAACGTAATTTGTTTACATCAACGTTATTTATGTAAGATAAGATATGAAATAAGATAAGAGATAGTTACTATCTATTTATTAGTCAGTATTCATTAAATATATGATTTCATTTTTTAAAATTTAATATTAGATTAAATTATTATTACATCAAACCTTAAAATTAATTTAGTAGATAGGATAATCAGTATTAATATTAAAATGTTTTAAATGTAACATTAATTTTATTATATTATATTTTTTTTAATTTTATTACTCTATATTTATATATACTTATATATAAACTTTATAACTGCCTGTATCCTACTTAAAGTTTGATAAAAAAAAATAATTACTCATTCATTATTAATCCTATAAAATATTGAAATAATTTCAATTATATTAATATAAAATATGTATTATAATAAATTAGTTATTTTATATTAAATATTTAATTAAAATAATGTATTTATAACTTTATTTTTCCACTTTATACTCTCCAATCTATACTAATTTGTGTACTAAAAATCATAAATAATTGTCCATGATGCAATGCAGAAAATATTAAAATTTTAGACTATCTCACTTGTAAATAGTACTAAGTTTTCAATTTATTACATAATAATTACAAACGTTATTACTGTCTCTAAAAATATTGTATTCATTGAATGTATTGTCAATTATAGTGTTTATTGGGTACCAAATAATCGCTTGATTTTACAATACATTACATACTATATGTATGACAATAACATCGATGGTCTAAAAAACATTGTTTAGACACCACTGTAGTAGTAGTAGTAGATCTGGTAGGTTGTCATCATCATCAGCATCTGGCACTGGTATGCCATTATCATACACACATATCCCACAACAATGGTGGCCACTAACTAATAGATCGGCTCTGATGATGGACAACAATGATAACAACAAACCTATCAATTTTGTGGGCAACGGCGGCCAACCGGATGGCATCGATATCGATGCTATCAGAAAACATTGTATCCGATCAATCGGTATAATTGTTATAAAAAAACTGGACAATAGTGACCAGATTTTTACTGAAGGATCAGGTGTTTGTGTGGCCAACACCACGGATACCGGTTGTCTACTGTTGACTAACTATCACGCGGTCACCCATTCGCCAGTAGTCAGGGTTATCTATAAACCCGACCACAACGACAATAGAGTATACGTAGAGTTAGCCGATGTCCTGTATGTTGAACAGCACTGGGATCTGGCACTGGTCCGACTACAGCGTCTGAACAGCCTATTCAATCCGATGCCAATGGCCACTGAAACCAAGTTTGGCCAACCGGGTTGCATGTTTGGTCACGGACAGATAGCCTTTACTGTACATCCGGGTCTGGTAGTGCAGCCGTCGGTTCAGCTAAACAATGCAAACGACACGTATAGGATAAGTACTGTACCGTTTGCCGGTCACTTGCCTATCGTAGCCCATACGGCCGTCAATGTACCGGGGTTTTCCGGCTGTCCACTAATCGATACCGATGGCCGACTAAGCGGTATTGTTTGGGGTGGGTTTGTCACCAGAGGCCAGATAACGTTTGCCGTCGACTATCAAACAGTTAACGGTATGTCATATATATGATATATACTGTATATACAGTATATATCAGGGTTGCGAAAGATGAGGAGGTAGGGGCGAATTTATTTGTTATTTATTTGGCAATTTAATGGGAATTTAATGGGAATATATTAGAAATTTACTCAAATTTGGTAAAAAATTGTCGTTTAAAAATGCAATAAAAATTATTCACCCCACCCTATTCCTCCCCCAAATTTTTTTTGCGATATTTTTGCCATTTTATTCCTCTATACCCCCCCCCTGGAATCGAAAACCCTGTATATACTGTATATATATCACTACATTGTTTGATATACTAATAATTTTATATTTGTTTGTTTGTAATGTCTAATCCCCTTAGAGTTTATGTTGAGGGCCATTAGCTATGTTGATGCATATACAGGTATAAACCTAAATCGGCTCCGGAAACTGTATTCAATGTTTGGCTCCAGTAATAGACAGTTGGCCCTAATTTTGGCCAAACATTACGATGAATTTGATAGCAATAATGTTTGGTTTACTATCGAGGAATTGCTTCCCGAATCCCAACCATTGTATTGTATTTTTTGTTTTGTCTAAAAAAAACTATAATTTACTAATTAATTGTTTTACTAATTAATTAATTAATTTGTTTTATTTATTTAAGAAATATTGTCAACCGATTTGTAATGTTCGTCAATGACCAGCCGTTTACCGACATTGAAACCATACGGACAGTCCTATCAGTTGGCGACGATAGCTATCCGACTATTCAATTGACACTTAGGTCTCCAATGTATAGGTATAACAATCGATTTGATTGGAAAGTTAACATTACATCCATGAGCCCGGATGTCAAGGCATTTGTTTTCTAGAGTTTATTTTTTATACTAATAAATATCTATATATTAATAAATTAATTTGTAATTTATAATTAGTAAACAAAACATATTTATTGTATTAAATAGTATTATAAATATTATTTATTTATTTTATATAAAATATATATTAAAATTAAAATTAGATTTGAAAAAACTAGTAATTAATTGTTGTATAAAATTAATTAAATAAATTATTAAATTAAAGTTGTGTACATCAATATAATTCAGTGTATATTACTGTAATTTATGTATATCAATCTAATTTGTTTACATTAACGTAATTTGTTTACATCAACGTAATTTATGTATAGCGACGTAATTTGTGTATAGCAACATATATTGTGTATGTCAACGTAATTTGTTTACATAAACGTAATTTGTTTACATCAACGTTATTTATGTATAGTAACGTAATTTGTGTATAGTAACGTAAATTGTGTATGTCAACGTAAATTGTGTATGTCAACGTAATTTGTGTATAATAACGTAATTTGTGTATAATACGTAATTTGTTTACATCAACGTAATTTATGTATAGCGACGTAATTTGTGTATAGCAACATATATTGTGGATGTCAACGTAATTTGTTTACATAAACGTAATTTGTTTACATCAACGTTATTTATGTATAGTAACGTAATTTGTGTATAGTAACGTAAATTGTGTATGTCAACGTAAATTGTGTATGTCAACGTAATTTGTGTATAATAACGTAATTTGTGTATAATACGTAATTTGTGTATAATACGTAATTTGTTTACATCAACGTAATTTGTGTATAATAACGTAATTTGTGTATGTCAACGTAATTTGTGTATAATAACGTAATTTGTGTATAATACGTAATTTGTTTACATCAACGTAATTTGTTTACATCAACGTTATTTATGTATAGTAACGTAATTTGTGTATAATACGTAATTTGTTTACATCAACGTAATTTGTGAATAATAACGTAATTTGTGTATAATAACGTAATTTGTGAATAATAACGTAATTTGTTTACATAAACGTAATTTGTGTATAATAACGTAATTTGTGTATAGTAACGTAAATTGTGTATGTCAACGTAATTTATGTATAGTAACGTAATTTGTGAATAATAACGTAATTTGTGTATAATAACGTAATTTGTGTATAGTAACGTAAATTGTGTATGTCAACGTAATTTATGTATAGCAACGTAATTTGTGAATAATAACGTAATTTGTTTACATAAACGTAATTTGTGTATAGTAACGTAAATTGTGTATGTCAACGTAATTTATGTATAGTAACGTAATTTGTAAATAATAACGTAATTTGTTTACATAAACGTAATTTGTGTATAATAACGTAATTTGTTTACATCAACGTTATTAATGTATAGTAACGTAATTTGTGTATAGTAACGTAAATTGTGTATCTCAACGTAATTTGTGTATAATAACGTAATTTGTTTACATCAACGTAATTTGTTTAGATCAACGTAATTTATGTATAGTAACGTAATTTGTGTATAATAACGTAATTTGTTTACATAAACGTAATTTATGTATAGCAACATAATTTGTTTACTTAAACGTAATTTGTTTACATCAACGTAATTTATGTATAGTAACATAATTTGTTTACTTAAACGTAATTTGTTTACATCAACGAAATTTATGTATAGTAACGTAATTTGTTTACATAAACGTAATTTGTTTACATCAACGTTATTTATGTAAGATAAGATATGAAATAAGATAAGAGATAGTTACTATCTATTTATTAGTCAGTATTCATTAAATATATGATTTCATTTTTTAAAATTTAATATTAGATTAAATTATTATTACATCAAACCTTAAAATTAATTTAGTAGATAGGATAATCAGTATTAATATTAAAATGTTTTAAATGTAACATTAATTTTATTATATTATATTTTTTTTTAATTTTATTACTCTATATTTATATATACTTATATATAAACTTTATAACTGCCTGTATCCTACTTAAAGTTTGATAAAAAAAAATAATTACTCATTCATTATTAATCCTATAAAATATTGAAATAATTTCAATTATATTAATATAAAATATGTATTATAATAAATTAGTTATTTTATATTAAATATTTAATTAAAATAATGTATTTATAACTTTATTTTTCCACTTTATACTCTCCAATCTATACTAATTTGTGTACTAAAAATCATAAATAATTGTCCATGATGCAATGCAGAAAATATTAAAATTTTAGACTATCTCACTTGTAAATAGTACTAAGTTTTCAATTTATTACATAATAATTACAAACGTTATTACTGTCTCTAAAAATATTGTATTCATTGAATGTATTGTCAATTATAGTGTTTATTGGGTACCAAATAATCGCTTGATTTTACAATACATTACATACTATATGTATGACAATAACATCGATGGTCTAAAAAACATTGTTTAGACACCACTGTAGTAGTAGTAGTAGATCTGGTAGGTTGTCATCATCATCAGCATCTGGCACTGGTATGCCATTATCATACACACATATCCCACAACAATGGTGGCCACTAACTAATAGATCGGCTCTGATGATGGACAACAATGATAACAACAAACCTATCAATTTTGTGGGCAACGGCGGCCAACCGGATGGCATCGATATCGATGCTATCAGAAAACATTGTATCCGATCAATCGGTATAATTGTTATAAAAAAACTGGACAATAGTGACCAGATTTTTACTGAAGGATCAGGTGTTTGTGTGGCCAACACCACGGATACCGGTTGTCTACTGTTGACTAACTATCACGCGGTCACCCATTCGCCAGTAGTCAGGGTTATCTATAAACCCGACCACAACGACAATAGAGTATACGTAGAGTTAGCCGATGTCCTGTATGTTGAACAGCACTGGGATCTGGCACTGGTCCGACTACAGCGTCTGAACAGCCTATTCAATCCGATGCCAATGGCCACTGAAACCAAGTTTGGCCAACCGGGTTGCATGTTTGGTCACGGACAGATAGCCTTTACTGTACATCCGGGTCTGGTAGTGCAGCCGTCGGTTCAGCTAAACAATGCAAACGACACGTATAGGATAAGTACTGTACCGTTTGCCGGTCACTTGCCTATCGTAGCCCATACGGCCGTCAATGTACCGGGGTTTTCCGGCTGTCCACTAATCGATACCGATGGCCGACTAAGCGGTATTGTTTGGGGTGGGTTTGTCACCAGAGGCCAGATAACGTTTGCCGTCGACTATCAAACAGTTAACGGTATGTCATATATATGATATATACTGTATATACAGTATATATCAGGGTTGCGAAAGATGAGGAGGTAGGGGCGAATTTATTTGTTATTTATTTGGCAATTTAATGGGAATTTAATGGGAATATATTAGAAATTTACTCAAATTTGGTAAAAAATTGTCGTTTAAAAATGCAATAAAAATTATTCACCCCACCCTATTCCTCCCCCAAATTTTTTTTGCGATATTTTTGCCATTTTATTCCTCTATACCCCCCCCCTGGAATCGAAAACCCTGTATATACTGTATATATATCACTACATTGTTTGATATACTAATAATTTTATATTTGTTTGTTTGTAATGTCTAATCCCCTTAGAGTTTATGTTGAGGGCCATTAGCTATGTTGATGCATATACAGGTATAAACCTAAATCGGCTCCGGAAACTGTATTCAATGTTTGGCTCCAGTAATAGACAGTTGGCCCTAATTTTGGCCAAACATTACGATGAATTTGATAGCAATAATGTTTGGTTTACTATCGAGGAATTGCTTCCCGAATCCCAACCATTGTATTGTATTTTTTGTTTTGTCTAAAAAAAACTATAATTTACTAATTAATTGTTTTACTAATTAATTAATTAATTTGTTTTATTTATTTAAGAAATATTGTCAACCGATTTGTAATGTTCGTCAATGACCAGCCGTTTACCGACATTGAAACCATACGGACAGTCCTATCAGTTGGCGACGATAGCTATCCGACTATTCAATTGACACTTAGGTCTCCAATGTATAGGTATAACAATCGATTTGATTGGAAAGTTAACATTACATCCATGAGCCCGGATGTCAAGGCATTTGTTTTCTAGAGTTTATTTTTTATACTAATAAATATCTATATATTAATAAATTAATTTGTAATTTATAATTAGTAAACAAAACATATTTATTGTATTAAATAGTATTATAAATATTATTTATTTATTTTATATAAAATATATATTAAAATTAAAATTAGATTTGAAAAAACTAGTAATTAATTGTTGTATAAAATTAATTAAATAAATTATTAAATTAAAGTTGTGTACATCAATATAATTCAGTGTATATTACTGTAATTTATGTATATCAATCTAATTTGTTTACATTAACGTAATTTGTTTACATCAACGTAATTTATGTATAGCGACGTAATTTGTGTATAGCAACATATATTGTGTATGTCAACGTAATTTGTTTACATAAACGTAATTTGTTTACATCAACGTTATTTATGTATAGTAACGTAATTTGTGTATAGTAACGTAAATTGTGTATGTCAACGTAAATTGTGTATGTCAACGTAATTTGTGTATAATAACGTAATTTGTGTATAATACGTAATTTGTTTACATCAACGTAATTTATGTATAGCGACGTAATTTGTGTATAGCAACATATATTGTGGATGTCAACGTAATTTGTTTACATAAACGTAATTTGTTTACATCAACGTTATTTATGTATAGTAACGTAATTTGTGTATAGTAACGTAAATTGTGTATGTCAACGTAAATTGTGTATGTCAACGTAATTTGTGTATAATAACGTAATTTGTGTATAATACGTAATTTGTGTAGAAACGTAATTTGTGTAKATCAACGTAATTTGTGTATAWSAACGTAATTTGTGTAGMTCAACGTAATTTGTGTAGATCMACGTAATTTGTGTAKAAACGTAATTTGTGTAGATCAACGTAATTTGTTTAKATCAACGTAATTTGTTTAKATCAACGTAATTTGTGTATAATGTACGTAATTTGTGTATAAAATGTACGTAATTTGTGTARATCAACGTAATTTGTGTAGATCMACGTAATTTGTGTAKAWYAACGTAATTTGTGAATAATAACGTAATTTGTTTACATAAACGTAATTTGTGTATAATAACGTAATTTGTGTATAGTAACGTAAATTGTGTATGTCAACGTAATTTATGTATAGTAACGTAATTTGTGAATAATAACGTAATTTGTGTATAATAACGTAATTTGTGTATAGTAACGTAAATTGTGTATGTCAACGTAATTTATGTATAGCAACGTAATTTGTGAATAATAACGTAATTTGTTTACATAAACGTAATTTGTGTATAGTAACGTAAATTGTGTATGTCAACGTAATTTATGTATAGTAACGTAATTTGTAAATAATAACGTAATTTGTTTACATAAACGTAATTTGTGTATAATAACGTAATTTGTTTACATCAACGTTATTAATGTATAGTAACGTAATTTGTGTATAGTAACGTAAATTGTGTATCTCAACGTAATTTGTGTATAATAACGTAATTTGTTTACATCAACGTAATTTGTTTAGATCAACGTAATTTATGTATAGTAACGTAATTTGTGTATAATAACGTAATTTGTTTACATAAACGTAATTTATGTATAGCAACATAATTTGTTTACTTAAACGTAATTTGTTTACATCAACGTAATTTATGTATAGTAACATAATTTGTTTACTTAAACGTAATTTGTTTACATCAACGAAATTTATGTATAGTAACGTAATTTGTTTACATAAACGTAATTTGTTTACATCAACGTTATTTATGTAAGATAAGATATGAAATAAGATAAGAGATAGTTACTATCTATTTATTAGTCAGTATTCATTAAATATATGATTTCATTTTTTAAAATTTAATATTAGATTAAATTATTATTACATCAAACCTTAAAATTAATTTAGTAGATAGGATAATCAGTATTAATATTAAAATGTTTTAAATGTAACATTAATTTTATTATATTATATTTTTTTTTAATTTTATTACTCTATATTTATATATACTTATATATAAACTTTATAACTGCCTGTATCCTACTTAAAGTTTGATAAAAAAAAATAATTACTCATTCATTATTAATCCTATAAAATATTGAAATAATTTCAATTATATTAATATAAAATATGTATTATAATAAATTAGTTATTTTATATTAAATATTTAATTAAAATAATGTATTTATAACTTTATTTTTCCACTTTATACTCTCCAATCTATACTAATTTGTGTACTAAAAATCATAAATAATTGTCCATGATGCAATGCAGAAAATATTAAAATTTTAGACTATCTCACTTGTAAATAGTACTAAGTTTTCAATTTATTACATAATAATTACAAACGTTATTACTGTCTCTAAAAATATTGTATTCATTGAATGTATTGTCAATTATAGTGTTTATTGGGTACCAAATAATCGCTTGATTTTACAATACATTACATACTATATGTATGACAATAACATCGATGGTCTAAAAAACATTGTTTAGACACCACTGTAGTAGTAGTAGTAGATCTGGTAGGTTGTCATCATCATCAGCATCTGGCACTGGTATGCCATTATCATACACACATATCCCACAACAATGGTGGCCACTAACTAATAGATCGGCTCTGATGATGGACAACAATGATAACAACAAACCTATCAATTTTGTGGGCAACGGCGGCCAACCGGATGGCATCGATATCGATGCTATCAGAAAACATTGTATCCGATCAATCGGTATAATTGTTATAAAAAAACTGGACAATAGTGACCAGATTTTTACTGAAGGATCAGGTGTTTGTGTGGCCAACACCACGGATACCGGTTGTCTACTGTTGACTAACTATCACGCGGTCACCCATTCGCCAGTAGTCAGGGTTATCTATAAACCCGACCACAACGACAATAGAGTATACGTAGAGTTAGCCGATGTCCTGTATGTTGAACAGCACTGGGATCTGGCACTGGTCCGACTACAGCGTCTGAACAGCCTATTCAATCCGATGCCAATGGCCACTGAAACCAAGTTTGGCCAACCGGGTTGCATGTTTGGTCACGGACAGATAGCCTTTACTGTACATCCGGGTCTGGTAGTGCAGCCGTCGGTTCAGCTAAACAATGCAAACGACACGTATAGGATAAGTACTGTACCGTTTGCCGGTCACTTGCCTATCGTAGCCCATACGGCCGTCAATGTACCGGGGTTTTCCGGCTGTCCACTAATCGATACCGATGGCCGACTAAGCGGTATTGTTTGGGGTGGGTTTGTCACCAGAGGCCAGATAACGTTTGCCGTCGACTATCAAACAGTTAACGGTATGTCATATATATGATATATACTGTATATACAGTATATATCAGGGTTGCGAAAGATGAGGAGGTAGGGGCGAATTTATTTGTTATTTATTTGGCAATTTAATGGGAATTTAATGGGAATATATTAGAAATTTACTCAAATTTGGTAAAAAATTGTCGTTTAAAAATGCAATAAAAATTATTCACCCCACCCTATTCCTCCCCCAAATTTTTTTTGCGATATTTTTGCCATTTTATTCCTCTATACCCCCCCCCTGGAATCGAAAACCCTGTATATACTGTATATATATCACTACATTGTTTGATATACTAATAATTTTATATTTGTTTGTTTGTAATGTCTAATCCCCTTAGAGTTTATGTTGAGGGCCATTAGCTATGTTGATGCATATACAGGTATAAACCTAAATCGGCTCCGGAAACTGTATTCAATGTTTGGCTCCAGTAATAGACAGTTGGCCCTAATTTTGGCCAAACATTACGATGAATTTGATAGCAATAATGTTTGGTTTACTATCGAGGAATTGCTTCCCGAATCCCAACCATTGTATTGTATTTTTTGTTTTGTCTAAAAAAAACTATAATTTACTAATTAATTGTTTTACTAATTAATTAATTAATTTGTTTTATTTATTTAAGAAATATTGTCAACCGATTTGTAATGTTCGTCAATGACCAGCCGTTTACCGACATTGAAACCATACGGACAGTCCTATCAGTTGGCGACGATAGCTATCCGACTATTCAATTGACACTTAGGTCTCCAATGTATAGGTATAACAATCGATTTGATTGGAAAGTTAACATTACATCCATGAGCCCGGATGTCAAGGCATTTGTTTTCTAGAGTTTATTTTTTATACTAATAAATATCTATATATTAATAAATTAATTTGTAATTTATAATTAGTAAACAAAACATATTTATTGTATTAAATAGTATTATAAATATTATTTATTTATTTTATATAAAATATATATTAAAATTAAAATTAGATTTGAAAAAACTAGTAATTAATTGTTGTATAAAATTAATTAAATAAATTATTAAATTAAAGTTGTGTACATCAATATAATTCAGTGTATATTACTGTAATTTATGTATATCAATCTAATTTGTTTACATTAACGTAATTTGTTTACATCAACGTAATTTATGTATAGCGACGTAATTTGTGTATAGCAACATATATTGTGTATGTCAACGTAATTTGTTTACATAAACGTAATTTGTTTACATCAACGTTATTTATGTATAGTAACGTAATTTGTGTATAGTAACGTAAATTGTGTATGTCAACGTAAATTGTGTATGTCAACGTAATTTGTGTATAATAACGTAATTTGTGTATAATACGTAATTTGTTTACATCAACGTAATTTATGTATAGCGACGTAATTTGTGTATAGCAACATATATTGTGGATGTCAACGTAATTTGTTTACATAAACGTAATTTGTTTACATCAACGTTATTTATGTATAGTAACGTAATTTGTGTATAGTAACGTAAATTGTGTATGTCAACGTAAATTGTGTATGTCAACGTAATTTGTGTATAATAACGTAATTTGTGTATAATACGTAATTTGTGTATAATACGTAATTTGTTTACATCAACGTAATTTGTGTATAATAACGTAATTTGTGTATGTCAACGTAATTTGTGTATAATAACGTAATTTGTGTATAATACGTAATTTGTTTACATCAACGTAATTTGTTTACATCAACGTTATTTATGTATAGTAACGTAATTTGTGTATAATACGTAATTTGTTTACATCAACGTAATTTGTGAATAATAACGTAATTTGTGTATAATAACGTAATTTGTGAATAATAACGTAATTTGTTTACATAAACGTAATTTGTGTATAATAACGTAATTTGTGTATAGTAACGTAAATTGTGTATGTCAACGTAATTTATGTATAGTAACGTAATTTGTGAATAATAACGTAATTTGTGTATAATAACGTAATTTGTGTATAGTAACGTAAATTGTGTATGTCAACGTAATTTATGTATAGCAACGTAATTTGTGAATAATAACGTAATTTGTTTACATAAACGTAATTTGTGTATAGTAACGTAAATTGTGTATGTCAACGTAATTTATGTATAGTAACGTAATTTGTAAATAATAACGTAATTTGTTTACATAAACGTAATTTGTGTATAATAACGTAATTTGTTTACATCAACGTTATTAATGTATAGTAACGTAATTTGTGTATAGTAACGTAAATTGTGTATCTCAACGTAATTTGTGTATAATAACGTAATTTGTTTACATCAACGTAATTTGTTTAGATCAACGTAATTTATGTATAGTAACGTAATTTGTGTATAATAACGTAATTTGTTTACATAAACGTAATTTATGTATAGCAACATAATTTGTTTACTTAAACGTAATTTGTTTACATCAACGTAATTTATGTATAGTAACATAATTTGTTTACTTAAACGTAATTTGTTTACATCAACGAAATTTATGTATAGTAACGTAATTTGTTTACATAAACGTAATTTGTTTACATCAACGTTATTTATGTAAGATAAGATATGAAATAAGATAAGAGATAGTTACTATCTATTTATTAGTCAGTATTCATTAAATATATGATTTCATTTTTTAAAATTTAATATTAGATTAAATTATTATTACATCAAACCTTAAAATTAATTTAGTAGATAGGATAATCAGTATTAATATTAAAATGTTTTAAATGTAACATTAATTTTATTATATTATATTTTTTTTTAATTTTATTACTCTATATTTATATATACTTATATATAAACTTTATAACTGCCTGTATCCTACTTAAAGTTTGATAAAAAAAAATAATTACTCATTCATTATTAATCCTATAAAATATTGAAATAATTTCAATTATATTAATATAAAATATGTATTATAATAAATTAGTTATTTTATATTAAATATTTAATTAAAATAATGTATTTATAACTTTATTTTTCCACTTTATACTCTCCAATCTATACTAATTTGTGTACTAAAAATCATAAATAATTGTCCATGATGCAATGCAGAAAATATTAAAATTTTAGACTATCTCACTTGTAAATAGTACTAAGTTTTCAATTTATTACATAATAATTACAAACGTTATTACTGTCTCTAAAAATATTGTATTCATTGAATGTATTGTCAATTATAGTGTTTATTGGGTACCAAATAATCGCTTGATTTTACAATACATTACATACTATATGTATGACAATAACATCGATGGTCTAAAAAACATTGTTTAGACACCACTGTAGTAGTAGTAGTAGATCTGGTAGGTTGTCATCATCATCAGCATCTGGCACTGGTATGCCATTATCATACACACATATCCCACAACAATGGTGGCCACTAACTAATAGATCGGCTCTGATGATGGACAACAATGATAACAACAAACCTATCAATTTTGTGGGCAACGGCGGCCAACCGGATGGCATCGATATCGATGCTATCAGAAAACATTGTATCCGATCAATCGGTATAATTGTTATAAAAAAACTGGACAATAGTGACCAGATTTTTACTGAAGGATCAGGTGTTTGTGTGGCCAACACCACGGATACCGGTTGTCTACTGTTGACTAACTATCACGCGGTCACCCATTCGCCAGTAGTCAGGGTTATCTATAAACCCGACCACAACGACAATAGAGTATACGTAGAGTTAGCCGATGTCCTGTATGTTGAACAGCACTGGGATCTGGCACTGGTCCGACTACAGCGTCTGAACAGCCTATTCAATCCGATGCCAATGGCCACTGAAACCAAGTTTGGCCAACCGGGTTGCATGTTTGGTCACGGACAGATAGCCTTTACTGTACATCCGGGTCTGGTAGTGCAGCCGTCGGTTCAGCTAAACAATGCAAACGACACGTATAGGATAAGTACTGTACCGTTTGCCGGTCACTTGCCTATCGTAGCCCATACGGCCGTCAATGTACCGGGGTTTTCCGGCTGTCCACTAATCGATACCGATGGCCGACTAAGCGGTATTGTTTGGGGTGGGTTTGTCACCAGAGGCCAGATAACGTTTGCCGTCGACTATCAAACAGTTAACGGTATGTCATATATATGATATATACTGTATATACAGTATATATCAGGGTTGCGAAAGATGAGGAGGTAGGGGCGAATTTATTTGTTATTTATTTGGCAATTTAATGGGAATTTAATGGGAATATATTAGAAATTTACTCAAATTTGGTAAAAAATTGTCGTTTAAAAATGCAATAAAAATTATTCACCCCACCCTATTCCTCCCCCAAATTTTTTTTGCGATATTTTTGCCATTTTATTCCTCTATACCCCCCCCCTGGAATCGAAAACCCTGTATATACTGTATATATATCACTACATTGTTTGATATACTAATAATTTTATATTTGTTTGTTTGTAATGTCTAATCCCCTTAGAGTTTATGTTGAGGGCCATTAGCTATGTTGATGCATATACAGGTATAAACCTAAATCGGCTCCGGAAACTGTATTCAATGTTTGGCTCCAGTAATAGACAGTTGGCCCTAATTTTGGCCAAACATTACGATGAATTTGATAGCAATAATGTTTGGTTTACTATCGAGGAATTGCTTCCCGAATCCCAACCATTGTATTGTATTTTTTGTTTTGTCTAAAAAAAACTATAATTTACTAATTAATTGTTTTACTAATTAATTAATTAATTTGTTTTATTTATTTAAGAAATATTGTCAACCGATTTGTAATGTTCGTCAATGACCAGCCGTTTACCGACATTGAAACCATACGGACAGTCCTATCAGTTGGCGACGATAGCTATCCGACTATTCAATTGACACTTAGGTCTCCAATGTATAGGTATAACAATCGATTTGATTGGAAAGTTAACATTACATCCATGAGCCCGGATGTCAAGGCATTTGTTTTCTAGAGTTTATTTTTTATACTAATAAATATCTATATATTAATAAATTAATTTGTAATTTATAATTAGTAAACAAAACATATTTATTGTATTAAATAGTATTATAAATATTATTTATTTATTTTATATAAAATATATATTAAAATTAAAATTAGATTTGAAAAAACTAGTAATTAATTGTTGTATAAAATTAATTAAATAAATTATTAAATTAAAGTTGTGTACATCAATATAATTCAGTGTATATTACTGTAATTTATGTATATCAATCTAATTTGTTTACATTAACGTAATTTGTTTACATCAACGTAATTTATGTATAGCGACGTAATTTGTGTATAGCAACATATATTGTGTATGTCAACGTAATTTGTTTACATAAACGTAATTTGTTTACATCAACGTTATTTATGTATAGTAACGTAATTTGTGTATAGTAACGTAAATTGTGTATGTCAACGTAAATTGTGTATGTCAACGTAATTTGTGTATAATAACGTAATTTGTGTATAATACGTAATTTGTTTACATCAACGTAATTTATGTATAGCGACGTAATTTGTGTATAGCAACATATATTGTGGATGTCAACGTAATTTGTTTACATAAACGTAATTTGTTTACATCAACGTTATTTATGTATAGTAACGTAACCTGTGTATAGTAACGTAAATTGTGTATGTCAACGTAAATTGTGTATGTCAACGTAATTTGTGTATAATAACGTAATTTGTGTATAATACGTAATTTGTGTATAATACGTAATTTGTTTACATCAACGTAATTTGTGTATAATAACGTAATTTGTGTATGTCAACGTAATTTGTGTATAATAACGTAATTTGTGTATAATACGTAATTTGTTTACATCAACGTAATTTGTTTACATCAACGTTATTTATGTATAGTAACGTAATTTGTGTATAATACGTAATTTGTTTACATCAACGTAATTTGTGAATAATAACGTAATTTGTGTATAATAACGTAATTTGTGAATAATAACGTAATTTGTTTACATAAACGTAATTTGTGTATAATAACGTAATTTGTGTATAGTAACGTAAATTGTGTATGTCAACGTAATTTATGTATAGTAACGTAATTTGTGAATAATAACGTAATTTGTGTATAATAACGTAATTTGTGTATAGTAACGTAAATTGTGTATGTCAACGTAATTTATGTATAGCAACGTAATTTGTGAATAATAACGTAATTTGTTTACATAAACGTAATTTGTGTATAGTAACGTAAATTGTGTATGTCAACGTAATTTATGTATAGTAACGTAATTTGTAAATAATAACGTAATTTGTTTACATAAACGTAATTTGTGTATAATAACGTAATTTGTTTACATCAACGTTATTAATGTATAGTAACGTAATTTGTGTATAGTAACGTAATTTCTGTATATCAACGTAATTTATGTATACCAACGTAATTTGTTTAGATCAACGTAATTTGTGTATATCAACGTAATTTGTGTATATCAACGTAATTTTTRTATAGTAACGTAATTTGTGTACGTATACGTAATTTGTTTACATCAACGAAATTTATGGATAGTAACGTAATTTKTKTACWTAWACGTAATTTGTTTACATCAACGTAATTTATGTATAGTAACGTAATTTGTGTACRTATACGTAATTTGTTTACATCAACGAAATTTATGGATAGTAACGTAATTTTTGTACATATACGTAATTTGTTTACATCAACGTAATTTATGTAAGATAAGATATGAAATAAGATAAGAGATAGTTACTATCTATTTATTAGTCAGTATTCATTAAATATATGATTTCATTTTTTAAAATTTAATATTAGATTAAATTATTATTACATCAAACCTTAAAATTAATTTAGTAGATAGGATAATCAGTATTAATATTAAAATGTTTTAAATGTAACATTAATTTTATTATATTATATTTTTTTTTAATTTTATTACTCTATATTTATATATACTTATATATAAACTTTATAACTGCCTGTATCCTACTTAAAGTTTGATAAAAAAAAATAATTACTCATTCATTATTAATCCTATAAAATATTGAAATAATTTCAATTATATTAATATAAAATATGTATTATAATAAATTAGTTATTTTATATTAAATATTTAATTAAAATAATGTATTTATAACTTTATTTTTCCACTTTATACTCTCCAATCTATACTAATTTGTGTACTAAAAATCATAAATAATTGTCCATGATGCAATGCAGAAAATATTAAAATTTTAGACTATCTCACTTGTAAATAGTACTAAGTTTTCAATTTATTACATAATAATTACAAACGTTATTACTGTCTCTAAAAATATTGTATTCATTGAATGTATTGTCAATTATAGTGTTTATTGGGTACCAAATAATCGCTTGATTTTACAATACATTACATACTATATGTATGACAATAACATCGATGGTCTAAAAAACATTGTTTAGACACCACTGTAGTAGTAGTAGTAGATCTGGTAGGTTGTCATCATCATCAGCATCTGGCACTGGTATGCCATTATCATACACACATATCCCACAACAATGGTGGCCACTAACTAATAGATCGGCTCTGATGATGGACAACAATGATAACAACAAACCTATCAATTTTGTGGGCAACGGCGGCCAACCGGATGGCATCGATATCGATGCTATCAGAAAACATTGTATCCGATCAATCGGTATAATTGTTATAAAAAAACTGGACAATAGTGACCAGATTTTTACTGAAGGATCAGGTGTTTGTGTGGCCAACACCACGGATACCGGTTGTCTACTGTTGACTAACTATCACGCGGTCACCCATTCGCCAGTAGTCAGGGTTATCTATAAACCCGACCACAACGACAATAGAGTATACGTAGAGTTAGCCGATGTCCTGTATGTTGAACAGCACTGGGATCTGGCACTGGTCCGACTACAGCGTCTGAACAGCCTATTCAATCCGATGCCAATGGCCACTGAAACCAAGTTTGGCCAACCGGGTTGCATGTTTGGTCACGGACAGATAGCCTTTACTGTACATCCGGGTCTGGTAGTGCAGCCGTCGGTTCAGCTAAACAATGCAAACGACACGTATAGGATAAGTACTGTACCGTTTGCCGGTCACTTGCCTATCGTAGCCCATACGGCCGTCAATGTACCGGGGTTTTCCGGCTGTCCACTAATCGATACCGATGGCCGACTAAGCGGTATTGTTTGGGGTGGGTTTGTCACCAGAGGCCAGATAACGTTTGCCGTCGACTATCAAACAGTTAACGGTATGTCATATATATGATATATACTGTATATACAGTATATATCAGGGTTGCGAAAGATGAGGAGGTAGGGGCGAATTTATTTGTTATTTATTTGGCAATTTAATGGGAATTTAATGGGAATATATTAGAAATTTACTCAAATTTGGTAAAAAATTGTCGTTTAAAAATGCAATAAAAATTATTCACCCCACCCTATTCCTCCCCCAAATTTTTTTTGCGATATTTTTGCCATTTTATTCCTCTATACCCCCCCCCCCCCTGGAATCGAAAACCCTGTATATACTGTATATATATCACTACATTGTTTGATATACTAATAATTTTATATTTGTTTGTTTGTAATGTCTAATCCCCTTAGAGTTTATGTTGAGGGCCATTAGCTATGTTGATGCATATACAGGTATAAACCTAAATCGGCTCCGGAAACTGTATTCAATGTTTGGCTCCAGTAATAGACAGTTGGCCCTAATTTTGGCCAAACATTACGATGAATTTGATAGCAATAATGTTTGGTTTACTATCGAGGAATTGCTTCCCGAATCCCAACCATTGTATTGTATTTTTTGTTTTGTCTAAAAAAAACTATAATTTACTAATTAATTGTTTTACTAATTAATTAATTAATTTGTTTTATTTATTTAAGAAATATTGTCAACCGATTTGTAATGTTCGTCAATGACCAGCCGTTTACCGACATTGAAACCATACGGACAGTCCTATCAGTTGGCGACGATAGCTATCCGACTATTCAATTGACACTTAGGTCTCCAATGTATAGGTATAACAATCGATTTGATTGGAAAGTTAACATTACATCCATGAGCCCGGATGTCAAGGCATTTGTTTTCTAGAGTTTATTTTTTATACTAATAAATATCTATATATTAATAAATTAATTTGTAATTTATAATTAGTAAACAAAACATATTTATTGTATTAAATAGTATTATAAATATTATTTATTTATTTTATATAAAATATATATTAAAATTAAAATTAGATTTGAAAAAACTAGTAATTAATTGTTGTATAAAATTAATTAAATAAATTATTAAATTAAAGTTGTGTACATCAATATAATTCAGTGTATATTACTGTAATTTATGTATATCAATCTAATTTGTTTACATTAACGTAATTTGTTTACATCAACGTAATTTATGTATAGCGACGTAATTTGTGTATAGCAACATATATTGTGTATGTCAACGTAATTTGTTTACATAAACGTAATTTGTTTACATCAACGTTATTTATGTATAGTAACGTAATTTGTGTATAGTAACGTAAATTGTGTATGTCAACGTAAATTGTGTATGTCAACGTAATTTGTGTATAATAACGTAATTTGTGTATAATACGTAATTTGTTTACATCAACGTAATTTATGTATAGCGACGTAATTTGTGTATAGCAACATATATTGTGGATGTCAACGTAATTTGTTTACATAAACGTAATTTGTTTACATCAACGTTATTTATGTATAGTAACGTAATTTGTGTATAGTAACGTAAATTGTGTATGTCAACGTAAATTGTGTATGTCAACGTAATTTGTGTATAATAACGTAATTTGTGTATAATACGTAATTTGTGTATAATACGTAATTTGTTTACATCAACGTAATTTGTGTATAATAACGTAATTTGTGTATGTCAACGTAATTTGTGTATAATAACGTAATTTGTGTATAATACGTAATTTGTTTACATCAACGTAATTTGTTTACATCAACGTTATTTATGTATAGTAACGTAATTTGTGTATAATACGTAATTTGTTTACATCAACGTAATTTGTGAATAATAACGTAATTTGTGTATAATAACGTAATTTGTGAATAATAACGTAATTTGTTTACATAAACGTAATTTGTGTATAATAACGTAATTTGTGTATAGTAACGTAAATTGTGTATGTCAACGTAATTTATGTATAGTAACGTAATTTGTGAATAATAACGTAATTTGTGTATAATAACGTAATTTGTGTATAGTAACGTAAATTGTGTATGTCAACGTAATTTATGTATAGCAACGTAATTTGTGAATAATAACGTAATTTGTTTACATAAACGTAATTTGTGTATAGTAACGTAAATTGTGTATGTCAACGTAATTTATGTATAGTAACGTAATTTGTAAATAATAACGTAATTTGTTTACATAAACGTAATTTGTGTATAATAACGTAATTTGTTTACATCAACGTTATTAATGTATAGTAACGTAATTTGTGTATAGTAACGTAAATTGTGTATCTCAACGTAATTTGTGTATAATAACGTAATTTGTTTACATCAACGTAATTTGTTTAGATCAACGTAATTTATGTATAGTAACGTAATTTGTGTATAATAACGTAATTTGTTTACATAAACGTAATTTATGTATAGCAACATAATTTGTTTACTTAAACGTAATTTGTTTACATCAACGTAATTTATGTATAGTAACATAATTTGTTTACTTAAACGTAATTTGTTTACATCAACGAAATTTATGTATAGTAACGTAATTTGTTTACATAAACGTAATTTGTTTACATCAACGTTATTTATGTAAGATAAGATATGAAATAAGATAAGAGATAGTTACTATCTATTTATTAGTCAGTATTCATTAAATATATGATTTCATTTTTTAAAATTTAATATTAGATTAAATTATTATTACATCAAACCTTAAAATTAATTTAGTAGATAGGATAATCAGTATTAATATTAAAATGTTTTAAATGTAACATTAATTTTATTATATTATATTTTTTTTTAATTTTATTACTCTATATTTATATATACTTATATATAAACTTTATAACTGCCTGTATCCTACTTAAAGTTTGATAAAAAAAAATAATTACTCATTCATTATTAATCCTATAAAATATTGAAATAATTTCAATTATATTAATATAAAATATGTATTATAATAAATTAGTTATTTTATATTAAATATTTAATTAAAATAATGTATTTATAACTTTATTTTTCCACTTTATACTCTCCAATCTATACTAATTTGTGTACTAAAAATCATAAATAATTGTCCATGATGCAATGCAGAAAATATTAAAATTTTAGACTATCTCACTTGTAAATAGTACTAAGTTTTCAATTTATTACATAATAATTACAAACGTTATTACTGTCTCTAAAAATATTGTATTCATTGAATGTATTGTCAATTATAGTGTTTATTGGGTACCAAATAATCGCTTGATTTTACAATACATTACATACTATATGTATGACAATAACATCGATGGTCTAAAAAACATTGTTTAGACACCACTGTAGTAGTAGTAGTAGATCTGGTAGGTTGTCATCATCATCAGCATCTGGCACTGGTATGCCATTATCATACACACATATCCCACAACAATGGTGGCCACTAACTAATAGATCGGCTCTGATGATGGACAACAATGATAACAACAAACCTATCAATTTTGTGGGCAACGGCGGCCAACCGGATGGCATCGATATCGATGCTATCAGAAAACATTGTATCCGATCAATCGGTATAATTGTTATAAAAAAACTGGACAATAGTGACCAGATTTTTACTGAAGGATCAGGTGTTTGTGTGGCCAACACCACGGATACCGGTTGTCTACTGTTGACTAACTATCACGCGGTCACCCATTCGCCAGTAGTCAGGGTTATCTATAAACCCGACCACAACGACAATAGAGTATACGTAGAGTTAGCCGATGTCCTGTATGTTGAACAGCACTGGGATCTGGCACTGGTCCGACTACAGCGTCTGAACAGCCTATTCAATCCGATGCCAATGGCCACTGAAACCAAGTTTGGCCAACCGGGTTGCATGTTTGGTCACGGACAGATAGCCTTTACTGTACATCCGGGTCTGGTAGTGCAGCCGTCGGTTCAGCTAAACAATGCAAACGACACGTATAGGATAAGTACTGTACCGTTTGCCGGTCACTTGCCTATCGTAGCCCATACGGCCGTCAATGTACCGGGGTTTTCCGGCTGTCCACTAATCGATACCGATGGCCGACTAAGCGGTATTGTTTGGGGTGGGTTTGTCACCAGAGGCCAGATAACGTTTGCCGTCGACTATCAAACAGTTAACGGTATGTCATATATATGATATATACTGTATATACAGTATATATCAGGGTTGCGAAAGATGAGGGGGTAGGGCGAATTTATTTGTTATTTATTTGGCAATTTAATGGGAATTTAATGGGAATATATTAGAAATTTACTCAAATTTGGCGAAAAATTGACGTTTAAAAATGCAATAAAAATTATTCACCCCACCCTATTCCTCCCCCAATTTTTTTTTGCGATATTTTTGCCATTTTATTCCTCTATGCCCCCCCCCCCCCTGGAATCGAAAACCCTGTATATACAGTATATATCCCTATATTGTTTGATATACTAATAATTTAATGTTTATAATGTCTAATCCCCTTAGAGTTTATGTTGAGGGCCATTAGCTATGTTGATGCATATACAGGTATAAACCTAAATCGGCTCCGGAACCTGTATTCAATGTTTGGCTCCAGTAATAGACAGTTGGCCCTAATTTTGGCCAAACATTACGATGAATTTGATAGCAATAATGTTTGGTTTACTATCGAGGAATTACTTCCCGAATCCCAACCATTGTATTGTATTTTTTTGTTTGTTTTGTCTAAAAAAACTATAATTTACTATTTAATTGTTTTACTAATTAATCAATTAATTAATGTTTTATTTATTTAAGAAATATTGTCAACCGATTTGTAATGTTCGTCAATGACCAGCCGTTTACCGACATTGAAACCATACGGACAGTCCTATCAGTTGGCGACGATAGCTATCCGACTATTCAATTGACACTTAGGTCTCCAATGTATAGGTATAACAATCGATTTGATTGGAAAGTTAACATTACATCCATGAGCCCGGATGTCAAGGCATTTGTTTTCTAGAGTTTATTTTTATACTAATAAATATCTATATATTAATAAATTAATTTGTAATTTATAATTAGTAAACAAAACATATTTATTGTATTAAATAGTATTATAAATATTATTTATTTATTTTATATAAAATATATATTAAAATTAAAATTAGATTTGAAAAAACTAGTAATTAATTGTTTAGTCTAAAATTAATTAAATAAATTATTAAATTAAAGTTGTGTACATCATTACTGTACATCAGTATAATTCAGTGTATATCACTGTAATTTATGTATATCAATCTAATTTGTTTACATAAACGTAATTTGTTTACATCAACGTAATTTATGTATAGTAACATAATTTGTTTACATAAACGTAATTTGTTTACATCAACGTAATTTATGTATAGTAACGTAATTTGTTTACATCAACGTTATTTATGTAAGATAAGATATGAAATAAGATAAGAGATAGTTACTATCTATTTATTAGTCAGTATATATGATTTCATTTTTTAAAATTTAATATTAGATTAAATTATTATTACATCAAACATTAAAATTAATTTAGTAGATAGGATAATCATTATTAATATTAAAATGTTTTAAATGTAACATTAATTTTATTATATTATATATATTTTTTAATTTTATTACTATATATTTATATATACTTATATATAAACTTTATAACTGCCTGTATCCTACTTAAAGTGACATTGACATTACATCCATGAGCCAGGATGTCCAGGCATTTGTTTTCTAGAGTTTATTTTTCATAATAAATATCTATATCTATATATATATATTTATTTATTAGTAAATAATATTATAATTTATTATTTAGTATAAGTTATTAAATTATAAATATTAAAAACTGTATTTTATAGGTATTATAGATAATTATTTATTTATTTTTTCAAAAAAAAATCTATATTGTATAAACAAAATTACTATAAGTAATAATAAATTACAGTTATTATTTATCAAATATTTAATAAATTTATTATTAATTGACAAACAAATATGTTTAAAATGTTACAATATATATATATATATATATATATTAGTTTTAAAATAAAAACTCTAGAAAACAAATGCCTGGACATCCGGGCTCATGGATGTAATGTTAACTTTCCTATCAAATTGATTATTATACTTAAACATTGAAGACCTAAGTGTCAATTGAATAGTCGGATAACTGATTTCATCGCCAACTGATAGGACTGTCCGTATGGTTTCAATGTCGGTAAACGGCTGGTCGTTGACGAACATTACATATCGGTTAATAATATCTCTAAATAATAATAAACAAATTAATTAATTAATTAATTAGTAAATTATAGTTTGAACTATTAAAACAATAAAATAAATAAACAATACATTGGTTCGGATTCGGGAAGCAATTCCTCAATAGTAAACCAAACATCATTTTTATCGTAATGTTTGGCCAAAATTAGGGCCAACTGTCTATCCCTGGATCCTATTATTGAATACTGATCCCGGAGCCGATTTAGTCTTTTATTAGACACTTCATACTCCAAGGCCCGCAATATAAACTCTGGGGGTATGGGGGGAGGGGTGTGACATACAGTACAAACAAACAATTATTATTATACAGTTATACCAAACAATATAAAGTAGTATTAATACAGTATATGACATACCGTTAACTGTTTGAAAGTCGATGGCAAACGTAATCAACGATTTTTCCATAAACCCGCCCCAAACTAGACCGCACAGTTGTCGGGCATCGGTATCGATTAGTGGACAGCCAGAAAAACCGTGTGCATTGATGGCCGTATGGCATACAATCGGTTGGTTATCATTGAACAAATTGCCGCTAACACAATAGCTATCGTATACATTGAATTGTTGGGCCAACGGTTGGACAACTAGACCTGGATGTACTGTCCAAGCTATTTGGGCGCCGTGACCGTACATGGCTATCGGTTGGCCAAACGCTAAACTATCGGCTGATGATGATGATTGTTGGGCTTTAATGGGCATCGGTTGAAATGTATCGACCATACGATGCAATCGGACTAATGCCAGATCCCAGTGCGGCTCAACATATAAGACATCGCCTACTTCTACAAACAAGTCCTCGTCGTCGGTGTCGGAGTCGGAATCACTGTAGGAGTCGCTGTCGGTGTCGGTGTCGGTGTCGGTGTCGCTGTCGGTGTCGCTGTCGGTGTCGCTGTCGGTGTCGCTGTCGGAGTCGCTGTCGGTGTCGATGTTGGTGTCGTTGTCTGTGTCGCTATCAGTGTCGGTGTCGGTGTCAACGTCCAATTTGTACATGACTTCAACAATAGACGAATGGCTGACCACATGACAGTTGGTTAACAATAGACAACCCTGTTGTCCGAAATTGTTGGCCACAATAACACCGGTTCCCTCCGAATAGCCCAGTTCATAGTCGTCCAATTCGCTGGTAACTACCAGACCTATTGATCGGATGAAATGTTTTCTGATAGCCGCGATATCGATGCCATCCGGGAGGCGTCCATTGGTATCGTTGGTGTCCATCAGCCGAGCCGATCTTGTTGTGAACCGCCACCGATACTGGTGTTGTTGTTGTAGTAGTAGTATGGGTGCAGATGATGATGACATACCAGTGCCAGATGATGATGATGACGACAACCTACCAGATCTACTACTACTACTACAATGGTATCTATACGTTGAGTATCTAAGTGTTGGTGGTGTCCGCCATGTGTTGTACTGTATGGCCATTACTATCATCGGTACCGATAGTATAGCTGTTGTTGTTGTGGTCGTCATCTTTAGCCGTCTTATTGCTAATAATTGTTTAGTGATTAAGATATTGAATATGTTTAACATTTTTTGGCGGTTATATCGATACGTTAGGGATTTATATGTTGATGTCATCCCTGTGGTGTCTGACTGTATGGCCATTATTATCGGTACTACCGATAGTATAGTTACTATTGTTTTTATAGTAGTTGTTGTTATCAATTAATTGTCTTTTAGCTAATAATTGTTTGTTGATTATTATGTTATTGAAAATGTTATGTTTTATTAATATTTAACTTAAATTTTATTTTAAATACATTTTTTTTGAATTAATAGTTAATAATTTTTTGTTTATTGTTTGCACGCACTTGTTGTTTGAAGTTTTTTAACACGTGATCAAAATCATGATTTTTTTTTTAAAAAACAAGTTTTTAGATAAGTTAAGATACCCTACCCTACCCTACCCTACCGTTCCTAATACTCCTAATAATCGGTTTGTTAATATGATATACAATCGGTTTGTTAATATAAAAAAAATAAAATTAAACATAAATTTATTTAAATATTTTAATTGAATAAAAAAATATTATTTACAGATTATTTAGTGTGTTATACATACCGTCATCACTGGTGATGATGGCGGCAGACAATTGGTGGACGACAACAAACAACAGTAATAATAGGCAACAATGGTCTCAATGGACCAATAGATTCAAATCATTACCGAATCGGTGGCCAACAACAACACCGACAATACGATCGGCACATACTATCATCAATGATGACGACAACAACAACAACGACATAGATATTGGATATATTAAACGTTGTTTCAATCAGACAGTAGTCAAAGTGTTGGTCCAGTCGTTGGTCGATAACACCAAACCGATAGCATTGGGCACAGGGTTTCGGCTCAGTGGTGGTCATACAGATATGATGATCGTAACCAATGCACACGTAGTCAAAGGCGCGCATTTAGTCGACGTAGACTTGTATTACAGATATCAGTTGACCAGATGTACGGCCACTGTTGTCTATGTTGAACGGCACCGGGATCTGGCACTGGTAAGCCTTAGATATCAGTTAAGCAGCGATAGTTTTCCGGCCCGTGATATAGACAGATCACGGATATACAATCAAGGTTCGGATATTTACTGGGAACCGGTAGCCACTGTCGGCCATACGGATACACCCGTTCGCTGTAGTAAACTATACCAATCGGGTTATGTCCAGACCGTGGGTATTCAACTCAAGCAACTGTATTCGCCCGGACGTATCGATTTGGTTAATACAGGGGAATGGCATCAATTTATAATGCATTCGTCGCCAGCAAACTATGGCTATTCCGGCGGTCCATTGATGACATCGATGGCTACCGTTTTAGGTGTGACAACATTGGCCAGACGTGAATATGGTTTTTATTTTGCCACTACTAATGTCGATCTATTAGGTTAATAGTAATAGTAATTAGTAATTAGTAATTAATAATTAATAATTAGTAATTAGTAATAGTAATAGTAATTAGTAATTAGTAATTAGTAATTAGTAATTAGTAATTAGTAATTAGTAATTAGTAATTAGTAATTAGTAATTAGTAATTAGTAATTAGTAATTAGTAATTAGTAATTAGTAATTAGTAATTAGTAATTAGTAATTAGTAATTAGTAATTAGTAATTAGTAATTAGTAATTAGTAATTAGTAATTAGTAATTAGTAATTAGTAATTAGTAATTAGTAATTAGTAATTAGTAATAGTAGTCTATATCTCTATAATGTTTTAATCTAACAAAATTATAATCTTATAATCTATTATTGTCTCTAAAAAAAATTATTATTAGATTTTATTGAAAAAAGTAGACAATATGAACAACATCTAAGTGATAGACAATTAAATCGCCAAAAATGTCATACATTGGAACCGGGATTTAAATTAGGACTAATTTTATCAACAAATTATGAAAACAATACCCAATTGACAATTGAGAATATAATACCCGAATCGCTTAATGGGTAAGTAATTAGTAATGGGTTTTAAAAATAATTAAAAATAATTACATTATTTTTTATTTGATGATAAATATTTTCAAATGAATTTTTTTGTAAATTATATATTACTTTAATTTGTTTTAAAAAATTGATTTTTACAGTAAATTTATTAGTCAACAAATTATTGATATTGATATCAAACAAATTAATGACAAACTCAATGGTTTAGCAACTGGTAGTATAGACAACAACAAAAACAACACTACAATTGAACTAATGGTCAGATCAGGACCTAACTTACCATCGATGCCAATGTCGATGACTGTCATTGATTATAATCAAACAAATTTACCCATTATTTTCTAATTTATATATTTTTTTTAGTATTTATTTGTTTTATTTAATTTATTTGTAAATATTTTATGTTATATTAATAACAATGATGATTTGTAACTAAATTAATACACAATTAATAACAATAACAAAAAATAAATTAAAAAATAAAACGATATTAACTTTGTTTAAAATATTTGAATTTGAATTTTTGTTTTTTTTATTAAATAGTTTTATTGTCAAATTTGTAATAATTCAATATATATTATTTTTGAAAAATATGTATAAATTCAGATCTATTATAGGATATTATAGGTTACTTACTATTATATTTCAATATAATAATAATAATCATTAAAAAAAATCAATAAATAAAATATATGATAATATTTTTAGCAGATTATTGAGTGTCTTAACCATACCATCATCACTGATGGCGGCGGCAGTGATAATAGCATACAATAAGTGGCAAACAAATAGCAACAGTAATCGTAACCAACTATTGTTTTCAAATGGCAAACGGTTTCAAACCAATAGATTCACATTATTATTATCATCGCATCCGTGGCCAACAATAATGACAACCATACGATCGGCCCATACTATCAAAGATGACAATCGCATCAACATTAAGGCCATAAAGTTCCGATGCGACCAATCGGTAGTCAAAATTATGGTTCCGTCGCTTAACGACAGCCAAAATAAATACATAGCAAACGGTACAGGATTTCGGTTGAATGGCAACGAAATGTCGATCGTAACTAATCTACATGTAGTCGGGGGCAGTCAGTCAGTACAGGTTAGTATGTATTTTTATGGTGGTCTGGATATCGTAGCGGCCAATGTTGTCTATGTGGAGCCGGCCCGTGATCTGGCACTTTTGGTGCTTAATAAACCCGATAAAGATCTATTTCATGGCCAACCGTTTGATTCCCGGACATCAACAACGACTACTAATACTACTACTGCCGATGTTTTCGGCGAACCAGTGGCCAGTATAGGTCATACACAGATAGTTGGCGAAAAATCGTGTCAATCGGGTATTATACTAACCGTTGGTATTACTGTCGACAAACTACACGGTTATGGTTATGTTTTTCCGACATTTATCGACAATTCACGTCAATTGTTGGTACATTCGGCACCCATACTACGTGGGTATTCGGGTGGTCCGGCCCTGACCGCCGATTACACGGTAATCGGCGCACAGATTATGGGTACACTTAAAGATAGATTTTCATTTGCCATCACTTGCAACGATATATTAGGTATTAATAATAATAATAATAAAAATAATTTTAATTATATGCTATTTTTTAATAGATTTTATTGAAAATAGCAAACGATATGCTAATGGATTCAATGATAGACAATTGAATCGCACAGTAAGCTATACATTGAGACCGGGATTGAAATTAGGACTGATTTTATTGTCCAATACTATTGATGACAACAACAGTACTGAGTTTACAATTGTTAATACAATACCCGAATCGCCTAATGTGTAAGTAATTGATATTATTATTATTGGTGTAAATTATTTTAATAAATGTATTTTACTGTTAGTTGTAAATTACAACTTGTAATGCTATTGTATAATGTTTTCATAATTTATTTTATTTTAATTATTTGATTTTTAACAGTGAATTTATTGGCCAACAAATTATGGATACAACTATCCGTGAATTGGCTAACAAACTCAATGATCTAACCCGTGATAACAATATTATTTCATTGACTATGAGATCTATGGCGGACACTACCAAACAATCGGAGTTAATGTCGATGACTGCCATTGATTATAATGAAACAAATTTACCCATTATTTTCTAATTGTTTTTTTGTTTGTGTGTTTTTTTATTATCTATTATTTTAAACATTAGAGTATAAAATAAAATAAATAATTTATTAACTAATATTTTTTTATAATTGATTTATTACTATTACTATTTAATTATTTTAATATATTGAAACTTTTTATTATACAATCTCAGTATAATTAAGCTAAAAATTATCAGTAATATCATGTGTACAGTATGTGATATTAACTCAAAATACAAAAATTGCGTGCAAAATATAATTGTTATTTTTTAAAATTTACTAGTTTGTCCCGCGCAACATGTATAGCCGTGCAATTCTTTTATTAATTTTATAATATTCATCATAAGTAATTTTAATGAGACTTAATTTGTTTTTACAACTACTAAATAACCTAATGTAACAAAACTACTGAACCAATACACATTAATTAGACTAAACTTTTGAGAAATTTTAGTTTTTATATATATTTAAATAATTTTAATAAATTTAAATAATCGTACACTACTTTGTAATTTGTGTTTATAATGTACGTTATTTGTGTAAATCAACGTAATTTGCGTATATCAAAGATTAGAGATTTGTAGTTTATATAAAACAATATTTTTACTATATTATACACTATATTTAATTAATTATTATTTTCATTTATATGTTTTGTATTAAATACCATTAGTTTTGTAATTATATGATATTTTTAATGAATAAAATGAATAAAAAAAATAATTTACTTTTATAAGTATTTTCAATATTTTTTATAATATTTATTATGTTTATTAATAATATATAATAATATTATAATATATAACGTTATATATATATTATCAGAAAACTAATGGCATAATACTAATGTCCTGTTCATCGATGGTTTCTATAGTATTGATGTCAATGGTTTTCATACTGTCCTTACTATCACTACTACTGTCATCATCTATGGTAGACCTAATGGTCACTTTGATTTCCAATCTATTATTGATAGCCAATCGAATATCATCGACAGTATTGCATACCTGACCGTTAACTAAACAAATACGTCTACCAATAATACCACTGGTGTTGTTTGGGACCAAATAAACAACCAAAATGATTAAAGTTATGATATATTTTATAATAATTATAATGATAACAAACATTGCATTAGTTGAGGCCATCGGAAGTGCCGACTGTACAGTAAAACAACCGGAAAATGGTTTTGAATCAACTATTAGACCCATTAGTCGTCTATTGGACTGAATATCCCATTCAAATCGTTTTCTTAGACGGGTTTGATTTCTACCCTCTCTTCCATAAACTATAGCCCTATTGAAAAACGCTTTGTATTTGAGAAACAAAAAGTAAAACATTTTTAAAAATATATTATATATAATATATATATATATATATAATAAATTTTTCAATCAATTATTAAACATATTAATAACAGTATATCTATTATTATTTGCTTCAAATACCTGACAATGTTTTATAATCGATAGCATAGCTTATAAAAAATCGTTCACTAATACCGCCCCAAACAAGACCACACAATTTGCCATTGATATCGATTGCAGGACTTCCCGAAAAACCCGGAACAGTGACCATATTAGTGGCTATGATCGGTAATTGTTCGCTACCGGTTGATATTCTAACGTAATACATATAGGGTGTCATATTTTTGTCGACCAGTGGTGTCCTAATCATACCCGGATGTAGTTCATAGTGTATATCATTGCCATTGCCGAGCATAGCTACCGGTGCACCGAATCCGATACTTTTATCGGCTGCCAGTTTGTTGGTTATCGTCAGTATAGTCGGCCGGTCGGACACTTCAGACGGTAAACTCTGGAGATGAAGTAGTGCTAAATCACAGTGCGGTTCACAATAGACAACGTCGGCCTTAATTAAACATTTTTTTGCCATCCGATTCTCGTAACTTATCACAAATTCGACCCAAACTACCGGTAGCTGTACGACCACATGATAACAGGTTAACAGTAGACTATTGTCGCCAACAAAAACGCCGGTTCCATCCGAATGAAATACCCGAATATCTTCCATTGATGGCCGTATAACGCGACCTACCGATCGGATGCACTGGTTTTTCATGACAATCATATCGATACCATCGACGCCTGGGTTCATAAGCGCTGCCGATCTAAGACACTGATACCGATTGTTTGTTTTTGTAGACAATTGTCGGCTACTACTGGACTTTGTCCGTAACGATTGCCAGTAGTTAACCGCTGATGATGACAACAACAACGGCTTATTGTATGTCCACCAGATCACTGATAATGGTATACATATCCCCATTGATCTGTAAAATTATATATTATAAATATGTTTCAAATATATTTTTTGGTTTTATTTTAGTTTATTTTATTAATTAATAGCAATATATAGTAGAAAAGTAATAACCGAACCGATAATTAATTAATTTTGCCGACAATAATGTATACATAATACTGTATATAAATGGCTGTTGTATAGTATAGCTGCCACTTGTTGTTCACGCGATTAATATTTAATACAATTTTAAAGTTAAATATACAAATATCGCGTTAATTACAATAGATTTTATTAAATATAAATATATTATTATGAAATAATATTTTACATTGCAAATTAATATA
The DNA here is from genome assembly GCF_028296485.1 of Oppia nitens. Classification (NCBI taxonomy): domain Eukaryota; kingdom Metazoa; phylum Arthropoda; class Arachnida; order Sarcoptiformes; family Oppiidae; genus Oppia; species Oppia nitens. The sequence continues at coordinate 182,577 of NW_026533210.1, forward strand.
TATATACCTGTATATACTGTAATTAAAATTACATTAAAGGGTTGTATAATTGTTTTATACAATCAATAAAAAAAATAAAATTATCTAAATTGTTGTGAAGTACGTGTCGGCGCCAAAGATATTCGGCTAAATGTAGATAAAGGTTATCTTGTGGTATACCCCCTCTTAAAAGATTGCGTTTCATAGCTCTCCATTGAGATTCAATGGTCTGTGTGTTTGCACCAGAATGTGAATTGACAAACTCTTTCGAATGATTCACAGTAAAATGGACAAAACCTAAAAATTAAAAAATTAATTAACTTAATAATATGTTTTATCTATCATTTATACCATTGTCTGTTAGTCTATAATATCCAGCCCAACAGTCAGACACAATAGTTGTCCCAATTTTTACATGCTTACGTATCAAAGGTAAAAGAGTGTCGGCATCTCTTTTATTTAGGGGACATATTTCTAAACGAAATCTACCTCCACGTCGACAATTAGCTCCTATTTGAATCTCAACTAAACCTAAAATCCACGTCCCATCAACTAGTCGACCTCTATTGTACTTTCTTTTACCAACTTTTGTTTCGTCAATTTCTACGACAACTCCTGAATTAAAAGTTATCAAAATATTATCATTATAATTAGGTTTAGGTTGCGGTCGGAACTCCAGGTTAGGTAACAGAGCAAACACTAATACACTATCAGTTTGGTATTACCATTATAATTAGGTTTAGGTTGCGGTCGGAACTCCAGGTTAGGTAACAGAGCAAACACTAATACACTATGAGTTTGGTATTACCATTATAATTAGGTTTAGGTTGCGGTCGGAACTCCAGGTTAGGTAACAGAGCAAACACTAATACACTATGAGTTTGGTATTACCATTATAATTAGGTTTAGGTTGCGGTCGGAACTCCAGGTTAGGTAACAGAGCAAACACTAATACACTATCAGTTTGGTATTACCATTATAATTAGGTTTAGGTAACGTGCATAATTAAATATGTATCATATACTACCTTCTCCTCCTAAGAGATCAACTGATTGATATTTTTCGACCCAATCAAATACCACTTCTCGACAAAAGTTAAGCCAATCACTTATAGTGTTATGAGATGTTGTTTTAATTAAATCACTTGTTTCTCGTTTAATGTCCTCATATTTTGTTGTGCCGACCGAAAACAGGTACGTCAAGATTATTATGTTTTCAATGCTAAACTTTGATCCAGAAAACCTAGTATTATTCAAAGCACTTAGTCTATAATCATGAGGTTGTCCATGCTTTTGGTGGCACCGGTACGATAATTGTTTGACAATTATCTTCTATGAAAATAATTTTTTAATGTATTTTTTTGCAAATTAATTATTTACCATTTCGTTGTCACAAATGGGACAATTTTTAGTTGCTAATAATAAACCCATTGTTATACACCAGTTAATCATTGTCTCCTGTGAGACAAGTATTAGTCTAAATAATGTCTTTAGATTAATCATTTTGTTCACTAAATTTAAGTCATAGCTTTCAAAAGAAACATAACTTTCAAGAAAAACTTTACAAAGAAAATATTCTCTAATTTACAATAAAATTAATAGTAATTCACGAGACATTCATATATTTATCTTTAAAATTGTATTAAATATTAATCGCGTGAACAACAAGTGGCAGCTATACTATACAATACCCATATAAATTATATGTATATAATAATATAATTTTATTTACAGTATATTTTGTTTGTATTTTTTTTTATAAACTGAACTAAATATTTTTAATATTTTATTTATTGCTATTAATTATTTTATTATTATAATACAATCTCAGTAATAATTAACAGTTACAGTAATATCTTAAAAGTATTGATGATTATTACTGTATATTATATTAATTCAAAAAATGCGTGCAAAATATAATTGTTATTATTTTTTTTAAATTTTATTTTATATATAAATTATTACTAAATTCAGTACCAAATTTATAAGTAGTTCTACTATTTATTTAACACCAGTATATCTACTGTATTATGTATACATTATTGTCGTCAAAATTAATTAATTATCGGTTCGGTTATCACTTTTCTACTATATATTACTATTAATTAATTAAAAAAAAAACTAAAATAAAACCAAAAAATATACATTTGAAACATATTTATAATATATAATTTTACAGATCAATGGGTGTATTATGTCTACCATTATCAGTGATTTGGTGGACATATAATAAGCCGTTGTTGTTGTCATCATCATTGGTTAACTACTGGCAATCGTTTCGGACAAAGTCCAGTAGTAGCCGACAATTGTCTGCAAAACCAAACAATCGGTATTGTCTTAGATCGGCAGCGCTTATGAACCCAGGCATCGATGGTATCGATATGATTGCAATGAAAAACAAATGCATCGGATCGGTAGGTCGTGTTTTAAAACCAATAATGGAAGATTTTTGGACATTTCCTAATGAAGGAACCGGCGTTTTTGTTGTCGACAATCGGCTAATGTTGACCTGTTATCATGTGGTCGTACATCTGCCGATAGTTTGGATTGAATATATAAAAATCTATGAGAATCGGTTAGTAAAAAAATCAAGTTTTATTGAGGCCGACGTTGTCTACTGTGAGCCGCACTGGGATTTGGCAATACTTCGGCTCCGCAAACAGCCGTCACTTAAGTATAATACGGCGACACCAATGTCTCTGATTACCAACGCTACCGAAAGTATCGGATTCGGTGCACCGGTAGCTATGATCGGTAATGGCAATGCTATACACTATGCACTACACACGGGTATGATTAGGACACCTGAAGTCGACAACAATATGCAACCGTATAAGTATTATGTAAGTACAGTACCGTTTGGCAAACAATTACCAATGATAACCAATAGTATGGTCACTGTTCCGGGTTTTTCGGGAAGTCCTGTAATCGATACCAGTGGCCAATTGTGTGGTCTTGTTTGGGGCGGTTTTCTTCAACGATTTCTGATAAGCTTTGCTGTCGATTATAAAACATTGTCAGGTATTTTCAGGCAAATAATACTGTTTAATATGTTTAATAATTATCTATAAATATATATGTAATGTATATGTAATGTATAAATAATGTAAAATATGTTTTCAAAAAAAAAAAAAAATATTTATTATTTTTGTTTTATTTCTGTCTAAAATACAAAGCGTTTATCGATAGGGCTATAGTTTATGAAAGTGATGGCAGAAAACAAACCCGTCTCAGGAAACGGTATGAATGGGACATTGGGTCCAATAGACGACTATTGGGTTTGATTTTTGATAGACAACCGATTTCCGGTAGTTTTACTGTCCAGACAGCTCTACCCAATGCTACAGATAATGCAAAGTTTGTTATGTTTTTTTATTTGGTGTATAATTTATACCTATTTTTAAAAAAAATATAAATCAACTATTTGTTTGTGTGTCCAAACACACACACCTACAGACAAATTATCGGCACTAATGTATTGAAAATCGATAGACAAGACTTCAATAATATCGATATTATCCGATCGGCTATTGTTAATGAAACGGTAATAACCGTTTGGTTTAGGTATACGACTACTGATGATGAAGACAATAGTCAAACAATAGTTAGAAAGTTTAGCACACAATCCCTTATCATCGATACTATACCATCAACTGATAATCAGGGCATTAGTATTATACCATTAGTTATTTGATAAATAAAGTTATATATTAGTTAATTTTATACTCTAAATAATTATAAAACTTGATTAGTATTGAAAAATTAATTAACTAAACTATTAAAATTTGATTATTTATTAATATAACAGTAGTAATCGCATGGAAAATATAATTTATATTAAATGATAAATTTAATTTTTTAGAAATTGTATTTTTGTTTGTTTTGTTGATTTTTAGTATTTATATAATATTATATATTTATGTTTATGTATTTATATAACTTAATAAATTGTAAAAATTAATTATTTTATAAAACATTGTTTGAATAATATATTTGCTTGTATTTTTGTTTTGTTTTATATACCTTTAATTAAAAAGGTAATATTTTTGGAAATAAGTAAATTAATTTTAACTGTAATTAACACGCATAAATTAAATTATTTTTATAAATACAGTTGCTTTTTTAGCAATTTAAATTGGCAGGCAAATAAAATAGATGCCCAAAATAAATGCATGGCATCTATTTGGGTATTGCCAGGGATGGGCATTTATTTTCTTAAAACCCTGGCAATGAGTCGCTATACCTTAAAAACTATATTATACAAACCTAACCTAATTTTTTTTTAAAAAAAACCTGTAAAATATATTTTTCCAAATAATTTTTTACAAAAAAATAAATATTGTATAATTAATTATTAAATAATAATAAACTATTTTATTTTTTTATTATACAATACAATTAATTATTTCAAATAACCAATGGTTTAATCCTAAATCCTTGATTATCGACGGGTGCTATAGTATTGATGTTAACAGTCACTACCTGTCTAACTGTCATCCCTTGACTATCACTACTACTACTACCACTACTACTACTACTACTACTACTGTCATCATCAGTGGGTAATTCAATCGACAATTTGATTACCCTATTAGTACCGATAGCCGATCGGATGACTGCAATATTATTGAACTCCTGTCCGAAAACTTTGGTAACACATGAGCCGATAATTCTTCTGGTGTGTCGACCAAAACAAACCCAAAAAAACAATATTTATTTAAAATTTTACAAAAAAATAAATATTAAAACAATTTTTTTTAACAAACTTTGTTTCCTCGGAAACAGTGGGCAAAACCGATTGGACAGTAAAACTACACGAAAACGGTTGTTGTTGTTTAGATAAAATCAAACCCAATAGCCGAGTGTCCGGGTCTTGTATGTCCCATTCATACCGTTCCCTCAAACGGTTTTGTTTTATGCCATCTCTTTGATAAGTCAATCCTCTGACGACAAACTCTGATGTAAAACAAATAGTTAATTAATAATTAAAAACAAAAACAAGAAATTTTTAGTAATATTTTTTTTTTTGTTGAATAAATAAAATTTATTATATAATTGATTATAATATCTGTATGTACTGTATATATATATATATATATATTGTTCATACCTTTTATTGTTATTGAATCGAGTGCATAGGATACCAGTCCACGTTTGGATATACCGCCCCAAACCATACCACACATACGGCCTTCGGTATCAATGAGTGGACAACCGGAAAACCCATAGATATTGACCGTATTGTGCGTTATGATTGGCATTTTTTCATTAAACGGTACCAAACTTATATAATAGCTAACAGGTATTAGATAGCTATCGACTCGGGGTATAGTAATCATACCCGGATGCAGTCCAAACCGTAAGTCCTGGCCGTGGCCTATAGTAGCTACAGGTTCGCCGAAATCAATTATTTGGTTACCACTGGTGGCCAATAGCATTGATTTGGCCGTATTATAGATGGGCGATGGCCATTGATGAAGTTGGACCAGTGCCAGATCCCAGTGCGGCTCTACATATAGGACTTCGGCGCCCATAATCAAATTTGTCATAACCTGATTATCATAGCTCCTGACATATACAACCCATATAGCTGGCGATTGTTTGACCACATGATAACATGTTAATAGTAGACGATTGGCAACGAAAACACCCGATCCCGTACCGCCATCAGTATCTGGATCTTCTAGTAATGGTCTTATAATATAACCAATCGATCGGATGCAACGGTTTTTCATTGCAATCATATCGTAACCATTAATATTATCGGCGCCGGTGTTGTTATTGTTGGCCATAAGTGCAGCTGATCTAATACTAAACGGATTGTTTGTTTTGGCAGACATGGGTCGGACACCTTTGGTTGTTGTTGTTGTCTGAAACGATGGCTGCTTATTGTATGCCATCCACAACATTGATAATGGCATACATAAGACACCAATTGATCTGAAAAAAATTATATAATTATATTAAAAAATATTTTTGAATTATATTGAATAGAAAATTATTTTATTTTTTTCAAACATATATACTCTATATAACAAACCGATAATTTATTAAATTAGTTGATAACAATGTATACATAGTAATAGTAGTCTATAATCTATAACTAAAAACGACAACTAAATACCGGTGCTATAGTTAGAGTACTATATGTATAACCAATAATACAAAAAAATAGTCGACTGTTAAAACTGATACTAACGTTGTTCACGCGCTTATTATTTTTATATATATATTATATATAATATATTTTTTTATATTAAATTTAGATTTTTTTAAAAAAATATTTTATATATATTCAGTTAAACAATTTGTATCATTTGTTTGTTTTGTTTTTTAATTATTATTATTTAATTTATCATTGCTGTGGCCTATAGTAGCTACCGGTTCGCCAAACTCAATATGGCTATCATTGGTGGACAATAGCATCGAGTTGGCCGTATTATAGGCCGGCGATGGCCATTCATATAGTCGGACGACTGCCAGATCCCAATGCGGCTCTTTTATGTTTGTTTATGTTATTGTCGGACAAATTAAATTAAATTAAATCTAACCTAACCTAACCTAACCTAACCTAACCTAACCTAAACTAAACTAAATTATTTAAATCTAACCTAGATTAATCAAACAAAACCTAAATTATTAAAACCTGTAAAATATACTATATTATATAACAAAAAAATTATTGTATAATTAATTAATTAATAATAATAAACTATTTTAGTAAAATATTTGATTTTTATAATACAATAATTAATTATTTCAAATAACTAATGGTATAATACTAAAGCCTTGATTATCGACGGGTGCTATAGTATTGATGTTAATAGTGGGTAATCCTATCGACAATTTGATTACCCGATTAGTACCGATAGCCGATCGGATGACATCAATATTATTGAACATTTGTCTACATACAGGACATCGGCCATATTCATAGGACATGTCACTAAAACCTGATTATCATAGCTTCGGACATATTGTATCCAAACTATGGGATTATGTTTGACCACATGATAACAGGTCAACAGTAGACGATGGCCGACAAAAACGCCGGTTCCTTCGCCGCTAATTTTATACATATCTTCAAGTTTAGGTCGTATAACACGACCTATCGATCGGATGGACCGGTTTTTCAGGTCAATCATATCGAATCCAGTGTTATTGTTGACAGCCATAAGCGCCGCCGATCTAAGACAATGATACCGATTGTTGTTTGTATTTGTAGTCAATGACCGGCCACTGGTTGTTGTTGTCCGAAACGATTGCCAGTTAAACATTAGCCGTTTATTGTATGCCATCCATAGCATTGATAATGGGATACATAATAAACCCATTGATCTGTAATATTATATATATATTATGTTTTAAATATAGTTTATTATATATATATATATATATATATTGATATATAAAATATTTATTTCATTTATACAGTATATATATATATATGTAAATATATATAATAATAATAAACCGCAGTTTTATTATAGTTGATGATATAAGTATATATATAAATATAAGTAAAGTAAAATTTTTAAATATTTAAAAAATATATTACCGGTATATTATACACGCGATTACTTTTTATATAGGATGGAATTTATAGGGAGTTTATTGGAAACTTACAAATAATTTATTAGATTTTTTTAAATAAATATATATATATTATATATACAGTCTAATAATTAATGTTAAAACTAACTAATATATTAATATAACTTTATTTATCAAATAACTAATGGTATAATACTAATGTACTGATTATCAGTTGATGGTATAGTATTGATGCTAAGAGATTGGGTGCTCATCTTTCTACCTGTTTGACTATTGTCACCATCAGTCGGATACCTAAACGAAACGGTTATTACCGTTTCATTAACAATAGCCGATCGGATAATATCGATACTATCGAAGTCTTGTCTATCGATTTTCAATGCATTAGTGCCGATAATTTTTCTAGTGTTTGGACACACAAACAAATAATTAATTAACTTATATTTAAAAGTAGGTATAAATTATACACAAAAAAAAACACAAACAAACTTTGCATTATTTGTAGCACTGGGCAGAGCTGTCTGGACAGTAAAACTACCGGAAAACGGTTGTGTATGAAAAATCAAACCCAATAGTCGTGTATTGGACCCAATGTCCCATTCATACAGTTTTCTGAGACGGTTGTGCTTTCTATTATCACTTTCATAGGCCAAAGCTTTATCCATAAACTCTGTATTTTGAAAAATAAATAAATAATAAATAAATAAAAATTTACTAATACTGTCAGCAAATTTGTTAATTAATTTTAATAAACATTATTACTAACCCATCAATATTTGCGAGCCGATTGCATAAGATATCTGTCCACGTTTTATAATACCGCCATAACATATACCGCATAGTTGGCCATTGCTATCAATGACAGGACCGCCCGAATTGCCGGCTAATGCAATAGTACTGTGAGTTACGATCGGCAGTTTATCATTGATCGATACAATACTTATATAATAGTTAATGGGTATCAAATAGTTGTCGACTTGGGGTGTAATAACCATACCCGGGTGTAGTGCAAACCGTACGTTACCGCCATGACCTAGCATAGCTACTGGTGAACCAAAATCGGTACTCTCTGGACTGGTAGTTACCGGCATTGGTGTCGACGTATTATATACAGGCGATGGCGGATCCCTGAGCCGTACTAATGCCAGATCATTGTGCGGTTCGACATACAGGACGTCCGCCAGATTCCTAGGACATATAACTAATAGCTGTTCTGATTTTGATACTGAATCTGATGGCCGATTCTCATAGGTTATAACATATTGAATCCAAACTATCGGACTATGTTTGACAACATGACAACAGGTCAACAGTACACGATTGTCCACAAAAACACCCGTTCCAATAGTCATCGACTCGTTGACTTATAACCAAACCTATCGATCGGATGCATTGGGCTTTCAGGTCAATCATATCGAAGCCATTATCCACGGTGTGGTGTCCATTGTTCAACGCCATAAGCGCCGCCGATCTAAGATAATGATACCGATTGTTTGTTTTTGTAGTCAATGTCTGGCCACTAGATATTGTCCGAAACGATTGCCAGATACAGGACAGCGGCTCAGTGTATGCCATCCATACCATTGATAATGGTATACATAATGTACTTATTGATCTGTAAGTTTTGATATATATATAGGCCTATCCGGAGTTTACGCACATTAAAAAATGTTGATTTTTTTCAACAGATAATAGTTAATTATGATCTTAAAAACATATATCCATCAAAATTATTGCGCGGAAACACCTAAAACCTAACTAAAACCTAACCTAAATACCTGAGCTCTCATAACATAATTCTATACTAATTATAAATAAATTAATATTAAAAAAACATAAAGCGCATGAATATTGTTATCAATCACTGTATAATAAAACAATAGTTTTATATTATTATCTATACGACTATATAATTTTAAAATGTTTGTATGTATATATGAATTTAAGTGTCAATGTCTTCGCAACTTAATCTAATATTTAATGGTAACCTAACCTAATCTATATAGTACTGGGGATACGGAATCAGTGTTTCTCGCGTTACCTAACCTGGTGTTCGAACCGCAACCTAACCTAATTTTCAATGGTAACCTAACCTAATTTATACAGTACTTGGGTTACGAAATCAGTGTTTGTCGCGTTACCTAACCTGGTGTTCGAACCGCAACCTAACCTAATTTTCAATGGTAACCTATCCTAATTTATACAGTACTTGGGTTACAGAATCAGTGTTTGTCCGTTACCTAACCTGGTGTTCGAACCGCAACCTAACCTAATTTTCAATGGTAACCTAACCTAATTTATACAGTACTTGGGTTACGGAATCAGTGTTTGTCCGTTACCTAACCTTGTGTTCGAACCGCAACCTAACCTAATTTTCAATGGTAACCTAACCAAATTTATACAGTACTTGGGTTACGAAATCAGTGTTTGTCGCGTTACCTAACCTGGTGTTCGAACCGCTACCTAACATAATTTTCAATGGTAACCTAACCTAATCTATATAGTACTGGGGTTACGGAATCAGTGTTTGTCACGTTAAATAACATTCATATATTGGATTTATGTTTAAAAATCATTATTATTGTGGTTCAATTAATTTATAAATTCTATAAAATTAGATGGTTATATGTTCCGCGTGGACAACTAGTTGTTTTTAAAAGTATTATAAAGAAATTACAACAATACTATTTTATTAGCAATATTATAAATGTTAATTTTGTTCACGCGCTTTATGTTTGTTTAATATTAATTTATTTATAATTAGTGTAGAATTATGTTATGAGAGCTCAGGTATTTAGGTTAGGTTTTAGTTAGGTTTTAGGTGTTTCCGCGCAATAATTTTGATGGATATATGTTTTTTAGGTCATAATTAACTATTATCTGTTGAAAAAAATCAATTTTTTTTAATGTGCGTAAACTCCGGATTAGCCTATATGTATATAAATAAAATTTATATTATAAATGTTTATCAAATATATTGTTATATACTATGCTTTAATACAATTTTTTTTTTGTTTAAAATAAACCTCAATTTTATTATAGTTGATGACATTGTGTATAATAGGATATTAATAGTAGATAATCTACTAGATATACTAAATAAAATAATAATTATTATTATTAAAAAAAAAATATAAACAAACAAATGATACAAATAGTTTAACTGAATATATTTAAAAAATATTTAAAAAATATTTAAAAATAATCTAAACTTAACAATATATATATATATTTTAATCGCGTTAACAATGTTAGTGGCAATTATACTATAAAACAGTCGATTATTTTTTTGTATTATTGGTTATACTTATAGTCCTAATAATAGCACCGGTATTTAGTTGTTGTTTTATTTTATAGATTAGTACTACAATTACTACTACTATGTATAAATTGTTATCAACTAATATAATAAATTATAGGTTTGTTATATATATATATATACAGTATATGATGTGTTAAAAAAAATAATTTCCTATTTAGTATAATTCAAAAAACATTTTTTTTTTTAATATAAGTATTTAATTTTTCAGATCAATGAGCCGTGTTTTATGTATGCCATTATCAATGTTGTGGATGGCATACACTAAGCACAGATGGTTTCAGACAACAACAACAACCTCAACAGGTGTCCGACCCATGTCTGCAAAAACAAACAATACGTTTAGTATTAGATCGGCGGCACTTATGGACAACAATAACAGCGCCGGCGATAATATTAATGGTTACGATATGATTCAAATGAAAAACCGTTGCATCCGATCGATTGGTTATATTATAAGAGCCCCACTCGAGTATGATAGCCGTATTGAAGGGGGTATAGGATCGGGTGTTTTCGTAGCCAATCGACTACTGTTAACTTGTTATCATGTGGTCAGACAATCGCCAGTTATAGGGGTTGTATATGTCTATACCTATGATAATAATCAGTTGTTGAAAACACTGATTATGATGGCCGAAGTCCTCTATGTAGAGCCGCAATGGGATCTGGCACTGGTCCGACTACACGAATGGCCATCGCCGGCCTATAATACGGCTACTTCAATGCAATTGGCCACCACCACCAATGATGATGATAATATCCATATTGATTTTGGCGAACCTGTAGCTACTATAGGCCACGGCCAGGACTTACAGTATGGTCTGCATCCGGGTATGATTACTACACCCCGAGTCGATAGCCGTCAAATACCTGTCGACTATTATATAAGTTTAGTACCGTTTAATGATAGAATGCCAATCATAGCGCACAATACGGTCAATATCTACGGGTTTTCCGGTTGTCCACTCATTGATACCGATGGCCGTATGTGTGGTATGGTTTGGGGCGGTATATCCCATCGTGGACTCGTAACCTATGCACTCGATTCAATAACAATAAAAGGTATGAGCAATATATATATATATATACAGTACAAACATATACTAATCAACAAAAACTAACAAAAAAAATTTGTTTGTTTGTAATAATTAATTAACTATTTGTTAATTACATCAGAGTTTGTCATCAGAGGATTGATTTATGAAAGAGATGGCATAAAACTAAACCGTTTGAGGAAACGGTATGAATGGCATATACAAGAGCCAGACACTAGACTATTGGGTTTGATTTTGGATACAAAACCGTTTTCGAGTAGTTTTACCGTACAATCGGTTTTGCCCACTGTTTCAGATGAAACAAAGTTTGTTTTAATTTTTTTTTAATATTTGTTTTTTTATAAAAATTATAAATAAATATTATTTTTTGTTTTGGTCGACACACCAGAAGAATTATCGGCTCACGTGTTACCAAAGTTTTCGGACAAGTGTTCAATAATATTGATGTCATCCGATCGGCTATCGGTACTAATCGGGTAATCAAATTGTCGATAGGATTACCCACTATTAACATCAATACTATAGCACCCGTCGATAATCAAGGCTTTAGTATTATACCATTAGTTATTTGAAATAATTAATTATTGTATAATAAAAATCAAATATTTTACTAAAATAGTTTATTATTATTAATTAATTAATTATACAATAATTTTTTTGTTATATAATATAGTATATTTTACAGGTTTTAATAATTTAGGTTTTGTTTGATTAATCTAGGTTAGATTTAAATAATTTAGGTTAGTTTAGGTTAGGTTAGGTTAGGTTAGGTTAGGTTAGGTTAGATTTAATAATTTAATTTAATTTGTCCGACAATAACATAAACAAACATAAAAGAGCCGCATTGGGATCTGGCAGTCGTCCGACTATATGAATGGCCATCGCCGGCCTATAATACGGCCAACTCGATGCTATTGGCCACCAATGCTAGCCATATTGAGTTTGGCGAACCGGTAGCTACTATAGGCCACAGCAATGATAAATTAAATAATAATAATTAAAAAACAAAACAAACAAATGATACAAATTGTTTAACTGAATATATATAAAATATTTTTTAAAAATCTAAATTTAATATAAAAAAATATATTATATATAATATATATATATATATAAATAATAATCGCGTGAACAACGTTAGTGTCATTTATATAACAGTCGACTATTTTTTTGTATTATTGGTTATACTTATAGTCCTCTAACTATAGCACCGGTATTTAGTTGTCGTTTTTAGTTATACATTACAGATTACTATTATAACAATGTATAAATTGTTATCAACTAATTTAATAAATTATCGGTTTGTTATATATACAGTATGTGTTTTAAAAAAATAAAATAATTTTCTATTCAATATAATTATAATTTTTTTTCAGATCAATTGGTGTTTTATGTATGCCATTATCAATGTTGTGGATGGCATACAATAAGCAGCCATTGTTTCATGGCTGGCAATCGTTTCAGACAATAACAACAACACCCACATGTGTCCGACCCATGTCTGCCAACAAATACAATACGTTTAGTATTAGATCGGCGGCACTTATGGCCAACAATAACAACACCGGCGCCGATAATATTAATGGTTTCGATATGATTGCAATGAAAAACCGTTGCATCCGATCGATTGGTTATATTATAAGACCATTACTAGAAGATCCAGATACTGATGGCGGTACGGGATCGGGTGTTTTCGTTGCCAATCGTCTACTATTAACTTGTTATCATGTGGTCAAACAATCGCCATTTATATGGGTTGTATATGTCAGGAGCTATGATAATCAGGTTATGATAAATTTGATTATGGGCGCCGAAGTCCTATATGTAGAGCCGCACTGGGATCTGGCACTGGTCCAACTTCATCAATGGCCATCGCCCATCTATAATACGGCCAAATCAATGCTATTGGCCACCAGTGGTAACCAAATAATTGATTTCGGCGAACCGGTAGCTACTATAGGCCACGGCCAGGACTTACGGTACGGTCTGCATCCGGGTATGATTACTACACCCCGAGTCGATAGCTATCTAATACCCGTTAGCTATTATATAAGTTTGGTACCGTTTAATGAAAAAATGCCAATCATAACGCACAATACGGTCAATATCTATGGGTTTTCCGGTTGTCCACTCATTGATACCGAAGGCCGTATGTGTGGTATGGTTTGGGGCGGTATATCCAAACGTGGACTGGTATCCTATGCACTCGATTCAATAACAATAAAAGGTATGAGCAATATATATACAATATATATACAGTATATACAGTATATACAGTATATACAGTATATACAGTATATACAGTATATACAGTATATACAGTATATACAGTATATACAGTATATGCAGATATAATAATCAATTTTATTTACCCGAAAAAATATTAACAAAAAAATTTTATTTTTTTTAATAATTAATTAACTACTTGTTTTACATCAGAGTTTGTCGTCAGAGGATTGACTTATCAAAGAGATGGCATAAAACAAAATCGTTTGAGGGAACGGTATGAATGGGACATACGAGAGCCGGACACTAGACTATTGGGTTTGATTTTATCTAAACAACAACAACAACCGTTTTCGGGTAGTTTTACTGTCCAATCGGTTTTGCCCACTGTTTCAGGGGATACAAAGTTTGTTAAAAAAAAATTGTTTTAATATTTATTTTTTTGTAAAATTTTAAATAAATATTGTTTTTTTGGGTTTGTTTTGGTCGACACACCAGAAGAATTATCGGCTCACGTGTTACCAAAGTTTTTGGACAGGAGTTCAATAATATTGCAGTCATCCGATCGGCTATCGGTAGTAATCGGGTAATCAAATTGTCTATTGAATTACCCACTGATGATGACAGTAGTAGTAGTAGTAGTAGTGATAGTCAATGGATGACAGTTAGAGATGTTAACATCAATACTATAGCACCCGTCGATAATCAAGGCTTTAGTATTAAACCATTAGTTATTTGAAATAATTAATTGTATTGTATAATGAAAAAAATAAAATAGTTTATTATTATTATTTAATAATTAATTATACAATATATTAGAAAACATGTTTTATAAAATAATTAATAAAATAATTAATTAAAATAATAGGTGCCCACAATTGTTTAGTTAATTAATTTTTCAATACTTTTTTTACAATAAGTTTTATATTATTTAGAGCCTTGATTATCAGTTGATGGTATAGTATCGATGCTAATTGATTGGATGCTAAACTTTCTACCCGTTTGACTGACTGTCTTCATCATCAGTAGTCGTATACCTAAACCAAACAGTTATTACTAGTGAATTAAAAAATATTTATTTAAAAACTGAAAATATTCAATAAAATATTTGCTAAAAAATACCAAAATATTTATTTAAATATTTGCTAAAAAATACCAAAATATTTATTTAAACAATGACCAGCACTATTGATATGCATATATTTAGTTTTATGTATTAATATTTTATTATGTTTACGAAAAATGCTAAATATTTAATTAAATATTTTGTATGTATTTATATTTTAAATCTATATAATATTTAATTTAAATTTATTTATTTAATTAAATATATTTTCATTCACTAGTTATTACCGTTTCATTAACAATAGCCGAAAACCATACACACAAAAAAAAACACAACAAACTTTGCTTTATCTGAAGCATTGGGTAGAGCTGTCCGGTAGCTGTACGACCACATGATAACAGGTCAACAGTAGACTATTGTCGCCAACAAAAACACCGGTTCCATCAGAATGAAGTTCCTGAATATCTTCCACTGATGGCCGCATAACACGACCTACCGATCGGATGCATTGGTTTTTCATGTCAATCATATCGATACCATCGATGCATGGTTTCATAAGAGCCGATCTAAGACACTGATACCGATTGTTTGTTTTTGTAGACAATTGTCGGCTACTACTGGATGTTGTCCGAAACGATTGCCAGTAGTTAACCAATGATGACGAAAAAAACGGCTTATTATATGACCAACACATCACTGATAATGGTAGACATAATACACCCATTGATCTGTAAAATTATATTATATGTTTCAAATTGTTTTTACCATGGTTTAGATGGTAATAACCGTTTCGTTTAGGTATCCGACTGATGGTGACAATAGTAAAACAGGTAGAAAGATGAGCACCCAATCCATTAGCATCAATACTATACCATCAACTGATAATCACAGCATACCATTAGTTATCTAATAAATAAAGTTATAAATTATATATTTGTAAGTTATTATTTCAATGTATATTATGTGGTAAGATATATTTATTTAAAAATATTAATAATTGTAGAATTATTATTTGATATTTAAAATAAAAAATTATTTTCCATAAGTTTTACTGTTAGAGTTGTTACCTACATTAATTATTAGACTGTATATATAATATATATATATTTATTTAAAAAAATCTAATAAATTATTTGTAAGTTTCCAATAAACTCCCTATAAATTCCATCCTATATACAAAGTAATCGCGTGTATAATATACCGGTAATATATTTTTAAAATATTTAAAAATTTTACTTTACTTATATTTATATATATACTTATATCATCAACTATAATAAAACTGCGGTTTATTATTATTATATATATATTTACATATATATATATATATATATATATATATATATACTGTATAAATGAAATAAATATTTTATATATCAATATATATATTTATATAATAAACTATATTTAAAACATAATATATATATAATATTACAGATCAATGGGTTTATTATGTATACCAATATCAATGCTATGGATGGCATACAATAAACGGCTAATGTTTAACTGGCAATCGTTTCGGACAACAACAACAACCAGTGGCCGGTCATTGACTACAAATACAAACAACAATCGGTATCATTGTCTTAGATCGGCGGCGCTTATGGCTGTCAACAATGGAAACACTGGCTTCGATATGATTGACCTGAAAAACCGGTCCATCCGATCGATAGGTCGTGTTATACGACCTAAACTTGATTGAAATATGTATAAAATTAGCGGCGAAGGAACCGGCGTTTTTGTCGGCCATCGTCTACTGTTGACCTGTTATCATGTGGTCAAACATAATCCTATAGTTTGGATACAATATGTCCGAAGCTATGATAATCAGGTATTAGTGACATGTCCTATGAATATGGCCGATGTCCTGTATGTAGAGCCGCACTTAGATTTGGCTTTAGTACGGCTCAGGGAGCCGTCATCACCAATGTATAATACGTCGACAATAATGCGGATAACTACTAGCCAGCAGACGAGTACCGATTTTGGTGCACCTGTAGCTATGATCGGTCACGGCGGTGGAGAACGGTTTGCATTGAACCAGGGTATGGTTATTACACCCCAAGTCGACAACTATTTGATACCTCACAGGTATTACATTGGTTTAGGATCGTTCAATAATAAAATTGCCGATCGTAGCCCATAGTACTATCGCATTACCAGGTAATTCGGGCGGTCCTATAATCGATATACCAATGGCCAGGTATGCGGTATTGTTTGGGGCGGTATTAGAAAATGTGGACAAATATCGTTTGCAATCGGCTCACAATTATTGATTGGTATGAACTATATATATATATGTTTAACTATTGATATATATGTACAGTATATACTGTATATAAAACTCGATGACAGTATTTACTGAAAATTTTAGTTTAGTTTTTGTTGATTGGTTTCTATCATAGAGTTTATCGATAGGTCATTGACTTATGAAACCGATAGGAGAAAGCAAACCTATCTGAGAAAACGGTATGAATGGGACATTAGGTCCAATACACGACTATTGGGTTTGATTTTCTCTACACAACCGTTTTCGGGTAGTTTTACTGTCCAGACAGCTCTGCCCAGTGCTACATATAAAGCAAGGTTTGTTGTGTTTTTTTTATTGTATAATATATATATACATATTTTTATAGAAATTAATTATTTGTTTGTGTGTCCAAACACACAGACATATTATCGGCACTAATGTATTGAAAATCTATAGACAAGACTTCGATAGTATCGATATTATCCGATCGGCTATTGTTAATGAAACTGTAATAACCGTTTGTTTTAGGTATCCGACTGATGGTGACAATAGTAAAACAGGTAGAAAGTTGAGCACCCAATCCATTAGCATCAATACTATACCATCAACTGATAATCAGGGCATTAGTATTATACCATTAGTTATTTGATAAATATAGTTTGATATTAAATACAGATAAATATACTGTTTTTTTATTTACAACTCTAATAGTATATCTAATAATATATTAGTATTATTATTACTAATATTTATTTTTTTGAATTTTATTATGTGTATCTATTTTTCTTATTTAACAATATATGATTTTTTTTATGTAAACATTTATAAAAATAATTATTTAGCATTTTTTTTTTGCTAAAATTTTGGTAGTTTTGGTGAAAAATGAATATTTTAGCCTAAAATTTAAAAAATTATTTTCTATAAGTTTTAATGTTTTATATTTACAACTCTAACAGTAAAACTTATGGAAAATAATTTTTTATTTTAAATATCAAATAATAATTAATATTTTTAAATAAATATATCTTATAATAATATACATTGAAATAATAACTTACAAATATATAATTTATAACTTTATTTATCAAATAACTAATGGTATAATACTAATGCCCTGATTATCAATTGATGTTATAGTATCGATGCTAAGAGATTGGGTGCTCATCTTTCTACCTGTTTTACTATTGTCACTATCAGTCGGATACCTAAACCAAACGGTTATTACCCTATCATTAACAATAGCCGATCGGATAATATCGATACTATCGAAGTCTTGTCTATCGATTTTCAATACCGATTAGTGCCGATAATTTTTCTGGTGTTTAGGACAGACACACCAGAAATAATAATTAATTAATATATAAAAATTAGGTATAAATTGCATTAAAAAAAACAAACAAACTTTGCATTATTTGTAGCACTGGGCAGTAAAACTACCGGAAAACGCTGTGATTATCAGTTGATGGTATAGTATCGATGCTAATGGATTGTGTGCTAAACAGTTTGACTATTGTCTTCATCATCAGTCGTATACCTAAAACCAAACGATTATTTTTATTATTTGGACAAATTTTTAAACAAGTTTTTGTTTTGTTTTATTTATTTAGATATATATTATTTAAGACAAAACAAATCATTATCATTTAATTAATATATTTTAAAGCATAACGTTTATTAATTAATTAGTGAATCAATTAATTATACAATTATTTTATTTATAAAATATACTGTAAAAGTAATCGCGTGAATAATATACAGTATTTTTTTTGAATTATATATTTAAAAAAAAAATTAAACTATAGTTATATTTGTTTTATTCCAATACTTCCAATACCTTTTAATAGCACCGGTAGTTAGTTAGGTTGTACTTTACTTTATTTATTACTTGATTGTTAACTAATGTATACATTATTATCAACTATAAGAAATCATCGGTTAGTTAAATATAAGTAATAGATAATAGTTTATAATAACTTTATATAAAACATTTGATTTATGGTAATATATTATTGCAGATCAATGGGTATATTATGTATACCCATATCAATGGTTTGGATGACATACCATAATAACAAGTATAAGCCATCGTTTATCTGTCAATCGTTTCAGACAACATCCAGTGGTCGATCATTAGCTACAAAAACAAACAATCGGTATCATTGTCTTAGATCGGCAGCGCTTATGTCGGTCAACAATAACACCGGCGCCGATAATGGCTTCGATATGATTGACCTGAAAACCCAATGCATCCGATCGATAGGTTTGGTTATAAGACACCGAATCAATGATACTATTCCTAGCGGTCGAGGAACTGGCGTTTTTGTTATCGACACGCATCTACTGTTGACCTGTTATCATGTGGTCAAACATAATCCGTTTGTTTTAGTTCAATATGTGCGAAGCTATGATAATCAGTGGTCAGATGATTCAGATTCAGATTCAGATTCAGATTCAGATTCAGATTCAGATTCAGATTCAGATTCAGATTCAAAATCAAAATCAAAATTACGACAAATACTACAGGTATGTCCTAATAATATAGCCGACGTCCTGTATGTCGAACCGCACAATGATCTGGCATTAGTACGGCTCAGGGATCCGCCATTGCCTAAATATAATACATCGACAACAATGCCGGTGAATACCAGTCCTGAGAGTATCGATTTTGGTTCACCAGTAGCTCTGCTGGGTCATGGCGGAAACGTACGGTTTGCACTGCACCCGGGTATGGTTATTACACCCCAAGTAGACAACTATTTGATACCCATTTCCTATCATATAAGTATTGTAACGTTCAATGATAAACTGCCGATCGTAGCCCACAGTACTATCACATTGCCCGGCAATTCGGGCGGTCCTGTCATCGATAGCAATGGCCAAGTATGCGGTATTTGTAGGGGCAGTATTCATAGACGTGGACAGATATCGTTTGCAATCGGCTCGCAAACTATAATGGGTATGAACTATATATATATATACAGTATATAATAAGTTATACAAAATGTTTTTTTTTTTGGTGACAGTATAAGTAAATTTTTGTTTTATATTATTATTTATTTATTTTTCCAAAATACAGAGTTTATTACTAAAGCATTGGCCTATGAAAGTGATGATAGAAAGCACAATCGTCTCAGGAAACGGTATGAATGGGACATTGGGTCCAATACACGACTATTGGGTTTGATTTTTCATACACAACCGTTTTCCGGTAGTTTTACTGTCCAGACAGCTCTGCCCAGTGCTACAAATAATGCAAAGTTTGTTTGTGTTTTTTGTTTGTTGTTTTTTGTATAATTTATACCTAATTTTTTCATATATTAATTAATTATTATTATTTGTGTGTCTGTCCTAAACACCAGAAAAATTATCGGCACTAATGTATTGAAAATCGATAGACAAGACTTCGATAGTATCGATATTATCCGATCGGCTATTGTTAATGAAACGGTAATAACCGTTTCGTTTAGGTATCCGACTGATGGTGACAATAGTAAAACAAGTAGAAAGATGAGCACCCAATCTCTTAGCCTCAATACTATACCATCAACTGATAATCAGGGCATTAGTATTATACCATTAGTTATTTGATAAATAAAGTTTTATATTAGTTAGTTTTAACATTAATTATTAGACTGTATATATATCAGATATATATTTTTATTTAAAAAAAAAATCTAATAAATTAATTGTAAGTTTCCAATAAATTCAATTAGTTATTTGATAAATAATTATAATATTATTATTTAATATTAAAAAAAAAAAAAATATTTTCCATATGCTTTACAATTTTATATTTACAATTCTAATAGTATAGCAAATATTATATTAATATTATTATAAATTATTATAAAGCGGTTTCATATACAATGCCGTTTGTTATTTGTTTTACTTAATAATAAATAAATTCCCACTGATAACAGTAGTAAATGGGACTGGTAGTCAATGGGATGACAGTTAGATATGACAGCATCAGCTCTATTAACATCAATACTATAGCACCCGTCGATAACAATGGCTTTAGGATTAAACCATTAATTATTATTTTCAAATACTATATTTGTATAATAAAAATAAAATAGTTTATTAATTAATTAATAATCAAATAATTATAAAAAATATACTATTTATAAAATATAATATGAGAGTAATAGCGTGAATAATATATATTTTTGAATTAAATTTGTTTTATTCCAATACTTAATACCTTTTATAGCACCGGTAGTTAGTTAGGTTGTCCTTTACATTATTGAATACTTTATACTAAACTATGTATAAATTATTATCAACTATAAGAAATCAGAGGTTAGTTATATATTAGAGAAAACATAATATTTGATATTAAGTTTTATTTGAAATATTTTCATTTTACGGTAATATATTTTAGCAGATCAATGGGTATATTATGTATACCCATATCAATGGTTTGGATGACATACCATAATAACAAGTATAAGCCATCGTTTATCTGTCACTCGTTTCAGACAACATCCAGTGGCCGGACATTGACTACAAAAACAAACAATCGGTATCATTGTCTTAGATCGGCGGCGCTTATGGCGGTAAACGATAACACCGCCGCCGATACTATTGGCTTCGATATGATTGATCTGAAAACCCAATGCATCCGATCGATTGGTTGGGTTATAAGACATCGAATCAATGATGATAATACTAGCGGTCGAGGAACGGGTGTTTTTGTTGTCGACAATCGTCTACTGTTGACCTGTTATCATGTGGTCAGACATAATCCGATAGTTTGGATACAATATGTGCGAAACTATAATAATCAGATATTAATGACTTGTCCTATGAATGCGGCCGACGTTCTGTATGTAGAGCCGCACAATGATCTGGCATTAGTACGGCTCAGGGATCCGCCATCACCAATGTATAATACGTCGACAACAATGCCGGTGACAAACAGTCCAGAGAGTACCGATTTTGGTGCACCAGTAGCTATGCTAGGTCATGGTGGAGGCGTAGTGTTTGTAATGCATCCGGGTATGGTTATTACACCCCAAGTGGACAACTATTTAATACCCATTGCGTACGCCATCAGTTGTATACCGTTCAATGAAAAACTGCCGATCGTAGCCCACAGTACTATCGGAGTGCCCGGCAATTCGGGCGGTCCTGTCATCGATACCAATGGCCAAATATGCGGTATTTTTTGGGGCGGTATTACCAAAACTGGACAGATATCGTTTGCAATCGGTTCGGAAATTATAAAGGGTATGAATAATATATATATATATATAATTAATAAGTTATACAAAATGTCTTTTATTTTATTTATTTTTGAAATACAGAGTTTCTGACTAAAGCATTGGCCTATGAAAGTGATGGTAAAAAGCATATCCGTTTCAAGCAACAGTATGAATGGGACAGTCGTACTGTTAATAAAATATTGGGTATAATCGTAGGTACAAAACCATTGTCGGATAGTTTTACAGTCAAAGCGGCACTACCGACGGCCACAACTGATGCAAAGTTTGTTTAGTATTTAGTTATATATTATTCATATATTTTTAAAAATTATAATTATTTGTTTAATTTGTTTGTTTGTTTGTTTGTTTGGATTCACACAATAACTAAACACCAGTAGTATTATCGGTAGACGTATTTGTTTACTTAACGGACAGGTATGCAATAGTATCAATAATATCCGATTGGCTATCTATGATAGACCGCAAGTCAGAGTGACCACTAGATTGTCTACAAATGATGATAACGACAACAGTACCGAAACGGATAGTAAGGACATCAATACGATAACAACCATCGATAACGAGAGCAATAGTATTATACCATTAGTTTTTTGATAAAAAAAATTTTTTTTTGTTATTTTTTATTATTTTAAATTTTATTAATTTTCATTATAATTATTTTTTATTAATACTCTATATATTTAGTTCTTTATAGTAATAGTTAAATTTTTTTGTTCAATTTATTTAATATTTTACTATAAATATATCAATATTTTTTAGTTTTAATATTTATTTGATTTGATTACTTATATTGATTATTGTTTTTTAAAATAAAATGTTGATTTATTATTTATTTTAATAAATTTGCTAAATGTTGATAATTTATGAAAAATATATCGGATTATACCTTATGTATGATTGTTATAAATGACAGCATCAGCTCTATTAACATCAATACTATAGCACCCGTCGATAACAATGGCTTTAGGATTAAAACATTAATTTTTTTTCAAATACTATATTTGTATAATAAAAATAAAATAGTTTATTAATTAATTATTTGTATAATCAAAATATAATCAACAACAAAAAATATTTATAAAATATAATGTTTGAGTAATCGCGTGAATAAATATTTTTTTAAAAAAATTTATATGTATTTTATTAAACTATAATTATATTTGTTTTATTCCAATACTTAATACCTTCAATAGCACCGGTAGTCAGTTAGGTTGTAGTTTACATTTAATTGATTACTTGATTGTTAACTAATGTATACATTATTATCAACTATAAGAAATCATCGGTTAGTTATATATATATATATTAGTGAAACAAAAATATTTAATATTAAGTATTATTTGAAACATTTTTATTTACGGTAATATATTAATTGCAGATCAATGGGTATATTATGTATACCATTATCAATGATTTGGTGGACACACCATAATAAGCCTAAGCCATCGTTTATCTGTCAATCGTTTCAGACAACATCCAGTGTCCGACTATTGTCACCGAAAACAAACAATCGGTATCATTGTCTTAGATCGTCGATTATGGTGGACAACAATGGACACCACACCGCCGATAATGGCTTCGATATGATTGATCTGAAAACCCAATGCATCCGATCGATAGGTTGGGTTATAAGACCTCAAATCAATGATAATAATATTATTAGAGCTCGTGGAACTGGCGTTTTTCTTATCGAAAATCGTCTATTGTTGACCTGTTATCATGTGGTCAAAGATAATCCGTTTATTTTAGTTCATTATGTTTATAGCTATGATGATCCGTGGTCAGATGATTCAGATTCAGATTCAGATTCAGATTCAGATTCAGATTCAGATTCAGATTCAGATTCAGATTCAGATTCAAAATCAAAATCACAAAAAATATTAGACTTATTTTATAATAGTTTAGCCGACGTCCTGTATGTTGAACCGCACAATGATCTGGCATTAGTACGGCTAAGGGAGGCGCCATCACCAATATATAATACGTCGACAACAATGCCGTTGACTACCAGTCCAGCGAGTACCGATTTTGGTGCACCAATAGCTATGCTAGGTCATGGCGATGACGTACCGTTTGCATTGCATCCGGGTATGGTTATTACACCCCAAGTCGACAACTATTTGATACCCATTAACTATTATATAAGTTTGGTAACCATCAATGATAAACTGCCGATCGTTGCGCACAGTACTGTCGCATTGCCCGGTCCTGTCATCGATACCAATGGCCGAGTATGCGGTATATGTTATGGCGTTATTATAAAACGTGGACAGATATCGTTTGCAATCGGCTCGCAAACTATGATAGGTATTAACTATATTTATATAATAAGTTATACAATTTTTTTTTGAATAAAAAATTTGATGACAGTATTAGTAAATTTTTATTATCTATTTATTTTCAAATACAGAGTTTTTGACTAAAGCATTGGCCTATGAAAGTGATGGTTTAAATCGAAACCATCTCAAGAAACGGTATGAATGGGACAGTCGTACTGTTAAACAAATATTGGGTATAATCGTAGATACAAAGCCATTGTCGGATAGTTTTACAGTCATAGCGGCACTACCGACGGCCACAACTGATGCAAAGTTTGTTTAGTATTTAGTTATATATTATTTATTTTTTAAAAATTATAATTATTTGATTAATTTGTTTGTTTGTTTGGATTCACACAACAATAAATAAACATCAGTGGTATTATCGGTAGACGTATTAGTTTACTTAACGGACAGGTATGCGATAGTATCGATAATATCCGATTGGCTATCGATAATAGACCGCATGTCAGAGTAACCACTAGATTGTCTACCAGTGATGATGGCAACGATAGTACCGAAACACATAGTAAGGACATCATTAAACTCGTTGACATCAATACGATAACAACCATCGATAACGAGAGTAATAGTATTATACCATTAGTTTTTTGATGTTTTTTTATTTTATAATTTTAAAATTAATTAATTCTCATTATAATTATCTTTTATTAATACTCAACATATTTATATAGTTCTGTATAGTAATAGTTAAGTTTTTTGTACAATTAATAATATATCAATATTTTTTTTTTATTTTTAATATTTATTTGATTTGTGATTTTTTGAATAAAATGTTGATTTATTATTATTATTATTATTTTTATATAAATCTGCTAAATGTTTTATGAAAATAATTTATGAAAAAATGAACACATTTTTTTAGACACATTTTTAACATTTAAAAAAAAAATAATTACTATTTACATGTATTTATGACAAAACATTTGATTTTTAAGAAATGTTTATCAAAAAAAAAAAAAATAAATAATAATAAATAAATAAAATAAAAAATTGTTTGAATATTCCCGTCGATAACCGATGGCTTTAGGGTTAAACCATTAATTAAATTTTTTTTTGGCTAAAATCTATCTTTTTATTTGTATTATTTACACGCGCTATAGTTTCAATCAATTTAATTGTATTTCACGCGCAATTATACAGTAATTATATAAATTTCTTGAGAATATTAAATAGCTGTCTACTTTGGGGTGTAATAACCATACCCGGGTGCAGTGCAAACCGTACGTTTCCGCCATGACCTAGCAGAGCTACTGGTGAACCAAAATCGATACTCTCAGGACTGGTATTCACCGGCATTGTTGTCGATGTATTCTATTTAGGCGATGGCGGATCCCTGAGCCGTACTAATGCCAGATCATTGTGCGGTTGGACATACAGGACGTTGGCTACACTATTAGGACATACCTGTAGTATTTGTCGTAATTTTAATTTTGATTTTGAATCTGAATCTGAATCTGAATCTGAATCTGAATCTGAATCTGAATCTGAATCTGAATCATCTGACCACTGATTATCATCGCTTCGCACATATTGAACGAAAACAAACGGATTATGTTTGACCACATGATAACAGGTCAACAGTAGATGCGTGTCGATAACAAAAACGCCAGTTCCTCGACCGCTAGGAATAGTATCATTGATTCGGTGTCTTATAACCAAACCTATCGATCGGATGCATTGGGTTTTCAGGTCAATCATATCGAAGCCATTATCGGCAATGTGTCCATTGTTGTTGTCCACCATAATCGCCGATCTAAGACAATGATACCGATTGTTTGATTTAGTAGCTAATGATCGACCACTGGATGTTGTCTGAAACGATTGACAGATAAACGATGGCTTATACTTGTTATTATGGTATGTCATCCAAACCATTGATATGGGTATACATAATATACCCATTGATCTGCAATAATCAACTGATAATCAGGGCATTAGTATTATACCATTAGTTATTTGATAAATAATTGTAAAATTATTATTTGATATTTTTAAAAAAAAAACTATTTTCCATATGTTTTATATTTACAATTCTAATATTATTATTTATTTTTTTTTAAATAATTATATGTTTATCCTAATAAGTATTATAATAAGTCTAACTATTAAATATTAAATATATTTGTTTATTTATAAATTATTATAAAGTGGTTTCATATACAATACCGTTTGTTATTTGTTTTACTTAATCTTTATAAATTTCCAATAAATTCCTCATAAATTTCCACTAATAACAGGAGTACTGGCACTGGTAGTCAAGGGATGACAGTTAGATATGATGATAGCATCAGCAGTAATATTAACATTTAGGATTAAACCATTAATTTTTATTTTCAAATACTATATTTGTATAATCAAAATAAAATAGTTTATTAATTAATTAATCAATTAATTAATTATACAAATATACTATTTATAAATTATAATGTAATAGTAATCGCGTGAATAATATATTTTTTTTAAATTAAACTAAAGTTATATTTGTTTTATTCCAATACTTAATACCTTTTAATAGCACCGGTAGTTAGTTAGGTTGTACTTTACTTTATTGATTACTTGATTGTTAACTAATGTATACATTATTATCAACTATAAGAAATCATCGGTTAGTTATATATTAGTGAAAATAAAAATATTTTATTAAAAATTTTATTTGAAACATTTGTTTTACGGTAATATATTAATTGCAGATTAATGGGTATATTATGTATACCATTATCAATGATTTGGATGACATACCATAATAACAAGTATAAGCCATCGATTATCTGTCAATCGTTTCAGACAACATCCAGTGTCCGATTATTGTCTCCAAAAGCAAACAATCGCTATCATTGTCTTAGATCGGCGATTATGGTGGACAACAACAATGGACACATTGTTGATAATGGCTTCGATATGATTGACCTGAAAAACCAATGCATCCGATCGATAGGTTGGGTTATAAGATCTCAAATCAAAGATAGTAATTATGTTAGCTCGCGAGGAACTGGCGTTTTTCTTATCGACAATCGTCTACTGTTAACCTGTTATCATGTGGTCACAGATAATCCGTTTGTTTTCGTTCATTATGTTCAAAGCTATGATAATCAGATGTCGTGGTCAGATGATTCAGATTCAGATTCAAAATCAGATTCAGATTCAAAATCAGATTCAGATTCAAAATCAGATTCAGATTCAAAATCAGATTCAGATTCAAAATCAGATTCAGATTCAGATTCAAAATCAAAATCACGAAAAATATTAGAATTATTTTATGATAGTTTAGCCGACGTCCTGTATGTCGAACCGCACAATGATCTGGCATTAGTACGGCTCAGGGATCCGCCATCACCAGCGTTTAATACGTCGACAACAATGCCGTTGACTACCAGTCCCGAGAGTACCGATTTTGGTGCACCAGTAGCTATGCTAGGTCATGGCGATGACATACGGTTTGCATTGCATCCGGGTATGGTTATTACACCCCAAGTCGACAACTATTTGATACCCGTTAACTATTATATAAGTATGTTAACAATCAATGATAAACTGCCGATTGTAGCGCACAGTACTGTCGCATTGCCCGGCAATTCGGGCGGACCTGTCATCGATATCAATGGCCGATTATGCGGTATATGTTATGGAGTTATTATAAAACGTGGACAGATATCGTTTGCAATCGGTTCGGAAATATTAAAGGGTATGAACTATAAATAAATATATATATATATATATTAATAAATAAGTTAAACAAAAAAAAATTAATGACAGTATAAGTAAATTTTTATTATCTATTTATTTTCAATTACAGAGTTTATGACTAAAGCATTGGCCTATGAAAGTGATGGTAGAAACCACAACCGTATCAGGAAACGGTATGAATGGGACAGTCGTACTGTTTATCAAATTTTGGGTATAATTATAGATACAAAACCATTGTCGTATAGTTTTACAGTCACAGCGGCACTACCGACGGCAACAACTGATGCAAAGTTTGTTATTTAGTTATATATTATTTATTTATTTTTTTTTTTAATTATAATTATTTGATTAATTTGTTTGTTTGTTTGGATGAACACAATAAATAAATAAACACCAGTGGTATTATCGGTAGACGTATTTGTATACTTAACCGACAGGTATGCGATAGTATCGATAATATCCGATTGGCTATCGATAATAGACTGCAAGTCCGAGTGACCACTAGATTGTCGACCAGTGATGATGACGACGACAGTACCGAAACACATAGTAAGGACATCATTAAAGTCGTTGACATCAATACGATAACAACCATCGATAACGAGAGTACTAGTATTATGCCATTAGTTTTTTGATAAATTATTTTTTTTGATGTTTTTTTTTAATTTTATAATTTTAAAATTAATTAATTTTCATTATAATTATCTTTTATTAATACTCAATATATTTTTATAGTTCTGTATAGTAATAGTTTTTTCTTCAATTAATAATATTGTACTATAAATATATCAATATTTTTTTTTATTTTTTAATATTTATTTGATTTGTGATTTTTGAATAAAATGTTGATTTATTATGATTTTACATTTTAAAAAAAAAAATAAATATTATTTACATGTATTTATTACAAAACATATCATTTTAGATTTTAGAAATGTTTATCAAAAAAAAAAATAATAATAAATAAATAAAATAAAAAATTGTTTTCCCGTAGATAACCAGGGATTAAACAATTAATTTTTTTTATCAAATACTATATATTTGTATAATCAAAATAATTAATAGTTTTATTAATTAATTGGTTGTTCACGCGATTAATATTTTTTGTATATTTTTAATTAAGTTTAGGTTAGGTTAGGTCGCGCGACAATAAATTAAATAACTTATAACTAATAAAGATATACTATTTATAAAATATAATTTAAGAGTAATCGCGTAAATAATAAATTTTTTTTTGAATTGAAACTACAGTTATATTTTGTTTTATTCCAATACTTCCAATACATTTTAATAGCACCGGTAGTTAGTTAGGTTGTACTTTACTTTATTGATTACTTGGATTGTTAACTAATGTATACATTATTATCAACTATAAGAAATCAGAGGTTAGTTATTATATATTAGTGGAAACAAAAATATTTTATATTAGGTTTTATTTGAAACATTTTTATTTACAATAATATATTATTGCAGATCAATGGGTATATTATGTATACCATTATCAATGGTTTGGATGACATACCATAATAACAAGTATAAGCCATCGTTTCAGACGACATCCAGTGTCCGACTATTGTCTCCAAAAACAAACAATCGGTATCATTGTCTTAGATCGGCGCTAATGATGGTCAACAATAACACCGACGCCGATAATGGCTTCGATATGATTCACATGAAAGACCAGTGCATCCGATCGATAGGTTGGGTTATAAAACCTCGTATCAATGATAATAATATTATTAGCGGTCGAGGAACTGGCGTTTTTGTTAACGAGAATCGTCTACTGTTGACCTGTTATCATGTGGTCGCAGATAATCCGTTTGTTTTCGTTCATTATCTTCAAAGCTATGATAATCAGCGGTCGGATTCAGATTCCGATTCCGATTCCGATTCCGATTCCGATTCCGATTCAGATTCAGAATCAGATTCAGAATCAGATACAGAATCAGATTCAGATGATTCCTATTCCTATTCAAAATCAAAATCAAAACCACGAAAAATATTAGAGTTAATTCCGAGTTTAGCTGACGTCCTGTATGTTGAACCGCACAATGATCTGGCATTAGTACGGCTCTGGGATCCGCCATCACCATTGTTTAATACGTCGACAAAAATGCCGGTGACTACCAACAGTTCAGTGAGTACCGATTTTGGTGCACCAGTAGCTATACTAGGTCATGGCGGAAACATAGGGTTTGCATTGCATCCGGGTATGGTTATTACACCCCAAGTCGACAAAAATTTGATACCCATTACGTATTATATAAGTACTGTAATGATCAATGATAAACTGCCGATCGTAACCCACAGTACTATCGCATTGCCCGGCAATTCGGGCGGTCCTCTCATCGATACCAATGGCCGAGTATGCGGTATATGTTTTGGCGCTGTTATAAATCGTGGACAGATATCGTTTACAATCGGCTCGCAAACTATAATAGGTTTGAACAATATATATATATATATATACATATATAATGATTATTAAATCAATTAATAAGTTATCAATTAAGAAATTGATGACATATTTAATAAATTTTTATTATCTATTTATTTTCGAAATACAGAGTTTATGACTAAAGCATTAGCCTATGAAAGTGATGGTATAAAGCAAATCCGTCTCAGGGAACGGTATGATTGGGACAGTCGTACTGTAAAACAAATATTGGGTATAATCGTAGATACAAAACCATTGTCTGGTAGTTTTACAGTCACAGCGGCACTACCGACGGCCACAACTGATGCAAAGTTTGTTTAGTATTTAGTTATATATTATTTTTATTTTTTAAAATTATAATTATTTAATTAATTTGTTTGTTTGTTTGGATCCACACATAAATAACTAAACACCAGTGGTATTATCGGTAGACGTATTAGTTTACTTAACGGACAGGTATGCGATAGTATCGATAATATCCGATTGGCTATCAATAATAGACCGCAAGTCAGAGTGACCACTAGATTGTCTACCAGTGATGATGACGACAACAGTACCGAAACGGACATCAATACGATAACAATCATCGATAACGACAACAATAGTATTATACCATTAGTTTTTTGATAAATTTTTTTTTTGTTATTTTTTTATTATTTTAAATTTAATTAATTTTCATTATAATTATCTTTTATTAATACTCTATATATTTATTTCTGTATAGCAATAGTTAATTTTTAATTTTTAATATTTTTTTTTTAATTTGTGATTTGAATACTTATTGATTTTTGTTTTTGAATAAAATGTTGATTTATTATTTATTTTTATAAATTTTCTAAATGTTGATAATTTATGAAAAAGTGAATATTTTTTTTGGGAAAAATGCTTTTTTTGCTAAAAATGGATATTTTTGAAGAATAACTGATTTATGAGTAATTTTTTTAAAACTATAGTTTGTAATAATATACTAATTTAATGATTATATGGCAAGACATACATAACATTACCATAACATACCTGTCTATTAGTTAATAATTATTTTGTATTATTTTTAGTCAACATTTTTTTGTTTTGTTTTATTTATTTACACATATTTAAGACAAAACATATCAATTGATTTTAGAAATGTTTATCAAAAAAAAAAATTAAAATAAAAAATTGTTTTAATATTAATAACATTAAACAAAAAATATATATATATATAATAATCGGATAACAAAAATAATGTGTTATTTTATTTTTTATTTTTTTTAATTAAAAAACAAACGGTATAACCCTATCAACCAATGTTGGTGCTGTTTGAGTGCCGGTGAGTTGCGGGCTGTCAATTCAATGTGATTCATACTACCTTTACGTGGCCTTTGACCTGAGTGTCCGGCATCTCCTACTCCTTCTTCTTCTTCTCTTTCTTCTTCTCTATCGAACCGTAACACCAATTGGACAGTTAGACTATGATTGAGTGCTTCAGTCAATTGATGGATATTTCTGAACAACTGTCCGGAAACGTGTTCAATACGGGCGCCGACATATGTACTTTAATATCAATGGGTGTAAAACAATAATAATAATAATAATTAACTAATTAATTAATTAAAACCACTGTTCAACAATAACTAACTGTGCATTTTCTGCTGGATTGGGAAGCACTGATTGGACAGTAAATAGTCCGCCGATTTCTGATTGCAAAACAAAACCCAATAGTCGCCGATCGGCCGGTCTGTCCGATTCGTACAGTTGTCGCAAACGGTTTCGCTGGACAACCGAGTGTTGGCTATGATATAGATAACCTCTGTTCATAAAATCTGTATAAATAAATACATACATAAATCATATTATAATAATTGAAATTATAAACTCTTTATAAAGTATTTTAAAAATTTAAAAATTAATATTTTTTAAAAATTAATAAAAATTAGCTCTAATCTAACAGTGCTCTGGAACTTATATTATATAGCATAATGTATTAATACAGCACCTGTCCCTAAAAACATCAATATTTAGTATTTGTATGCATACTTTTTAGACATTTATTATTAGTGCCAATTTTAAGGTTATCATTGGAAAATATTACACCAAAATGAATGCCAATAATTTTATAGTTGGCATCAAATATAGGTGAACCCGATGATCCGGGAATAGTACAGGACTTATGTACGACAAACTGTTGCCGTTTGTCTAACATATCGGCTAACGGTTCATAATTTGTCGCACTTATAGTATCAATCGGTGTATATGCAGTTATGTAGCCTAGATTGATTGTAGCCACAATTGGCCAGCACCGTGACCCAAAATGGCTATCGATTCGCCCAGTTCCAGTGGACGATTGGCCGGGAAAAAAATGACGGCTACTGGATTCTAGTGTAGTCCAATTCATATAGTTGTATGAGTGCCAGATCCAGATGCCATTCAACAGTATAAAACTCGGGGCCAATGAATCTATTAGACATTTCGACGGCCGACTGTTCAGCTAACTGTATGGTCGGCGCCCAGAAGCATGTAAAGCCTTCAATGTGTTGATAGCCTTGCACTACATGAGCATTAGTAACGGCCATATTTGCGGTCAAATTTTGGCCAAACATGACTGCCGTTTCGATATTTCGGTAACCATACAAAACAATTACATTATTGGATGTAATTGTTTCCTAAGTATTCAATGTTAATGTAAAAAAAATGTGTTTTTTGAAATACTATATTTGTTTTTTTAGTGTAATAATCAAAAAATAAAATAGTTTATTATCTATAAATTAATTAATTAATTAACTATAATATTTGTAAAAATATAATGTAAGAGTAATCGCGTGAATAATATATATAAAGTATATATATTTTGAATTTTACTATAATTTTGTATAATTTTTTTTTATTAAACTATATTTGTTTTATTCAAATACTTAATACCTTTAATAGCACCGGTTGTACATTACTTTATTGATAACTTGATTGTTAACTATGTATACATTATTATCAACTATAAGAAATCAGAGGTTAGTTATATATATATTAGTTATATATATAGTGAAACAAAAATATTTAATATTAAGTATTATTTGAAACATTTTTATTTTACGGTAATATATTATTGTAGATCAATGGGTATATTATTTATGCCATTATCAATGGTTTGGTGGACATACTATAATAACAAGTATAAGCCATCGTTTATCTGTCAATCGTTTCAGACAACATCCAGTAGTGTCCGACTATTGTCTCCAAAAACAAACAATCGGTATCATTGTCTGAGATCGGCGCTAATGGTGGTCAACAATAACACCGCCGCCGATACGATTGGCTTCGATATGATTGACCTGAAAACTCAATGCATCCGATCGATAGGTTGGGTTATAAGACACCGAATCAATGATAATATTATTATCAGTCGAGGAACGGGTGTTTTTGTCGACAATCGTCTACTATTGACCTGTTATCATGTGGTCAAACAAAGTCCGTTTGTTTTCGTTCAATATGTTTATAGCTATGATAATCATGGGTCAGATGATTCAGATTCAGATGTTTCAGATTCAAAATTAAAATCACAACAAATATTAGAGTTATGTCCTATAGCTAGTGTAGGCGACATCCTGTATGCCGAACCGCACAATGATCTGGCATTAGTACGGCTCAGGGATGCGCCATCGCCTGAATATAATACGTCGACAACAATGCCGATTACTACCACCAGTCCAGTGAGTACCGATTTTGGTTCACCAGTAGCTATGCTAGGTCATGGCGGTAACGTACGCTTTTCAATGCATCCGGGTATGGTTATTACACCCAAAGTCGACAAATATTTGATACCCGTTGCCTATTATATAAGTACTGTAACCATCAATGATAAACTGCCGATCTATACGCACAGTACTATAGCATTGCCCGGCAATTCGGGCGGTCCGGTCATCGATACTAATGGCCAGATATGCGGTATTTGTAATGGCGGTATTATAAGATGTGGACAGATATCCTATGCAATCGCCCCGCAAACATTGATAGGTATGAACTATA
The DNA here is from genome assembly GCF_028296485.1 of Oppia nitens. Taxonomy (NCBI): domain Eukaryota; kingdom Metazoa; phylum Arthropoda; class Arachnida; order Sarcoptiformes; family Oppiidae; genus Oppia; species Oppia nitens. Next base: position 217,716 of record NW_026533210.1, read on the forward strand.
TATATATATATATATATTAAAAATATATATAAATAAAAATATATCTAATAGTATTACATATTGCAATATATATATATATATAATAAGTTATACAATTAGTGACAATCAATGACAGTATTAATAAATTTTTTATTTATTTATATTTATTTTCAAAATACAGAGTTTATGACTAATGCATTGGCCTATGAAAGTGATGGTATAAAGCAAACCCGTCTCAGGAAACGATATGAATGGGACAGTCGTATCGTTACACAAATATTGGGTATAATTATAGATACAAAACCATTGTCGGATAGTTTTACAGTCACAGCGGCACTACCGACGGCCACAACGGATGCAAAGTTTGTTATTTAGTTATATATTATTTATTTATTTTTAAATTAATAATTATTTGATTAATTTGTTTGTTTTTTTGGATCCACACAATAAATAACTAAACACCAGTGGTATTATCGGTAGACGTATTTGTTTACTTAACGGACAGGTATGCGATAGTATCGATAATATCCGATTGGCTATCGATAATAGACTGCAAGTCAGAGTGACCACTAGATTGTCGACCAGTGATGATGACGACGACAGTACCGAAACGGATAGTAAGGACATCATTAAACTCATTGACATCAATACGATAACAACCATCGATAACGAGAGTACTAGTATTATGCCATTAGTTATTTGATAAAAAAATATATAAATATTTATTTATTGTATAATTTTAAAATTAATTAATTCTCATTATAATTATCTCTATTAATAGTGTATATATTTATTATGAATAATCTTGTACTATAAATATACAATATTTTTTTTTTTTTTTAAATATTTATTTGGGGAAAAAATGCATTTTTTTTGCTAAAATTTCAAAGTTTTGTGGATAAATGGATATTTTAGAGAAAGTCATAAATTTTGATAAAATTATTTATTTTATTTTTTTTTTTTTGAAAAAATTATATGTGTATCCTAATAATTATTTTTTTTTAACTCTAACTTTACTATTAAATATATATGTACTGTATATATGATATGTTGTATTATAATAAATTTTATTTATGCTACTGATATTCAAGCAATTTTATTTTTATAAAAATCAAACATATAATTTATATGATATAAATGATTATTAGTTTATATATATATATATATATATATAATACTAACATAAAATAACAAAAAATATTTTTCTTATTTAACGATATATTTATTATTTTTCACGAATTCCTGAAAGGAATCCGTATATGCATTCTATAAGTCGGTCTGTCGGTCTGTCTGTCCCACGAGGACATAGGTTCGAATCCACTATCCGCTACAATTTTTTTTTTGTTCACGAATTCCTGAAAGGAATACGTATATGCATTCTATAAGTCGGTCTGTCTGTCGGTCTGTCTGTCCCACGAGGACATAGGTTCGAATCCACTATCCGCTACAAATTTTTTTTTGAATTTTTTTTTTGTTTTTTTTTCTTATTTAAGTTTATTTTTTAGGAAATTGAAGAAAATTGTGTCCAAAAATTAATTAAAAAAATTTTGAATTTTTTTGAATTTTTTTTTTGATTTTTTTTTGAATATTGATTTTTTGTTTTTTTCGTTTTTAAGTTTTATTTTTTATGAAATTGAAGAAAATGTTGTCCAAAAATTAATTAAAAAAATTTTGAATTTTTTTTTGAATTTATTTTTTTGAATTTTTTTTAAATATTGATTTTTTTATTTTTTTCGATTTTAAGTTTATTTTTTAGGAAAATAGTAGTTTATTTTGTAATACTGAATCATTTGATACCCCACATGACTATAGTTGTATATTTTGTCATACTAAATCGTTTGATACCCTACATAACTTTAGTTGATTTTATTTTATCATACTGAATTTAATTTTTAATTATGATTAGGAATTCGTGTGGAAATGCTTTCTAGCATTCTCAACTGGTTTTTTATGTAAACATTTGTAATTAAAAAAAATTTATTTTATTTAGCAAAATCATTAAAAATAATACAATATTATTAATAAATTAATATTAACAATAATTTCCATGACTTGTTGAAAAGGTTTGTTTTCTGAAATCTATACAAACTTTTTTGTGTCTGACTGTCTGTCTGTAGAATTTTTTTTTTTGTGAATTTCAATTACTGAAATTTATATCTTAGTGTAAAATATGGTGTAAATACCCGATAAACTTAAACTTTTTTCTAAAAAAAAATCAAATTTTTAAAATATTTCATAACAGCCAACATATAAAAAAGATATACAGTATAAAGTTAATATTAGATGAGTTAGTCTAGTAGACAACTGATATTCAAAAAAAACTTGAAAAGTTTTGTTTACTGAAATCTATAATGGCTTTTTGAGTCTGTCTGTCTGTGTGTGTGTGTGTCGCATATTTTTTTGCGAATTTTGAAATTCTGACTTCAGATTCGGTTAGAGGACTACTAATAATGTATTTAAGAGTGGCATTAAAATTTTGATATCTCTTCGGGAACATAGAGAAAATGGCGGCCAAAGTAAAAAAATTTAGGTAAAAATTTTAACGTTTAGAATTTTATAGAGCATCAAAAATAAGATATAGTTGATCAAAAAAAATTTTCAAAAATGGCGGAAAAAGTATAAAAAATTTTAGGTACAAATTTTAACGTTTAGAATTGTATAGATCATTAAAAATAAGATATTATAGATCAAAATTATCAATTTTTAAAAAGTATGATTATTGTTGTTTATTTTGTTTTACTAAATCATTTGATACCACATATGAGTAGTTTATTTTGTCATACTGTTTCACTTGATACCCTGCATGACTATAGTTAAGTATATTATGTCATACTGAGTCATTTGATGCCGTACATGACTAAAGTTGAGTTTATTATGTCATACTGAGTCATTTGATGCCGTACATGACTAAAGTTGAGTTTATTTTGTCATACTGAGTCATTTGATGCCGTACATGACTAAAGTTGAGTTTATTTTGTCATTTGATGCCGTACATGACTAAAGTTGAGTTTATTTTGTCATACTGAGTCATTTGATGCCGTACATGACTAAAGTTGAGTTTATTTTGTCATACTGAGTCATTTGATGCCGTACATGACTAAAGTTGAGTTTATTTTGTCATACTGAGTCATTTGATGCCGTACATGACTAAAGTTGAGTTTATTTTGTCATACTGAGTCATTTGATATCAATATTTAATTTATGTATATTTGACGTTTTTTAAATTTTTAAATGTTACTCTATAGCCGCTATAATTATATAAACGTATGGTTTTCAATGCTATTCAAGTTTTTTTTCTGAAAATGCTTTCTAGCATTCTTAACTGGTTTTTTATAGATATTATTTTTAGATTTTTCTAGCAACTTGGTAGCATTTATTTTTTATAGATTTTTTTTTAAATAAAATTTTTAACTTCCGGTATCTAGGTGAATGGTATAAATATTATATGAACTAGGACAGATTTATTATATCTATTGTTATATATATATATATATATATTAATTTTGTAATTAATTTTACGATATGTTTAAAAATAAAATTTTATTTTTTTTACTTAATTAGTTATTTTTGTTTGTTTTTATATTTATTAAGCTACGAACATAAACAATTTTATGACGTCAATGATTTTTTTTCGTGATAATGCTTTCTAGCATTATTAACTGGGTTTTTTTTTAATTATTATATAAAACAGTATATTAACGTTTAAAAAATAAAAGTTAATTAAAATAGTTTTACTAATAATCAATTATAATAGTTTTTTTTTACAATTATTAAATATTTTTTTTAAATTATTTATTTTTCAAATTATTTATTTATTTTTTTGTTGTTGTCGTTGACTAACAGTTATTAATTAAAGTAAACCTATTTTATATATATATATATATATATATATATCAAACACAATGGAAAATAATAAACAAATATCTTTATCATATAAATATTTAATAACAATATGTTTATTTATTTCGTTGTTTATAACTGTAAATTAATTATTATTATTTGTTGTTATTTTTTAAATATATTTTTTTTAATATATTTTTTTTAATATATTTTTTATTTTAAATAAAACTATTATAATTATTTTTTAGAAACTACCCAATCGTATAATGAGTGCATCGATGACCGATTTTCAACTAATATATGGCATAACATTAAAACAATTATCATTGGTATTAGTAGTCAATAATATTGTATCGATGATTGGATCAACAGGTAATCTTGTATTTGTTTTTATTATATTTTTAAAATTTTTTTTTATTAATTTTGTTTTGTTGGTTTTTATAAATTTAAAATTAAAAAAATTAATTATTTTTTTATGACTAAATAATATATACGGGTCTAGTTCATAAGATCTAAACTCATTTGACCCAAACTTATTTGACCCAACTCATTTGACCCAAACTTATTTGACCCAACTCATTTGACCCAAACTCATTTGACCCAAATCACTTGACCCAAACTTATTTGACCCAACTCATTTGACCCAAACTCATTTGACCCAAACTTATTTAACCCAAATATTTATTATTTTATTTTTCAAACTATATAATTATATATAAATAATACAAACTTAATAATTGGAAATATTTCTGGTTTTTTATTTTTTTTAAAAATAAATATGTAATAACTTAATATTATTAAGTTCTAAATTATTTTATAGATTAAATAGATTATATTATTTATATAATTAATTAAATAAAATTATTAAGTTTTATATTATTTATATATAATTATAGTTCGAAAAAATAAAATAATAAATATTTGGGTCAATTAAGTTTGGGTTAAATGATTTAGATCAAGTGATTTGTGTCAAATGATTTGGGTCAAGTGATTTGGGTCAAATAAGTTTGGGTCAAATGAGTTTGGGTCAAATGATTTGGGTCAAATAAGTTTGGGTCAAATGATTTGGGTCAAATAAGTTTGGGTCAAATGAGTTTAGATCTTATGAGTGCGACCGAATATATACAGTATATATACAGTATATAATAATAAATACACTAGATAACTTGTTTAAATTTTTTTTTAAATATGCTATTGATGAATTTGAGAAAATATTTAAATTGTATAAATAAAAAAGTTAAGATAAATAATTTACATTAAATTAACTATTAGATTATTTGAGCATGATAAATTAAATTAATAATGTTAAATTGTTTAATGTTGTTGTTGGTATTTATATATTTAAAATATTTTTTTAAAAAATATATTTATTTAAAGTGTATAACAAAATACAGTAGATTACAATTACGATAACTATAAATTTATTTTACAACAAAACTAAACAATTATTTGTAAGTATTTATAATTAGAATTAAGTGTTTTTTTTAAATTTTAAATTTTAAATTTTAAATTTTATTATTATTATTATTATGTAATTTCTCTATAATATATAGTCGGTCTACTAACAAGTTATATAAACAAACATTTAGTTTATACTATAAGTTTGTTAGCCTATGGCCTATGTAGGTCAGTATCGGCCAGTTTACCTAACTATGGTTGGCTGATGACAATAGTACCACTGTCGGGTTTGTTTGAAGAGGGCTATTTTCTAATCAAAAATTTATGGATAATAGAAATGTGGTCAAAACAGTCGGGTCCCTATTTGCAGGCAATAAATCTGGCCGAAAGTCTGGCCAATATAGTCGGGCCAGTACTGGCCAATCCGTTTTTATCTAACATCACACAAAATACTATACAAACTATTAATAATAATAATAATACTATCGTTTATTACACCAAATCATTAATATATATACCGACACTAATTACTGGATCTCTGACTGTCGGTTTCGGTATATTTTTGGCTATACTCTACTGTTTCAAACGGTATGAGCCGATTGTCATCAAAGTAGATGAAACTACTACTACTACTACTACTACTACTACTACTACTACTACTACTACTACTACTAATTGTTTAGCATCTAATAAATCATTATTATTATCACCACTAATATCAAAACTATTGGATCGTTTACATAGAGAACTGGCACCCAATGTCTATCATTTTAGTCAATTGTTAATGTGTTCACTAATAGTGGGTTTGATTTATGTATTACAATCGCCACTGTATTATCTGTCAACATTTGGACAGTTATTTCCCATAAAAATGACCCAACAATCAGCTGCTTATCTGGTTTCAGGATTTTCAATAGCATCGGCCGGCAGTCAACTGGTTTGTATAGTTGTAACCAAATACATGAGCGACAACTTACTAATGTATATATGTATGACAGTCATACTAATCGCGCAACTATTGTATCTATTATTGTTGGCCTACAATTCCCTGACCATCATATGGACGGCTAGCATACTGTTTGGTATTGGTTACGGACCACTAGCCGGTTGTATATTAAATTATATGCAACTAATATTACCGGTTACCGATATGGTCGGCATGTTTTATTCAATTATTTTGTATATAATGTTCATATTAATGATTGAATTGTTAGGTATTTATATAACTTACAATAGTATGTCTTATGTCTATTGTAATCTATTAGCTACTAGTTTAGCAATTATTTTGCTAATTTGTGTCGATATTAGAAAATATTTACACAATAATAATAATAATAATAATACTAAATTATAAATATGTATTTTAATAAGACACAGTTTTTTTATTAATAAAATTAACAGTAAATAGTTTTTATTAATATTTTTTATAAAAAATAATAAATATTCTGTATATAAAATATATGTATATAAAACAAATATATCAATATATGATAAAACATTGTAAAATTAATTGTTTATAATACGTGATAAATTAAATAAAATTTGAAAAATTATTCAAACAAACATAAAACTTAATTGTTTTTTTAAATTTGTTAATTTTTTCATTAAATTTATTATTATTAATATAATTGAACCCAAATTTGAAAGCTATGTTTTTGTTGTTGTAATTAAAAATAAAACATTTTAATGTCAAAAAAATTAATTAATATCTTAATCGACAAACCATTAACTGTAAAACATCGGCAATTGACGGCACTGTTAGCCGTACCGGTAGTGTTGATGATAACTACCGTTGAAAACAATCGATGGACAGCAACGACAACGAAGACAATGACAGATAGATATCCATATAAACACTGGTCATCGATGATAACGACATTATCGTCGGTTGGTTTCCGATCATTACGACATCATTGGCGGCTAAGATCGGCGATACAATTGGACGACAACAACAACGATTACATCGATATTGTTGACCTCAAAAAACGGTGTATCCATTCAATAGCGATTGTATTGTGCGGTAAATACGAATCCTATCGCATGAAATCAGTATCGGCGGGTATATTCATTGGCCAACCGACGGATAGGCTAGTGGTAACCTGTAGTCACGGTATCCGTGATTCGCCAGTAGCTACTGTCCAACATATACTTAGCTATGTATCGCAAACGGGTACTAAACAGATATCCGATCAAATCGATGCCGATGTACTGTACAATGAGCCGCATCTAGATTTGTCATTAATACGGGTCAGGGATTGCAATGATGAAGTCGACACATCAGTTATAACAACGATGCCGTTTGCCGATACCTCCAATGAATTTGGCGCACAGGTAGTATCGTTCGGTCATGGCGGATCCATCAGATATATAGTACTACCGGGTATTATCCGATCACCAGGGATGCCGTCCAATCGATGTCAATCGGTTATCGATAAACTATGCGTTTACTATTCGGACGAATTGCCGTCGATAACACATTCGGCGGTAATGTGGCCGGGATTTTCTGGCGGTCCGCTTGTCGACACTGATTACCGTTGTTGCGGTATTATGTGGGGCTGTATTTTCTACAAGGAGGTCAACTTTATGGCCGTCGACTATCGGACAGTTATAAGTAAATATAAATAACAGATTTATGATTTCAATTATGATTTCAATTATGATTTCAATTATGATTTCAATTATGATTTCAATTATGATTTCAATTATGATTTCAATTATGATTTCAATTATGATTTCAATTATGATTTCAATTATGATTTCAATTATGATTTCAATTTTTTAGATTTTATAGACAGAGGTTTACAATATCATAGCCAACACTCGGATGTCAAGCGAAACCGTTTGCGACAACAGTACGAATCGGACAGACCGGCCGATCGGCGACTATTGGGTTTTGTTTTGCAATCAGAAATCGGCGGACTATTTACTGTCCAATCATTGCTTCCCAATCCAGCAAAAAATGCACAGTTAGTTATTGAACAGTAATTATAATTAATTAATTAATTATTGTTTTATACCAACGAAATTATAGTGCATATGTCGGCGCCCGTATTGAACACGTTTCGGGACAGTTGTTCAGAAATATCGATCAATTGACTGCAGCTCTCAATCATAGTCTAACTGTCCAATTGGTGATCCGGTTTGAAAGAGAAGAAGACGAAGGAGAGGCCGGACACTCAGGTCAAAGGCCACGTAAAGGTAGTATGAATCACATTGAATTGACAGCACCCGACCCTCAAACAACAGCATCACTGGTTGATAGGGTTATACCGTTTGTTTTTTAGGTTAAAAAGTTATAAAATAAACACATTATTTTTTTTGTTTTACATTATTATATTTTTTTATAATACTTTTTTCAATGTTAATAATATTGAAACAATTTTTGTATTATTTTTGTTGTTGATAAACATTACTAAATATCAAAAATATAGTTTTCATTATACATAAAAATGTTTTATTAAATATAATATTTTTATCAATTATTTATATGACTGTAATTATGTTAATAGTGTTAAAAATTAACTGTGTATTTATATAAACGTTATATACGGTAATCAGTGGACAACAAGCGGACCGATGGAAAATCCCGGCCACATTACGGCCGAATGTGTTATCGACGCTGATTCGTCCGAATAGTAAACACATAGTTTATCGATTACCGATTGACATCGATTTGATGGCATCCCGGATAATACCCGGTAGTACTATATATCTGATGGATCCGCCATGACCGAACGATACTACCTGAGCGCACAAATTCATTCAAGGTATCGGCAAACGGCATCGTTGTTATAATTGATGTGTCAACTTCATCATTGCCGCAATCCCTGACCCATATTAATGACAAATCTAAGTACGGCTCACTGTACAGTACATCGGCATCGATTTGATCGGATATCTGTTTCGTACCCGTTTGCGATACATAGCTAAGTATATGTTGGACAGTAGCCACTGGCGAGTCTCGGATACCGTGACTACAGGTTACCACTAGCCTATCCGTCGGTTGGCCAATGAATATACCCGCCGATACTGATTTCATACGATAGGATTCATATTTACCGCACAATACAATCGCTATTGAATGGATGCACCGATTTTTCAGGTCAACAATATCGATGTAATCGTTGTTGTTGTCGTCCAATTGTATCGCCGATCTTAGCCGCCATCGATACTTAGGTCGTAATAATCGGAAACCAATAACCGACGATAATGTCGTTATCATCGATGACCAGTGTTTATATGCATATCTATCTATCATAGTCTTCGTTGTTGTTGTTGTTGTGGTTGCTGTCCATCGATTGTTTTCAACGGTAGTTATCATCATCACTACCGGTACGGTTAACAGTGCCGTCAATCGCCGATGTTTTACAGTCAATGGTTTGTCGATTAAGATATTAATTAATTTTTTTGACATTTAAAAAGTTTTATTTTATTACAACAACAAAAACATTTGCTTTACAATTCGGGTTCAATTATTAATATATTAATAATAAATTTAATCACAAAATTTATCAATTTTAAAATATTAATTGTAAGTTTTATTGTTTGTTTGAATAAATTTTCAAAATTAATATTTAATTTATCACGTATAATAAACAATTAATTTTAGCTAAATTAAAACAATGTTTTTTTTATAAATATTTTACAGTATATTTAATTATATATCAAATTCTAAATTTTTTTTATCAATAAATTCTAGTATTACAATACAAGTTAATACAATATATACTATTTATAAAATATAATGTAAGAGTAATCGCGTGAATAATATATTTTTTTTTTTTAAATAAAACTATAGTTATAATTGTTTTATTCCAATACTTAATACCTTTAATAGCACCGGTAGTCAGTTAGGTTGTACTTTACTTTATTGATTTCATTGATTGTTAACTATGTATACATTATTATCAACTATAAGAAACCAGAGGTTTGTTATATATATTAGTGTAAAACATAATATTTTATATTACTTTATATTATTTTATATTAAGTTTTAAGTCTGAAAAATATATTATTGCAGATCAATGGGTATATTATGTATACCATTATCAATGGTTTGGATGACATACCATAATAAGCAGCCATCATTTAATACAACATCCATTAGTCGATCATTGTCTGCCACCAAAACACCAAACAACAATCGGTATCATTGTCTTAGATCGGCGGCGCTTATGGACACAAATGGACACCACACCGCCGCCGATAATGGCTTCGATATGATTGACCTAAAAGCCCAATGCATCCGATCGATAGGTTGGGTTATAAAAACTCGAATATACGATAATGTTATTATGAGTCGAGGAACGGGTGTTTTTGTCGATCATCGTCTACTGTTGACCTGTTATCATGTGGTCAAACATAATCAGTTTGTTTTTGTTCAATATGTAAAAAGCTATGATAATCAGTGGTCAGATGATTCAGATTCAGAATTAGATTTAGATTCAGATTTAGATTCAGATTCAAAATCAGATTCAGATTCAGATTCAGTTTCAGATTCAGATTCAGATTCAGATTCAGATTCAAAAACAAAATCAAAATCACGACAGATATTACAGTTATGGCCTATGGGTGTAGGGGACGTCCTATATGTCGAACCGCACAATGATCTGGCATTAGTACGGCTCAGGGATCCGCCATCACCAATGTATAATACGTCGACAACAATGCCGTTGACTACCAGTCCAGAGAGTACCGATTTTGGTTCACCAGTAGCTCTGCTAGGTCATGGCGGAAACGTACGATATGCACTACACCCGGGTATGGTTATTACACCCCAAGTCGACAACTATTTGATACCCATTGCCTACTACTTAAGTGTTGTACCCATCAATGAAAAACAGCCGATCATAGCGCACAGTACTATCTCATTGCACGGCAATTCGGGCGGTCCTGTCATCGATACCAATGGCCAGGTATGCGGTATTTGTTGGGGAGGTATTATAAGACGTGGACAGATATCGTTTGCAATCGGCACACAAATATTGAAGGGTATGAACTATATATTTATAATGATATATATATACACATATATATATATATAATAAGTTATAAATTACAAAAAAAACTTGTTGACAGTATTAGTAAATTTTTATTATTTATTTATTATTCAAAATACAGAGTTTATGGCCAATGCATTGGCCTATGAAAGTGATGGTAGAAAGCATAACCGTCTCAGGAAACGGTATGAATGGGACATTCGGTCCAATACACGACTATTGGGTCTGATTTTATCTAAACAACCGTTTTCGGGTAGTTTTACTGTACAGACAGCTCTGCCCAGTGCTACAAATAATGCAAAGTTTGTTTGTGTTTTTTTTGTTGGTTGTATAATGTATACCTATTTTATATATATATATAAATTAATTATTATTTGTGTGTCTGTCCTAAACACCAGAAATATTATCGGCACTAATGTATTGAAAATCGGTAGACAAGACTTCAATACTATCGATATTATCCGATCGGCTATTGTTAATGATAGGGTAATAACCGTTTGTTTTAGGTATACGACTGATGATGAAGATAATAGTCAAACGGGTAGAAAGTTAAGCACCCAATCCCTTAGCATCGATACTATACCATCAACTGATAATCACGGCATTAGTATTATACCATTAGTTATTTGATAAATATAGTTTGATATTAGTTATTTTTAACATTAATTATTTATATTGTATATTATAAGTTATTATTTCAATGTATATTTTAAAACATATTTATTTATTTTTTTAAATATTAATAATTATATTAGTGATCTTATGTTTATTTTTATGTTTATCTTAATTTTCTTATTTAACAATATATTTATTTTATTTTTTATGTAAACATTTATAAACAAAAATTATTATTTAGCTAAATCATTAAATAAAATACTATATGATTAACGATTATTACAATATTATTATTTACAAATTAGCATCAAATATTTTATAATACATTTTACAATTAATATTGTGAAACAAAACACAAAAAAAACTAATTATATAATAAATGATTATATCAATTATAAAACTATTAAATAGTATTTATTTTTTTTTAAATAAATAATTGATACGGTAGAGTATGTGTATAAAACTGTGTGTCTTAATAAAATAATATTTATAACTTATTATTATTATTATTATTACTAATATTATTATTATATAAATATTTTCTAATATCGACACAAATTAGCAAAATAATTGCTAAACTAGTAGCTAATAGATTACAATAGACATAAGACATACTATCGTAAGTTATATAAATACCCAACAATTCAATCATTATAATGAACATCATATACATAATAATTGTATAAAACATGCCAACCATATCGGTAACCGGTAACAGTAGTTGCATATAATTTAATAGACAACCGGCTAGTGGTCCGTAACCAATACCAAACAGTATGCTAGCCGTCCATATGATGGTCAGGGAATTGTAGGCCAACAATAATAGATACAATAGTTGCGCGATTAGTATGACTGACATACATATATACATTAGTAAGTTGTCGTTCAGGTATTTGGTTACAGCTATACAAACCAGTTGACTGCTGGCCGATGCTATTGAAAATCCTGAAACCAGATAAGCAGCTGATTGTTGGGTCATTTGTATGGGAGATAACTGTCCAAATGTTGACAAATAATACAGTGGCGATTGTAGTACACAAATCAAACCCAATATTATTGATAACATTAGCAATTGACTGAATTGATAGACATTGGGTACCAGTTCTCTATGTAAACGATCCAATAGTTTTGATATTAGTGGTGATAATAGTGATAATGATTTATCAGATGCTAAACACTTAGTAGTAGTAGTAGTGGTAGTAGTAGTTTCATGTACTTTGATGACTATCGGCTCATACCGTTTGAAACAGTAGAGTATAGCCAAAAATATGCCGCAACCGACAGTTAGAGATCCAGTAATTAGTATCGGTATATATATTAAAGATTTGTTGTAATAAACGATAGTATTATTATTATGAATAGTTTGTATAGTATTTTGTGTGATGTTAGATAAAAACGGATTGGCCAGTACTGGCCCGACTATATTGGCCAGACTTTCGGCCAGATTTATTGCCTGCAAATAGGGACCCGACTGTTTTGACCACATTTCTATTATCCATAAATTTTTGATTAGAAAATAGCCCTCTTCAAACAAACCCGACAGTGGTACTATTGTCATCAGCCAACCATAGTTGGGTAAACTGGCCGATACTGACCTACATAAGCCATAGGCTAACAAACTTATAGTATATACTAAATGTTTGTTAACATAACTTGTTAGTAGACCGACTATATATATTATAGAGAAATTACATAATAATAGTAATAATACTATTAAATTATTAATAAAAATATTAAATATTTTTTTTTTAAAAAAATGTTTGTTTTGTTGTAAAATAAATTTATAGTTAGTATTGTAATTGTAATAATTGTAAACTACTGTATTATTTTTACACACTTTATATATTAAATTATATCAATAAAAAACTTTTAATTTTTTAACTTTACCTTTAACTTAAATATTAATTTTATTAATAATAACTTTTAATAATTTTTAATTATATACACAATGTATGATGTCCAGGTTAATTTAAAAAAAAAGTAAATAAATAATTGTTTACATATTTAAAAAAAACAAAATTTAGGCATTATAAAGTATTTTAGCATGCTCAAATAATCTTATAATATTAATAGTTAACTTAATGTAAATTATTTATCTTTACATTAGTCATATCAATAGCATATTTTAAAAAAAGTTATCTAGTGTATTTATTAATATATACACTATATATATTTTTTAGTCAAAAAAAAATTAACAAAAAATTAAAATAAATTAAAATAAATACAAGATTACCTGTTGATCCAATCATTGATACAATATTATTGACTACTAATACCAATGATAATTGTTTTAATGTTATGCCATATATTAGTTGAAAATCGGTCATCGATGCACTCATTATACGATTGGGTAGTTTCTAAAAAATAATTAATATAATTATTATTATTATTGGTTAAATAGTTTAATTTAATAAAAAAAAATTAATTAAAAATATATTGAAAAATAAAAAAAAAATTAATTAATTGTTTTTTAGGGGGGTGGGTGAGTGGGTGGGTGGGTTGTATAAGTTAATTTACAGTTATAAACAACGAAATAAATAAACATATTGTTATTAAATATTTATATGATAGAGATATTTGTTTATTATTATTATTATCCATTGAGTTTGATATATACTGTATATATACAGTATATAAATATATAAAATTAATTTTCCTGTAATTACTAGCTGTTAGTCAACGACAACAACAACAAAAAATACATATATTTTTTTAAAAAATACTAGTTTCATAATTGATATAATTATTATTATTTTTTATATTACAATAAAAAAATTTTTGTAGTATTAAATGATTATTAATAAAACTAGGTAACTTTTATGTTAATTTGTAAATAATAATAATAATAATAATAATAAATAAAAATCAAAAAGTCATGGAAATCATCATAATCGTTAATCATATAGTATTTTATTTAATGATTTAGCTAAATAATAATTTTTTTTTATATAAATGTTTACATAAAAAAATCAAAATAAATATACTAAATCAATTACCCTTAAATAAGAAAATAAGATACACATAAAAAAATTCAAAAAAAAAAAAATAATATTAATAATAATACTTAATATAATATTTGCTATACTATTAAATAGTTGTAAATATAAAACAGTAAAACTTATGGAAAATATTTTCAAAAAAAAAACTTGAAAAGTTTTGTTTACTGAAATCTATAATGGCTTTTTGTGTGTGTCTGTGTGTCTGTAGCATTTTTTTGCGAATTTTGAAATTCTGACTTCAGATTCGGTTAGAGGACTACTAATAATGTATTGAAAAGTTGCGTCAAAAATGATCTATCTTTTCGGGAACATAGACAAAATGGCGGCCAAAGTATAAAAAATTTTAGAATTATTTTTTTAAAGTTTAGATTTAAATAAAGCATCAAAAACAAGCATAAGAAATATGCATTAAAATTTTGATATCCCTTCGGG
Source organism: Oppia nitens (assembly GCF_028296485.1). Classification (NCBI taxonomy): domain Eukaryota; kingdom Metazoa; phylum Arthropoda; class Arachnida; order Sarcoptiformes; family Oppiidae; genus Oppia; species Oppia nitens. The sequence goes on from NW_026533210.1 coordinate 232,978, forward strand.
AACATAGAGAAAAATGGCGGCCAAAGTAAAAAAAATTTAGGTAAAAATTTTAACTTTTAGAATTGTATAGAGCATCAAAAATAAAATATAGCTCAAAATTATTTTATTTTTAAGAAAAATGGCGGCAAAAGTATGATTTTAGCTGTTGATTTTATATACTAAATCATTTGATAACTTTGATGACAATATTTAAATTATGTATATTTAATCAGTTTTTAAATTTTTATATGTTACTATATAGCCGCTATAATTATACAAACTAATAGTTTTCAATGTTATTCAAGTTTTTTTTCTGAAAATGCTTTCTAGCATTCTTAACTGGTTTTATTTTAAATATCATATATAAAATAATTCTACAATTATTATTAATATATTTTTTTTAATAAATATACATGTATCTTATTATACATTGAAATAAATAACTTATAGAAAAATTATATTTATATACAGTCTAATAATTAATGTTAAAAAAATAGTAATAAATAATTTATAACTTTATTAATCAAATAACTAATGGTATAATACTAATGCCCTGATTATCAGTTGATGGTATAGTATCGATGCTAATGGATTGGGTGCTCGACTTTCTACCCGTTTGACTATTGTCTTCATCATCAGTCGGATACCTAAACGAAACGTTTATTACCGTTTCATTAACAATAGCCGATCGGATAATATCGATAGTATTGAAGTCTTGTCTATCGATTTTCAGTACATTAGTGCCGATTATATGTCTGTATGGGTGTGTGTTTGGACACACAAACAAATAATTAATTTATTGTTAGAAAAAATAGGTATACATTATACACAACAACAAAAAACACAACTAACTTTGCTTTATATGTAGCATTGGCCAGTGCTGTCTGGACAGTAAAACTACCGGAAAACGGTTGTTCAGATAAAATCAAACCCAATAGTCGTCTATTGGACCCAATGTTCCATTCATACCGTTTCCTGAGACGGTTGCGTTTTCTATCATCACTTTCATAGGCCAATGCATTAGCCATAAACTCTTTATTTTGAAAATAAATAATAATAAAAAATTTACTAATAATGTCAACAAGTTTTTTGTATAACTTATTAATTATATATATATATATATATATATATATATATATATATATATATATATAATTAATATATAGTTTATACTTTTCAATATTTGTGAGCCGATTGCAAACGATATCTGTCCACGTCTTATAATACCTCCCCAACAAATACCGCATACTTGGCCATTGATATCGATGACAGGACCGCCCGAATTGCCGGGCAATGAGATGGTACTGTGGGCTACGATCGGCAGTTTTTTATTGAACGGTACAACACTTAAGTAGTAGGCAATGGGTATCAAATAGTTGTCTACTTGGGGTGTAATAATCATACCCGGATGCAATGCAAACCGTACTCTTCCGCCGTGACCTAACATAGCTACTGGTGCACCAAAATCGATACTATCTAGACTGTCAGTTATCGCCATTGTTTCGGACGTATTATATTCAGGCGATTCAGGATCCCTGAGCCGTACTAATGCCAGATCATTGTGCGGTTCGACATACAGGACGTCGCCTACACTATTAGGACATAACTGTAATATTTGTCGTAATTTTGATTTTGATTTTGATTTTGATTTTGATTTTGATTTTGATTTTGATTTTGATTTTGATTTTGATTTTGATTTTGATTTTGATTTTGATTTTGATTTTGATTTTGATTTTGATTTTGATTTTGATTTTGATTTTGATTTTGATTTTGATTTTGATTTTGATTTTGATTTTGATTTTGATTTTGATTTTGATTTTGATTTTGATTTTGATTTTGATTTTGATTTTGATTTTGATTTTGATTTTGATTTTGTTTTTGAATCTGAATCTGAATCTGAATCATCTGACCACTGATTATCATAGCTTTGAACATATTGGACGAAAACAAACGGATTATGTTTGACCACATGATAACAGGTCAACAGTAGACGATTGTCGACAAAAACACCCGTTCCTCGACTGATAATAATACTATCGTATATTCGAGTTCTTATAACCAAACCTATCGATCGGATGCATTGGGCTTTCAGGTCAAACATGTCGAAGCCATTATCGGCGATGTGGTGTCCATTGGTGTCCATAAGCGCCGCCGATCTAAAATAATGATACCGATTGTTGTTTGATGTTTTGGTGGCAGACAATGATCGACCATTGGTTGTTGTCTTAAACAATGGTTTACTATTGTATGTCGTTATCCATACCATTGATAATGGTATACATAATATACCCATTGATCTGCAATTATATATTACAGTAAAAAATATTATGTTTTCACTAATATGATACTAACTAACCTCTGATTTCTTATAGTTGATAATAATGTATACATTAGTTAACAATCAATGAAATCAATAAAGTAAAGTACAACCTAACTAACTACCGGTGCTATTAAAAGGTATTAAGTATTGGAATAAACTTGTAATAACTATAGTTTAATTAAAAAATAAAATATAAATTATAGAAAAATTCAAAATAAAATATTATCCACGCGATTACAAATAGTATAATTGTATAATTAAGTAATTAATAATAAACTATTTTATTTTGATTATATTCTGAAAAACAAATATATTATTTCAAATAATCAGTAATCCTTTGACTACCAGCGCCAGTAATACAGTTATCAGTGGAATATATTGAAAATTAATGAGGAATTAATTTGAAATTTATAAGGAATTTATTGGAAATTTATAAGGAATTTATTGGAAATTTATAAGGAATTTATTGGAAATTTATGAGGAATTTATTGGAAATTTATAAGGAATTTATTGGAAATTTATAAGGAATTTATTGGAAATTTATGAGGAATTTATTGGAAATTTATTTATTTATTTTTATCAAAAAACTAATGGCATAATACTAGTACTCTCGTTATCGATGGTTGTTATCGTATTGATGTCAATGAGTTTAATGATGTCTTTACTATGTGTTTCGTCGGTACTGTAGTCGTCATCATCACTGGTCGACAATCTAGTGGTTACTCTGACTTGCAATCTATTATCGATAGCCAATCGGATATTATCGATACTATTGCATACCTGTCCGTTAAGTAAACAAATACGTCTACCGATAATACCACTGGTGTTTATTTATTTATTGTGTGCATCCAAACAAACAAACAAATTAATCAAAAAATTATAATTGAATAAAAAATAAATAATAAATATAACTAAATAACAAACTTTGCATCAGTTGTGGCCGTCGGTAGTGCCGCTGTGACTGTAAAACTATCCGACAATGGTTTTGTATCTACGATTATACCCAATATTTGTGTAACAGTACGACTGTCCCATTCATACCGTTTCCTGAGACGGGTTCGCTTTATACCATTACTTTCATAGGCCAATGCTTTATCTATAAACTCTGTATATTTCATAATAAAAATTTTACTAATACTGTCATCAAGTTTTTTTGTATAACTTATTAATTGATTTAATAATCATTATATATATATACTGTATATAAATATAGTTCATACCCATCAATATTTGTGAGCCGATTGCAAACGATATCTGTCCACGTATTATAATACCTCCCCAACAAATACCGCATACCTGGCCATTGGTATCGATGACAGGACCGCCCGAATTGCCGGGCAATACGATAGTACTGTGGGCTACGATCGGCAGTTTTTCATTGATCGATACAGTACTTAAGTAGTAGGCAATGGGTATCAAATAGTTGTCGACTTGTGGTGTAATAACCATACCCGGATGCATTGCAAACCGTAGGCCTCCGCCATGACCTAACATAGCTACTGGTGCACCAAAATCAATATTATCTGGACTGGTAGTCACCGGCATTGTTGTCGACGTATTATATTCAGGCGATATCGGATCCCTGAGCCGTACTAATGCCAGATCATTGTGCGGTTCGACATATAGGACGTCTCCTACACCCATAGGACATAATTTTAATATCTGTCGTGATTTTGATTTTGTTTTTGAATCTGAATCTGAATCTGAATCTGAATCTGAATCTGAATCTGAATCTGAATCTGAATCTGAATCTGAATCTGAATCTATATCTGAATCTATATCTGAATCTATATCTGAATCTATATCTGAATCTATATCTGAATCTATATCTGAATCTATATCTGAATCTATATCTGAATCTATATCTGAATCTGGATCTGAATCTGGATCTAAATCTGAATCATCTGACCACTGGTTATCATAGCTTTTTACATATTGAACGAAAACAAACGGATTATGTTTGACCACATGATAACAGGTCAACAGTAGACGATTGTCGACAACAAAAACGCCAGTTCCTCGACCGCTAATAATATTATCAAATAGTCGTGGTCTTATAACCCAACCTATCGATCGGATCGATTGGGTTTTCAGGTGAATCATATCGAAGCCAACATTATCGGCAATTATGTGTCCATTGTTGTCCATCATCAGTGCCGCCGATCTAAAACAATGATACCCAATGTTTGGTGTCTTAGAAGACACCATTGATGGACAACTGGATGTTGTCTTAAACGATGGCTTATTAGTATTGTATGTCGTCATCCAAACCATTGATAATTGTATACATAATTTACCCATTGATCTGCAATAATATATTACAGTAAAATAAATAAATTAAAAACTTAATATATATATATAAAATATTTTGTTTTCACTATTATATATAACTAACCGATGATTTATTATAGTTGACAATAATGTATACATAGTTAAAGCGCTAATCAATAAATTAAAGTACAACCTAACTAACTACCGGTGCTATTAAAGGTATTGGAATAAAACAAATATAATTTTAGTTTTATTTTATTTTTTAAATATTATTCACGCGATTACTCTTACATTATATTTTTTACATAAAATTAAGTTAATTATATTTATAATAAATTGACAGTTAGTTTATAAAGTTTTCATAATTTTTTGTTTTTTGAATGAAAATTATTGTTTCAAATACTTTCTATAATAAAAAAAAAACAATGATTTTGTATTTAACTAAAATAAAACTAAGGTATGTCCAGACAGAAACCAATTACTGTATTAATTAATTACTACTACTGTTTAGTGTTTCTAAGCATTTCTATTAAAAGATTAATTAAATAATTAAAAAAATAATTAATAAATTTAGTAATAAAATATTTCCAGAAATATTCTGTTATCGTCATCGGCGGCTTCATTGGCTGTAACATCATTYACGGCTGTATATAATAGAAATCGCCGACAACTGGCCAACAAACAGTCGTCACCACTGTTGCCGACAATGATTTGGTCGCAACAATCGGWCGGYCAAATGTCTAACCATCGAAATAATGCCAATTATTATAATACTRATAATAAGCCAYCGATTRAATGGTTGAGTCGGAGGAGGGCTCACATGTTTGACATCAATATTGAATACTTAGGAAACAATTACAAAAATAATGTAATTGTTTTGTTTGGTCAACGATATTACGATAACCAGCAATTGAAACTTATCGGAACTGGAGTCATGTTTGGCCGTTTGGCCGTTACTAATGCTCATGTAGTGCAAGGCTATCAACACATTGAAGGCTTTACAAGCTTCTCAGCGCCGACCATACAGTTAGTTGAACAGTCGGCCGTCGAAATGTCTAATAGATCTATGGTCCGAGTTTTATATGTTGAACGGCATCTGGATCTGGCAATCATACAACTATATGAATTGGACTATACTAGATTCCAGTTGCAGTTGCCATTCAAACTGGCCAATCGTCCACTGGAATTGGGCGAATCGGTAGCCATTATGGGTCACGGTGATTATCAGGGGTGGTTAATCAGTGTCGGCTACATAACTGCATATACACCAATTGATACTATAAGTGCGACAAATTATGAACCGTTAAGCGATATTTTAGACAAACGGGAACTGTTTGTCGTACATAAATCCCGTACTATTCCCGGACATTCGGGTTCACCTATAGTTGATGTCAACTATAATATTATTGGCATTCATTTTGGTGGAGTATTATCCAATGATTACCCTAAAGTTGGCACTTATTATCAAAGTTTAATACGTATGTATATTCAAACATACAAACATATAATATGATACACAGTTATTATAGGCAGGTGCTGTATATTACATTAGTTATTATATAAGTTATTAAAAACTTCAAAAACAAGATATATAACACTTTAAGCTAATAGTCTCTGTTTTAGGGATGTAATGTTTTAGGGACAGGTAGGCAGGTGCTGTACATTAATATATTATGTTATATGTTAGTATAAGTCAAAGAGCATTTTTTATTATTTTTTAAAAAAATATTTAATTTTAAATTTTTAAAAAATTCTTTATGATTTCACTTATAATTTCAATTATTATTATTATATGATTTATGTATTTATTTATTTATACAGATTTTTTGAACAGAGGTTACCTATATTATAGCCAACATGTCCGGCAAAACCGTTTGCGACAACTGTATGAATCGGACAGACCGGCCGATCGGCGACTATTGGGTTTTGTTTTGCAATCAGAAATCGGCGGACTATTTACTGTCAAATCAGTGCTACCAAATCCAGCAGAAAATGCACAGTTAGTTATTATTGAACAGTTGGTTTAATTAATTTAATTAATTATTATTATTATCATTATTATTATTATAGTGCATATGTCGGCGCCCGTATTGAACACGTTTCGGGACAGTTGTTCAGAAATATCGATCAATTGACTGAAGCACTCAATCATAGTCTAACTGTCCAATTGGTGTTACGGTTCGATAGAGAAGAAGAAAGAGAAGAAGAAGAAGGAGATGCCGGACACTCAGGTCAAAGGCCACGTAAAGGTAGTATGAATCACATTGAATTGACAGCACCCGACCCTCAAACAGCACCAACATTAGTTGATAGGGTTATACCGTTTGTTTTTTAATTAAAAAAATAAATAGTAAAATAACACATTATTTTTGTTAACCGATTATTAACCATTTGTTTAATGTTATTAATATTCAAATAATTTTTTATTTTAATTTTTTTTTTGATAAATATTTCTAAAATCAAATGATATGCTTTGTTTTAAATATATGTAAATAAATAAAACAAAACAAAATGTTGTCTAAAAATGTGTACAAATTTTTGTTTATTTGTAAAATTACAAAATAATAGACAGGTATGTTATGGTAATGTTATGGTAATGTCTTGCAATATAATCATTAAATTAGTATAATATTACAAACTATAGTTAATAAAAATTACTCATTAATCAGTTTTTTTTCAAAAATATCCAAATTTCCCCAAAACTGTCAAAATTTAGCAAAAAATATTCACTTTTTCATAAATTATCAACATTTAGCAAATTTATAAAAATAAATAATAAATCAACAATTTATTCAAAAAACAATAATCAATAAGTAATCAAATCACAAATCAAATAAATATTAAAAATAAAAATATTGATATATTTATTGTACAATAAATTATTAATTGAACAAAAAAAACTTAACTATTACTATACAGTTTTATATACACTAAATATATTGAGTATTAAAAAAAAGATAATTATAATGAGAATTAATTAATTTTAAAATTATAAAATAAATAAACAAAATAAAAAATAATTTATCAAAAAACTAATGGTATAATACTATTGCTCTCGTTATCGATGGTTGTTATCGTATTGATGTCAACGAGTTTAATGATGTCCTTACTATGTGTTTCGGTACTGTTGTCGTCATCATCACTGGTCGACAATCTAGTGGTTACTCTGACTTGCAGTCTATTATCGATAGCCAATCGGATATTATCGATACTATTGCATACCTGTCCGTTAAGTAAACTAATACGTCTACCGATAATACCACTGGTGTTTATTTATTTATTGTGTGGATTTAAACAAACAAACAAATTAATCAAATAATTATAATTTTAAAAAAATAAATAATATATAACTAAATACTAAACAAACTTTGCATCAGTTGTGGCCGTCGGTAGTGCCGCTGTGACTGTAAAACTATCCGACAATGGTTTTGTATCAACGATTATACCCAATATTTGTGTAATGGCCCGACTGTCCCATTCATACCGTTTTCTGAGACGGTTTTGCTTTATACCATTACTTTCATAGGCCAAAGCTTTATCTATAAACTCTGTATATTTCATAATAAAAATTTTACTAATACTGTCATCAAGTTTTTTGTATAACTTATTAATAAATTTAATAATCATTATATATATATATACGGTATATATTAAATATAGATACTGTATATAAATATAGTTCATACCTATCAATGGTTGCGAGCCGTTTGCAAACGATATCTGTCCACGACTTGTAATACCGCCCCAACAAATACCGCATAGTTTGCCATTGCTATCGATGACCGGACCGCCCGAATTGCCGGGCAATACGATAGTACTGTGGGCTACGATCGGCAGTTTTTCATTGATGGTTACCAAACTTATATAATAGTTAATAGGTATCAAATAGCTATCAACACGGGGTGTGGTAACCATACCCGGTTGCAATGTAAACCGTAGGCCACCGCCATGACCTAGCATAGCTACTGGTGCACCAAAATCGATACTATCAGGACTGGTAGACACCGGCATTATTGTCGACGTATTATATTCAGGCCATTCAGGATCCCTGAGCCGTACTAATGCCAGATCATTGTACGGTTCGACATACAGTACTTCGGCTACACTATTTGGACATACCTTTAATATTTGTTGTGATTTTGATTTTGGATCTGAATCTGAATCATCCGACCACTGATTATCATAGCTTTGAACATATTGAACGAAAACAAACGGATTTTGTTTGACCACATGATAACAGGTCAATAGTAGACGATGGTCGACAAAAACACCCGTTCCTCGACCGCTCATAATATTAATTTTATTATTAATTCGGTATCTTATAACCCAACCTATCGATCGGATGCATTGGGTTTTCATGTCAATCATATCGAAGCCAATATCGGCGGCGGTTTTATGGTTGGCCGCCGATCTAAGACAATGATACCGATTGTTTGTTTTTGGAGACAATAGTCGGACACTACTGGATGTTGTCTGAAACGATTGACAGATAAACGATGGCTTATACTTGTTATTATGGTATATCATCCAAACCATTGATAAGGGTATACATAATATACCCATTGATCTGCAATAATATATATACCGTAAATGAAAATGTTTAAAATAAAACTTAATATAAAATACTATTTTTTCACTTATATATAACTAACCGATGATTTCTTATAGTTGATAATAATTTATACATAGTTGAGTATAAAGTATTCAATAAAGTAAAGTACAACCTAAATAACTACCGGTGCTATTAAAGGTATTAAGTATTGGGATAAAACAAATATAATTATAGTTTAATAAAATACAAGTTTAAAAAAATTATATTATTCACGCGATTACTCTAACATTATATTTTTACAAATAGTATTAATAAATTTTTTATCAAAAAACTAATGGCATAATACTAGTACTCTCGTTATCGATGGTTGTTATCGTATTGATGTCAACGACTTTAATGATGTCCTTACTATGTGTTTCGTCGGTACTATAGTCGTCATCATTACTGGTCGACAATCTAGTGGTCACTCTGACTTGCCGTCTATTATCGATAGCCAATCGGATATTATCGATACTATCGCATACCTGTCCGTTAAGTAAAGAAATACGTCTACCGATAATACCACTGGTGTTTAGTTATTTATTGTGTGCATCCAAACAAACAAACAAATTAATCAAATAATTATAATTTTAAAAATATAAATAAATAATATATAACTAAATACTAAACAAACTTTGCATCAGTTGTGGCCGTCGGTAGTGCCGCTGTGACTGTAAAACTATCTGACAATGGTTTTGTATCTATAATTATACCCAATATTTGTGTAACGATACGACTGTCCCATTCATACTGTTTCCTGAGACGGGTTTGCTTTATACCAACACTTTCATAGGCCAATGCTTTAGCCATAAACTCTGTATTTTGAAAATAAATAGATAATAAAACTTTACTAATACTGTCATCAAATTTGTATAACTTATTAATTGAGTGAATAATCATTATATAAATATATATTGAATATAAAGTTAATACCTATCAATCTATGAGTGCCGATTGCATACGATATCTGTCCACGTTTTATAATACCGCCCCAACAAATACCGCATAATCGGCCATTGGTATCGATGACAGGACCGCCCGAATTACCGGGCAATACGATAGTATTGTGGGTTACGATCGGCTGTTTTTTATTGATCGATACAATACTTATATAATAGTTAATAGGTATCAAATAGTTGTCGACTTGGGGTGTAATAACCATACCCGGGTGCAGTGCAAACAGTACGTTTCCGCCATGACCGATCATAGCTACTGGTGCACCAAAATCGGTACTCTCTGGACTGATAGTCAGCGGCATTAGTGTCGACGTATTATATTCAGGCGATGGCGGATCCCTGAGCCGTACTAATGCCAGATCATTGTGCGGTTCGACATACAGGACGTCTCCTACACTATTAGGACATAACTGTAATATTTGTCGTAATTTTGATTTTGATTTTGAATCTGAATCTGAATCTGAATCTGAATCTGAATCTGAATCTGAATCTGAATCTGAATCATCTGACCACTGGTTATCATAGCTTTTCACATATTGAATGAAAACAAACGGATTATGTTTGACCACATGATAACAGGTCAACAGTAGACGATTGTAGGCTACAAAAACACCCGTTCCTCGACCGCTAATAATATTATCATAGATTCGTGGTCTTATAACACTACCAATCGATCGGATGCATTGGGTTTTCATATCAATCATATCGAAACCATTATCGGCAATGTGTCCATTGTTGTTGTCCACCATAATCGCCGATCTAAGACAATGATAGCGATTGTTTGATTTTGTAGACAATAGTCGGACACTGGATGTTGTCTGAAACGATGGCTTATGCTTATTATGGTATGTCATCCAAACCATTGATAATGGTATACATAATATACCCATTGATCTGCAATAATATATTTTTCAAACTTAAAACTTAATATAAATTATTATGTTTTCAATAATATATATAACTAACCGATAATTTCTTTTAGTTGATAACAATGTATACATAGTTAAAGCATGTAATAAATAAAGTAAAGTACAACCAACTAACTACCGGTGCTATTAAGGTATTGGAAGTATTAGAATAAAACAAATATAACTATAGTTACAAAATTAAATATAAAATTATAGTAACATTCAAAAAATATTTATTATTCACGAGATTACTCTTAAATTATATTTTTTACAAATATTATAATTAATTTATTATATTAATTAATTTTTTAATCAAAAAACTAATGGTATAATACAAGTACTCTTGTTATCGATGGTTGTTATCGTATTGATGTCAATGAGTTTAATGATGTCATTACTATGTGTTTCGGTACTGTAGTCGTCATCATCAGTGGTAGACCAACTAGTGGTCACTTTGACATGCGGTCTATTATCGATAGCCAATCGGATATTATCGATACTATTGCATACCTGTCCGTTAATTAAACAAATACGTCTACCGATAATAATACTTGTGTTTATTTATTTATGTGTGCATTCAAACAAACAAACAAATTAATCAAATAATTGTAATTTAAAAAATAAAATAAATAATATATAACTAAATAACAAACTTTGCATCAGTTGTGGCCGTCGGTAGTGCCGCTGTGACTGTAAAACTATCCGACAATGGTTTTGTATCTATAATTATACCCAATATCTGTCTAATAGCCCGACTGTCCCATTCATACCGATCCCTGAGACGGGTTTGCTTTATACCATCACTTTCATAGGCCAATGCTTTAGCCATAAACTCTGAAAAATAATAATTTTTTTTCACAAACATTTGTATAACTTATTAATTGATTTAATATTTATTATAAATATATATATATATATATTATAAATATATATTAAATATATAGTTCATACCCATCAATATTTCCGATCCGATTGCAAACGATATCTGTCCACGTCTTATAACACCTCCCCAACATATACCGCATACTTGGCCATTGGTATCGATGACAGGACCGCCCGAATTGCCGGGCAATACGACAGTACTGTGGGCTACGATCGGCAGTTTTTCATTGAACGGTATAACACTTATATAGTACTCAATGGGTATCAAATAGTTGTCGACTTGGGGTGTAATAACCATACCCGGGTGCAATACATACCGTACGCTTCCGCCATGACCGATCATAGCTACTGGTGCACCAAAATCGGTACTCACTGGACTGTCAGTTATCGGCATTGTTGTCGGTGTATTATAAGCAGGCGATGGCGGATCCCTGAGCCGTACTAATGCCAGATCATTGTGCGGTTCGACATACAAAATGTCGGCCACATTCTTAGGGCATAACTTTAAGATCGGTTGTGATTTTATTATTGATTTTGAGTCTGAATCCGACCCCTGATTATCATAGCTTTGAACATATTGAACGAAAACAAACGGATTATGTTTGACCACATGATAACAGGTTAACAGTAGACGATTGTCGACTACAAAAACACCAGTTCCTTGACTGATAGTACGATTATCATAGATTCGTGGTCTGAAAACAAAACCTATCGATTGGATGCATTGGGTTTTCAGGTCAATCATATCGAAGCCAATAGTATTGGCGCCGGTATTATTGTTGACCTCCATAAGCGCCGCCGATCTAAGACAATGATAACGATTGTTAGCTTTTGGAGACAATAGTCGGACACTGGATGTTGTCTGAAACGATGGCTTATACTTGTTATTATGGTATGTCATCCAAACCATTGATAATGGTATACATAATATACCCATTGATCTAAAATAATATATTATCGTAAAACAAATGTTTGAAATAAAACTTTATATAAACTATTATCTCTATTACTTATATATAACTAACCGATGATTTCTTATAGTTGATAACAATGTATACATAGTTAAGTATCAAGTAATCAATAAAGTAAAGTACAACAAACTAACTACCGGTGCTATTAAAGGTATTAAGTATTGGAATAAAACAAATATAACTATAGTTTAATTTTTAAAAAATGTCTGTATTATAAAATAATAGTAAAATTCAAAAAAAAATATATATTATTCACGCGATTAACTCTTACAATACATTTCTACAAACAGTAAACAAACTATAATTAATTAATTAATAAAACTATTTTAGATTATAAACTAAAAAATAAATATAGTATTTCAAAAAACTAATGGTTTAATCCTAAAGCCATGGTTATCGACGGGTGCTATAGTATTGATGTTAATAGAGCTGATGCTGTCATTTATAACTGTCGTCCCTTGACTACCACCACCACTACTATTGTCATCATCAGTGGGTAATCCAATCGACAATTTTATTACCCGATTACTACCGATAGCCGATCGGATGACGTCAATATTGTTGAACACGTGTTCAAAAACTTTGGTAACACGTGAGCCGATAATACTTCTGGTGTGTCGACCAAAACAAACATAAAATATTTATTTAAAATTTTACTAAAAATATAAACATTTTTTTTTGTTTTTGCTTTTTAATTGGTAAACAAACTTTGTTTCATCTAAAACTGTGGGCAAAACCGATCGGACAGTAAAACTACCCGAAAATGGTTGTGTAGAGAAAATCAAACCCAATAATCGCTTGTCGCTGTCCCTATTGTCCAATACATACCGTTCCCCATAACTTATTTGTTTTAGTCCATCTCTTTCATAAGTCAGTGCTTTAGTTATAAACTCTGTATAAAATTAAAATAAAATAGTTATAGATAAATATAATTACAGTATATATATATATATATATATCGTTCAATATACCTGTCAATATTTTATAGTCGACAGCTAGAGCTACCTGTCCACATTCTAGGATACCACCCCAAAGCAAACCCGACAATCGGCCATCGGTATCGATTAGAGGACATCCGGAAAAACCGGCCGCAACTATAGTATCGTGTGTTATGACCGGTAATTCCGAAAAATATGCTACACTACTAGCATCGTGTTTAGCTGGTATCAGATTGTGTTGGGGTACCCGGGGTGTAGTAATCATACCCGGGTGTAATGTAAACAGTATACTATTGCCGTGTCCAAGCATGGCTACGGGTGCGCCAAAATCGGTACTCTCTGGACTGGTAGTCATCGGCATTGTGGTCAACATTTTATACGGTTGTGATGGCAGCTCATGGAGTCTGACTAATGCCAGATCCCAGTGCGGCTCGACGTACACGACGTCGGCCTCAATCAAGGGTGTAGTCATTACTAACTGATTCCAATACATTGCCACACATTGAACCCAAACTACTGGCCTATGTTTGACCACATGATAGCAGGTCAACAGTAGACGATTGTCGACAACAAAAACACCGGTTCCCGTACCGCTAACAATACAATTGTCTTTAATTGTAGGCCGTATGACATAAGCTATCGATTTGATGCAACGTTTTTTTAGGTCAATCATATCCAGACCATTATCGATGGTGTTTCCATTGTTGTTGTCCGTAAGCGCCGCCGATCTAAGACACGGATACCGATTGAGTGGTATTTTTAGGGCAGACATTGATCGGGCACTGGTAGTTGTCTGAACCGATTGCCAGATAAACAATGGAAACCTATTGTATGCTATCCATAATGGTATACATAATATATTCAACGATCTGTAAGATTTGATTTTTTGAAAAAATGTTTTTAAAATATATTGTATTATACTATGTATTATACAATTTATAAACAGAAAACCTTAGGTTTATTATAGTTGATGATAATGTATATAACATATGTAAATATAATCTAACAATTATAAAGTATAACTAACTGACTACCGGTGCTAATTAATTAGTTTAGAAATACTAAATAAAATAATTTTTATAAAAAAAACAAACAATTTATACAAATTGTTTAACTGAATATACAATTTTTTTAAAAATATATAAAACATGTATATTATGCACGCAATTTACATGTAAATAATATTATTATTATTACTTATAAAAAATAAATTTATTTAAATTAATTAAAATTAATTACTAATATTAAACTAAAAACTACTAATTTAAGCTAATAAACTTTTTTTTTATAAAAAAAAAGTTAAATAATTTTGTTTCACTATAAATAATTGAGTCTAAAAACGGAAAAATAACAATAAAATAACAAAAAAAAAATATTTAATAATGTTTTTTTAGACAATTTACATCAAATTTGTAAAACTAAAGTTTATTACAATAAAATTAATACAAAAACAAAATATATAATAAGTTTGTTGCAGTAGTTGTTGTTGAAAATAATTATACATTAAATTATTATTTAATTTTGGACTAAACAATGATTTTTTTCATTCAAATAACTAATGGTTTAATCCTAAAGCCTTGATAATCGACGGGTGCTATAGTATTGATGTTAACAGTGCTGATGCTGTCATCATTTCTAACTGTCCCTCGACTACCACTACTAGTACTACTACCACTACTGTCATCATCAGTGGGTAATCCGATCCACAATTTGATTACCGGATTAGTATCGATAGCCAATCGTAGGACATCCATACTGTCCAACTCGTGTCCAAAAACTCTCAAAACACGTGCGCCGATAATACTTCTGATGTTCAAAAAACCAGACAAACAAACAAACAAATATTTATATATATATTCAACAAAAAAAAAAACAAAAAAATAATTGTAACAAACTTTGCTTCATCAGAGACAGTGGGCAAAACCGATCGGACAATAAAACTACCCGAAAATGGTTTTGTCGATAAAATCAAACCCAATAGTTGACTATCGGATCGTATGTCCAGTTCATACCGTTCCGTCAGACGATTATGTTTTATGCCATTTGTTTCATAAGTCAATGCTCTGGTGATAAACTCTGTAATCAATAAATTTTATTTAAAAAAAAAATCTAGTAATACTATTAGCAATTTTTCTATGATAATCATATGTCATATGTTATATATGTATACCTTTTAATGTTTTATAGTCAACAGCACAGGTAATAATACCACGTTTTATAATACCACCCCAAGTAAGGCCGCACAGTCGGCCATCGGTATCGATTAGTGGACTACCAGAAAAACCGGGAACATTGACCGTATTGTGTGTTATTACCGGCATATCTTCACCAAAAGGTATAACACTTACGTTATAAATATCAGGTATCATATTGTTATCGACTCGGGGTGTCATAATCATACCCGGGTGCAGTGCAAACAATATAGTATTGCCATTGCCTAACATAGATACTGGCTGACCAAATTCGGTACTACTACTACCCGAACCCGAATCGGTAGTCCAGGGCATCGGTGTCGACCGAGTGTACAACAGTGACGGTATTTCCTGTATACGTATTAATGCCAAATCCAAATGTGGTTCAACATATAGGAGGTCGGCCTCCAGAGGCGGTGTCAACAGTACCGACCGATTATTCTGATAGCTATTACAACTGCGAACCCAAACTAACGGACTCTGTCTGACCACATGATAACAGGTTAACACTAGACGACTACTATTGTTGTTCACGTTGTCCACAAAAACACCGCTACCCATACCGTTACTAAACAGATAATTTTCGAGTACCGGTCTTAATATATGAGCCGTCGATTGTATGCAACGTTTTTTCATATCAATCATATCCAGGCCATTATCGGCCGTGTGTTGTCCATTGTTGTCCACCATAAGCATCGCCGATCTAAGACACAGATACAGATTGTCTGTTTTGGCAGACAATGGCTGCTTATACTTATTATGGTATGTCCACCATACCATTGTTAATGGTATACATAATATACCCATTGATCTGATCAAACAATCAAAAAAAAAAAAAATTATATTACCGTAAAAAATGTCAGCAAATTTTTATTCAAACTATTATTTTTCACTTATATATATACAATATATAACATATAGATATGAGACAAACCTATGATATCTTATAGTTGATAATATAGTTTTATACATTTAGTTAAGCGCTCAATCCTATATGTAAAGTACAACTAACTACCGGTGCTATTGGTTATATGTATCAAAATTAAAACAATTATAACTATAGTTAATAACAAAATATATAGTAATAGTAATAGTTATAAAAAAATTCAAAACTTTATTATATTTATGCACGCGATTACTACGTTTACATTATATAAATATATAAAAATATTTATTATATAATTTTTAATAACTAATGTAAAAACTAATTTTCTTAACCAATTAATCAGTTGATATAATTGTAATGAAAAAATCAAAAATTAAAGTTTACTATAAATTATTTATATAATTAATTATATTTGATCAAGTGCAATTGATTATAATAAATTTATTTAAATTAAAAAAAATTTCAATACTATACTAGAATTTATTGATAAAAAAATATATAATTTGATATATAATTTTGTTAATAATACTATAAAATGTTTTTTTTAACTATTTTGAAATTTTATTTATTTTGATTTTACAATTAAAAAACAAAAAATAGTATTTCAAAAAAACTAATGATACCGATTGTTTGTTTTTGGAGACAATAGTCGGACACCACTGGATGTTGTCTGAAACGATTGACAGATAAACGATGGCTTATACTTGTTATTATGGTATGTCATCCAAACCATTGATAATGGTATACATAATATACCCATTAATCTGCAATTAATATATTACCGTAAAACAAATGTTTCAAATAAAATTTTGGCTAAAGTTCGTTATATGTAACCCATTTGTTGTTGAAATTTCACGCGCGTTGTTATAACCATTAAGTTTATGACAAATGCTATCAATTACTTTAGGTTAGGTTAGGTTGGGGTGGATGTAGAGGGTTAGGAAGTGGCGTATGTGGAGGGAAGGAACGGGAGGTGAGGGCTGGTATGTAAAACTTGTTAAATTGTCATTTTATTAGCGTTTAAAACTTGAACAACAAATGGGTTACATATACCGATTCTGTTCCAAAATTTTTAATAAAATATTTTTATTTTCACTAATATATAACTAACCTCTGATTTCTTATAGTTGATAATAATGTATACATTAGTTAACAATAAAGTAATTAATTAAATGTAAAGTACAACTAACGGAGCCGGTCTACGTTGTAAACAGCGTTTTATTTTGTATTATTTACTATTCAATTTAATTGTATTTCACGTGCTATTTACACGTATTTTTTTTAAATTAATAAAATAAAAGTCCATCTATAATAGCACGTGTAAATAATACAATATAAAAACGCTGTTTACGCCAAAATAAAATTTATTTATTGTTACTAAACGTATAGTCATAATCGGCACTTGTAGTTAGTTATAGCTTTAATTATATATATATATATAGATTACCCTTTTATCTATGTATACAATAAATCATCGGTTTGTTACATATTATTATTATTATTATATACTGTATATATATATTATTCAATAAATTTGAAACAGTTATTATAAAAATATATTTTTATATATATATATATATATAGATCAATGGGTATATTATGTATACCATTATCAATGGTTTGGTGGACATACCATAATAATAATAATAAGTATAAGCAGGCATTGTTTAATTGGCAATCGTTTCAGATAACATCCACCGATAGTGTCCGACCATTGTCTGCCACCAAAACACTGAACAAAAATCGGTATTATTGTCTTAGATCGGCGGCGCTTATGGTGGACACCAATGGACACACCGCCGCCGATAATAATAATAATGGCATCGATATGATTGCTATGAAAACCCGTTGCATCCGATCGATAGGTTATATTGTAAAACCGCTAATTGAAGACAACTATCTGTTTAGTGGCGACGGTACGGGTGTTTTTGTCGACGGCGGCGGTGGTGGCGGCGGTAACGATGGTCTACTCTTAACCTGCTATCATGTGGTCAGAAATAGTCCAGTAGTTTGGGTCAGATATGTGGGAAGCTATGAAAATCAAACAGTCATAACATGTCCAATAACTATGGCCGATGTCCTATATGTAGAGCCGCACTGGGATTTGGCTATAGTCAGGCTCCGTGAGTTGTTATCGCCTGATTATAATACATGGACAACAATGCCGATGACTACCAGTACTTCCGGGAGTATTGATTTTGGTGCACAGGTAGCCATGATAGGCAATGGCAATAAGATAATGTTTGCCCTGCATCCGGGTATGATTACCATCCGCCGAGTCGACAACAATCTGACACCCGCTCTGTACTATGTAAGTCAGGTACCATTTGGTCAGGTATTGCCATTGGTAGCCAACGATGGTATCAATGTACCCGGTTTTTCCGGTTGTCCACTAATAGATACGGATGGCCTATTGTGCGGTATTGTTTGGGGTGGTATACAAATTTGGTATTCAACCTATGCTATCGACTATATAACATTGAAAGGTATATATATATATATATATAAATTATATATATAATCAACAGATATATATACAATATATGTTAACTATGTCTAAGAAAAAAAAATTGCTGACAGTTTTAATGAAAATTTAATGTTTTATTTACAGAGTTTATCAATAGGGCATTGACTTATGAAAGCGATGGCATAAAACATAACCGTCTGATGAAACGGTATGAATGGGACATTAGAGCCGATACTAGACTATTGGGTTTGATTTTCTCGACAAAACCGTTTTCGGGTAGTTTTACTGTCCGATCGGTTTTGCCCACTGTCTCTGATGAAACAAAGTTTGTTTACAATTACTAAATAAATATAAATATATATTAAATAATTTTTTTTGTGGGTTTGTTTTGGTCGACACACCAGAAGTATTATCGGCTCACGTGTTACAAAAGTTTTTGAACACGTGTTCAACAATATTGATGTCATCCGATCGGCTATCGGTAGTAATCGGGTAATCAAATTGTCGATTGGATTACCCATTGATGACAGTAGTAGTAGTAGTAGTGGTAGTCGAGGGACAGTTAGAGATGATAGCGTCAGTACTGTTAACATCAATACTATAGCACCCGTCGATAACCATGGCTTTAGTATTAAACCATTAGTTTTTTGAAATACTATATTTTTGTTTTTTTTAATTGTATAATTAAAATTAAATAATCAATGATTTTATAATTATATAATACTGAAACTTATTTTTCTTTTGATAAAAAAATATATTACAATTTATTTAATTATATCCAATAAATTCTAGTATAGTATTGAAAATTTTTTTAATGTAAATAAATTTATTTTTAAAAAAATCAATTACACTTGATATAAATATAATTAATTATATATATATATATAGTAAACTTATTTATTTAGATTTTATTAATTATAATTATAAAACTGATTAATTTGGTTTGAAAAACAAAATCAGTTTTTTTTTGATTTAGTTATTAAAATTATATAAATATTTTTTTTTTAATTTATATAATTTATGTAACGTAAAGTATAATAATAGCGTGCATAATATTTTGAATTTTGTTAATATTAACTATAGTTATATAATTGTTTTAAGTTTAATAATATCTATACCCAATAGCACCGGTAGTTAGTTTTGGATAACTTAAATGTAAACAACTATGTTATCAACTATAAGAAATCATCGGTTAGTTATTGAAAAAATTAGTGAAAACAAAATTGTTTGAATAAACATTGGTTTTTACAGATCAATGGGTATATTATGTATACCATTATCAATGGTATGGATAGCATACAATAGGTCGTCATTGTTTATCTGGCAATCGTTTCAGACGACCACCACCACCACCACCACCACCACCACCAGTGCCCGATCATTGGCTGCCAAACAACCAAACAATGGGTATCCGTGTCTTAGATCGGCGGCGCTTATGGCGGTCAACAATGAAAACACTGCCGATAATGGTCTGGATATGATTGACATAAAAAAACGTTGTATCAAATCGATAGCTTATGTCATACGGCCTACAATTGAAGACAACTGTATTGTTAGCGGTACGGGATCGGGTGTTTTTGTTGTCGACAATCGACTACTGTTAACCTGCTATCATGTGGTCAAACATAGACCAGTAGTTTGGGTTCAATGTGTTCAAGTGTATTGGTATCGGTTTGTAATGACTACACTGCCGATTGAGGCCGATGTCCTATATGTAGAGCCGCACTGGGATTTGGCTATAGTCAGGCTCCGTGAGTTGTTATCGCCTGATTATAATACATGGACAACAATGCCGATGACTACCAGTACTTCCGGGAGTATTGATTTTGGTGCACAGGTAGCCATGATAGGCAATGGCAATAAGATAATGTTTGCCCTGCATCCGGGTATGATTACCATCCAGCGAGTCGATAACAACATGGCATCCAACCCGTACTATGTAAGTCAGGTACCATTTGGTCAGGTATTGCCTTTGGTAGCCAACGATGCTATCAATGTACCCGGTTTTTCAGGTTGTCCTCTAATAGATACGGATGGACTATTGTGCGGTATTGTTTGGGGTGGTATACAACTTTGGTATTCAACCTATACTATCGACTATATAACATTGAAAGGTATATATATATATATATAAGCAATAATCTACTGATAGTATTACTGAAATTTTTAATTAATTATTATTATTATTTTAATTTACAGAGTTTATCAATAGGGCATTGACTTATGAAAGCGATGGCATAAAACATAATCGTCTGACGGAACGGTATGAATGGGACATTCGAGCCGATAGTCAACTATTGGGTTTGATTTTGTCTACACAACAACCGTTTTCGGGTAGTTTTATTGTCCGATCGGTTTTGCCCACTGTCTCTGATGAAACAAAGTTTGTTTGAAACAATTAATAAATAAATTTTGTATTTATTTTGTGTTTGTTTGTGTCGATACCAGAAATATTATCGGCTCACGTGTTACAAAAGTTTTCGGACACGTGTTCAATAATATTGATGTCATCCGATCGGCTATCGGTACTAATCGGGTAATCAAATTGTCGATTGAATTACCCATTGAAGATGACAGTAGTAGTAGTAGTGGTAGTCGAGGAACAGTTATAGATGATAGCATCAGCACTGTTAACATCAATACTATAGCACCCGTCGATTATCAAGGCTTTAGGATTAAACCATTAGTTTTTTGAAATACAATTTTTTTGTTTTATAATTGTATAATCAAAATAAAAATAGTTTATTATAAATGATTTATTATTATACAATTCTATTCAAAATAGTTAAAAAAAAATATTTTACAGTATTATTAACTAAATTATATATTAAATTGTAAATATTTTTTTATCAATAAATTCTAGTATAGTATTAAAATTTTTTTAATGTTTAATAAATTTATTAAATTCAAGTGCACTTCATGAAATATAATTAATTATATATATATATATATATATTATTGTAAATTTTGATTTTACATTACAATTATATTAATTAATTAATTGGTTAAGAAAATTAGTTTTTACATTAGTTGTTAAAATTATATAATAAATATTTTTATATATTTATATAATGTAATTGTAGTAATCGCGTGTATAATATAAAAAAGTTTTGAATTTTTGTTATATTAACTATTATTTTTGTTATCAGAATATATATATATATATATATTTCGTTATTAACTATAGTTATATAATTGTTTTATCAAAATACTTATAAACTAATAGCACCGGTAGTTAGTTATACTTTACATATAGGATTAACTACATGTATACAACTATGTTATCAACTATAAGATATCATAGGTTGGTTACATATAATGTATATACAGTATATATATATATATATACTGTATATATATTAGTTTAAAAATAATAGTTTAAATAAAATTTGCTGACATTTTTTTTACGGTAGATCATTGAATATATTATGTATACGATTATCAATGGTATGGATAGCATACAATAGGTCGCCATTGTTTATCTGGCAATCGGTTCAGACGACCACCACCACCACCACCAGTGCCCGATCATTGGCTGCCAAACAACCAGGCAATCGGTTTCCGTGTCTTAGATCGGCGACGCTTATGGTGGAAAACAATGGACACCACACCGCCGATAATGGCCTGGATATGATTGATATGAAAACACGTTGCATACAATCGACGGCTCATATAGTAAGACCGATACTCGACGACTATCGATATAGTAACGGTTTCGGTAGCGGTGTTTTTGTTGACAACAAAGTGGACAACAATAGTAGTCAACTATTGTTAACCTGTTATCATGTGGTCAAACATAATCCGTTAGTATGGGTTCGCAGTGTTAATAGTTATCAGAATCGGTCGGTACTGTTGACACCGCATCTCGAGACCGACGTCCTATATGTTGAACCCCACTTGGATTTGGCATTAATACGCTTACAGGAAATACCGTCACTGTTGTACACTCGGTCGATACCAATGCCGTGGACTACCGGCAACAGTATTGATTTTGGTCAGCCAGTTAGTATGTTGGGTAATGGCAATAAAATATTGTTTGCATTGCACCCGGGTATGATTATGACACACCGGGTCGATAACAATATGATACCCAATACGTATAACGTAAGTGTTATACCATACGGTGAGGAAATACCTATTATAACCAGGGTTTTAAGGAAATAAATGCCTGCCTTGGCAATGCCCAAATAGATGCCATAAATGCCTGGCATTTTGGGCATCTATTTTATTTGCCTGCCAATTTAAATTGCTAAAAAGCAACTGTATTTATAAAAATAATTTAATTTACTGTTTTTTAGCTTGTTAATTAAATTTACAATTAATATACTTATTTCTAATATATTATCTTTTAAGTAAAGATATACAAAACAAAAATACAAACAAATATATTGATAAAACAATTTTTATAAATAAATTAATAATAAAAAAATTAAAATAATAGGTGTCACCACCTGAAAATAGATGCCCTGGGCATGGCAGAGGCAAGGCAGGCATTTGGCAAAATAGGCATCTATTGTTTATGCCTGCCATTTTTAAAACCCTGATTATAACACACAATACGGTCAATGTTCACGGTTTTTCTGGTAGTCCACTAATCGATACCGATGGCCGACTGTGCGGTCTTACTTGGGGTGGTATTATAGAGTTTGGTTTGATTACCTATGCTATTGACTATAAAATATTAAAAGGTATATTTATAAGCAATATATATTTATAGGATATATAGGATATATTATTATTATTAATCAATGATTATCTTTAAAAAAAACAACCAAAAATTGCTAACAGTATTACTGAAATTATATATATATATATACAGTCGATGACAAAATTGATGAACGAGGTTTTTTGTGTATATCTTTAGAATGCAAATGAACTAGAACAAAAAAAATTTTTTGCTACTATTATTTATTGGGACGGTCAGTTTGGTATTGCCATTTTTTTTGTAATTGGGCACAGGTATGCAAGGACAGGGATGGTCAATATCTCGAAAACTATAATAGATATTAAAGTTTTATAAATTGCTAATTATACTAAATCTGATAATATTGGACACGTGTTTTGGCATTTTTTATTTTATTGCAAAGTATTCGAACAAAATTATTTTTTTTGTTGCAAAAATCAAAATTTAAGAGACCATATCTTTTAAACGCATCGATATATCATGATTTAGTTAATTGATTTAAATTCTATATTTTAGTACTAACAATTCATCTATATATTAAATTTAGTTAGCTTGTTTAGTTTTTTAAATATTTGTAAATTAATTTTTTTCTATTGTAATTAAGTATTAATTATTGTCTTCTATTACATAACATTGATAACAAAATCTATAAATAATTATAATAGAAAAAAATTAATTTACAAATATGTAAAAAACTAAACAAGATAACTAAATTTAATGTATAGATGAATTGTTAGTACTAAAATATAGAATTTAAATCAATTAACTAAATCATGATAAATTGATGCGTTTAAAAAATATGACTTCCTAAATTTTGATTTTTGCAACAAACAAATTAATTATGTTCGAATATTTTGCAATAAAATTAAAAATGCCAAAACACGTGTCCAATATTTTTTAATTTAGTATATTTAGCAATTTATAAAATTTTAATATCTATTATAGTTTTCGAGATATTGACCATCCCTGTCCTTGCATACCTGTGCCCAATTACAAAAAAGTGACAATACCAAACTGACCGTCCCAATAAATAATAGTAGCAAAAAAAATTTTTTGTTCTAGTTCCTTTCCATTCTAAAGATATACACAAAAAACCTCGTTCATCTATTTTGTCATCGACTGTATATAACAGAGTTTATCAATAGGGCATTGACTTATGAAAGCAATGGCATACAACATAATCGTCTGACGGAATGGTATGAATGGGACATACGAGTCGACACACGGCTATTGGGTTTGATTTTGTCGACAAAACCGTTTTCGGGTAGTTTTATTGTCCGATCGGTTTTGGCCACTGCCTCTGATGAAGCAAAGTTTGTTACAATTATTTCTTTTTATTTAATATTTGTTTTTTTTTCTGAATATATTTAAATAAATATTTATTGTTTGTTTGTTTGTCTGGGTTTTTGAACATCAGAAGTATTATCGGCGCACGTGTTTTGAGAGTTTACGGACACGAGTTGGACAGTATGTATGTCCTACGATTGGCTATCGATACTAATCCGGTAATCAAATTGTGGATTGGATTACCCACTGATTATGACAATAGTAGTAGTGGTAGTCGAGGGACAGTTAGAGATGACAGCTTAAGCAGTGTTAACATCAATACTATAGCACCCGTCGATAATCAAGGTTTTAGGATTAAACCATTAGTTATTTGAAGAAAAAAAATCGTTGTTTAGTCCAAAATTAAATAGTAATTTCCTGTATAATTATTTTCAATGACAACAACTACAACAAACTTATTATATATTTTTTGTTTTTGTATTAATTTTATTGTAATAAACTTTTTTTCAAACAAATTTGGTGTAAATTGTCTTTAAAAAAAACATTATTAAATATTTGTTAGTTTATTGTTATTTTTCAGTTTCAAATTGCTAGGTTAAATTAGGTAATTTTTAGTACAATATTAGTAATTTAATTTTTATAATAGATTTGTATACTCTAATTATTTTAAAGTAATTATAATTAGTTTTAATACAAAAAAATTATTTATCATGTATTCAAAAATTCAAATGTATAGTAAGATTAGATATCAATAATATAGTTTACAATTAAATTGCGTGCATATTATACATGTTTTATATATATATTTTTAAATATTATATATATATATTCAGTTAAACAATTTGTATCAATTGTTTGTTTTTTTTAAATTATTTTATTTAGTATTTCTATACTAATTAATTAGCACCGGTAGTCAGTTAGTTATATTTTTTAAGAATAAATGCAGATTATAAGGATACACTAATTTTGCATTAAATACGTTATACATTAATTAATTGAATGAAATAAATAAAATTTCTTATATTTTTGTTATATACAGTTATATAAATGTCATGTTTAAAATAAAATTATATCTTAATTAAAATTAATACCTATTAACATACACCAATGTAATATTTAATATACATGAAAATACAGGTAAAATTAAAATATTTTATACTATTATACAGGTTTGTTAAAAAAAAATAATTGGGTGGCCAGTCTGGATGTATAGATAGAAAAATAAAAATAGTTTTTTTAAATATAGAAAATATACATCTAATATGTATTACGTTTTTCAAAAACATTTTGTAAATAATATTTCTATAATATCTAAATATAGAGTCTCTATTTAAAGTTATTTATTATGAAATATATATATATATATATTTTAAAATAGATTTGCGTCAATAAAACATATGGATATCCTATTTTTTACTGTTTAGTTAAGGTATATAAACCAACTAAACACCAAAATTTAAGACATGTATTTTTTTCCATAACATTTGACTATAAATTTTATTTTATATTAACAAATAATTTAATAGCAAAAATAATTAAATAATAATAATATATATATAAAAACAATGAATAATCGTTTGTTTGTTATTTTGTTTGCAATCGTTGTTGTAATTACAACAACAGTCATTGACAATACAGCTCAGAGTATTTAAAATAATTTATTTTTCATTTATTTATTTAATATTTTTTGTTAGTTTAGTTATAATAATAATAAACATAATTAATAGAAAAATAATTTATTGACTAAATATTAATTATTATTGTTTTGTTTTTTTGTGTGTAAATTAATCCAATCAGTTCCAGACTTCGTATTAGATGGTGGTAAGTGAATATTTATTATAACATATATTTATACCTAACCTAACCTAACCTAACCTAACCTAACCTAACCTAACCTAACCTAACCTAACCTAGCCTAGCCTAGCCTAGCCTAACATAATCTAACCTAACCTAACCTAACCTAACCTAACCTAACCTAAATAAACCTAACATAACCTAACCTAACCTAACCTAACCTAAATAAACCTAACCTAACATAACCTAACCTAACCTAACCTAACCCAACCCAACCTAACCTAACCTAACCTAACCTAACCTAACCCAACCTAACCCAACCCAACCCAACCCAACCCAACCCAACCCAACCCAACCCAACCCAACCCAACAACAACAATAAAAAAATTAAATAAATAAATATATAATTAGGTGGTTATAATTAACTAAATAAAAAAATTATATATATTTATTTTTTTTAACTAATACATTACTACCATATATTACAGCATTTTGCAAAAAAAAAATGATAATGAATGAATTAATTAATTTTAAGCATATTTAATAAATTTTTTATTAATAATTATCAATACAAAAAAACATAAGATTAAATATAATTAATTAATTAATATTTAATTAATTAATATTTAATTTTTCCCCCATTGGCGCCGCTATGCAGGCATAGACATGCAAAAACGTGTCCTCAATGAAAACTACCATGGATACAATAAGCATACCAATAATGAAAACCACCATGGTGACAACAACGACAACGATTCATAATTGGTGGCCAACAACAAGCAGTCCAACAACACCGACAACAACAACAAACTTTTAATTAATTTTTGAATTATATTACTAATAATAACAATAGATATACAGTATTTGCTTATGATTTGTTTTTTGTTTTGATTTAAATAATTTTTGTTGTTTTTGATAATAAAATTTATTATTTGAATTTTTTTTCGTCCCAATTATTAACTTGATATATATATATATATATATATATATGCTTAGGCGTGGTTCACATATTACGTTCGCACAAAAAATCTAGACCCCCTCCCTCCCCATATGTTCGCAATTGTTCGCATGTAGTCATTTGAAAAAAATTACGTTCGCTTGTCTCTAACCGCTACCCCTCCCCCCCACCACCACCACAAGAAATAAGATATTATATAAATGCGAACGTTCTTAAAGTCTTTACCCCTCCCTTCCCCCTCGTTTGTAAAAGTTCGCTTTTAATAATTATACAACTTTTTTTATAATTAATTAATTTATCAATTTAATCAAATTTTATATTTAGTGTATATAGTAATACAACAATAACAACAAAAATGAAATCAATAAAATCAAGATAACATTTTAAGACATTTGTTTTGTCTGTTTGTTTGTCTGTCTGTCTGTCTGTATGCGTGCACATTTCATCAACAACCATATTTTAATTCAAATGTAAAAATGTATTGTTTTATTTTCATTTTTTATTGAAAGCAATGTTATTTCTATGGGAAATTTTAAATGATTATTGAGGTCAAGTAGATTTTGAGGACAAAGAGGCAGGTATTGTGGAATTACATTTTACTATATTATATGAGTCATAGGGCACCGGGAGGTTAGCTACCTGTGCTAAATTTTTGTAAAATTTTCTCAAATGCAAAAATTTTCAATTTGTATTAAAATTTTCAATTTTTTCAAAAATTATATATTTTTTAAATTGTATTAATTTAATTATTGCACGAGAAAAATAATTTGTTTATTTATTATTTATCATTAAATACATAACAATTTTAATAAATCGCGTGATTTAATAAATATTTAATAATCGCGTAATTTAATAAATATTTAATAAACGCGTGAAATATAAATTTAAATATCACTTTGTTTTCATTTTGACTACAAATTTGTTTTCATTTGCTATTTTCATCAATATTGCTATCATTTGCCTTACCTTCGAGGAATCAATTGGACATTTGGATTTATTTTATAAGAGAAGTATACTTAAACTATTTAATTTTGATAAATTTTTCCTATTATAACATAACAGATAAAGATATAAGGATTTTTTTGAATAACGTTTAAACAAGTGTTTACATAATGGAACCAAATCTGGATCAGTTGGAAGCGTCATTGACTGACATTTCACTTACAAACATCAGCCAATTTCCTATGGAATACAATGTGACACCGAGTAAATTAAGAAGATTAATGGAAACAACAGAAGAAAGAGAGAAAAGACTTGAAGCCAATAGACAACGCGACACAAATAGAAGGTTGAATGAATCTCAAATGGAAAGAGAACGGCGACTAAAATCGAATCGTTTACGAAATATTGACTGTCGATTAAATGAGACACAAGAAGAAAGAAATTTGAGACTTGAAACCGATACTCTACGCGTAACACAAAGACGAATGAATGAGACACAAGAAGAAAGAAATTTGAGACTTGAAACCGATACTCTACGCGTAACACAAAGACGAATGAATGAGACACAAGAAGAAAGAAATTTGAGACTTGAATCCGAGAATTTACGTGTAACACATAGACGAATGAATGAGACACAGGAAGAAAGAAGTATAAGACTTGAATCCGAGAATTTACGTGTAACACATAGACGAATGAATGAGACACAGGAAGAAAGAAGTATAAGACTTGAATCCGAGAATTTACGTGTAACACATAGACGAATGAATGAGACACAGGAAGAAAGAAGTATAAGACTTGAATCCGAGAATTTACGCGTAACACAAAGCCGAATGAATGAGACACAAGAAGAACCGTCAAGTCTTTAACCGTTTCGAGACTTGAATTGGTGTTAACATCTTTTGAATTTATTATAAACGTATTGATCAAATGTTGTATTTGGATATCTGACATCAATTTATCAAACTCTTCCTCATCCTCGAAACCATTTTCCCATTCATTGGTAACATCGTCGACCAACTGATCTCTTTGGCACTTATCATTGATTAACTCTATCTCTGGGATCTCATTCCTGGGATCTTAATCTCTGGAATATAAATCTCGAAGATCTCAATCTCTGGGATCTCAATCTCTGGGATCTCAATCTCTGGGATCTCAATCTCTGGGATCTCAATCTCTGGGATCTCAACAAATTGTTGATCTTCTTTAATGCCATCATTAAAATTAACGGAAATCAAATTAAGTTGTAGTGAACTGGCTTTAGTCGTCTCGGGATTCGAATTGTTGTTAACATCTTTTGAATACATTATCGAAGAGTTGATCAGCTGTTTTATTGGCATTTGTAACATCAAATGATCGAACTCTTCTTCATCATCAAAACCGTTGTCACATTCATTGAGAACATCGAGAACAAACTGTTCATCTTTGCATTCATCAGACATTTCCATAAAAACAGGCATTTCTATCTCATTAAATAATTGATTCACTTCTATGTTGTCTTCATTGAATTCTTCATCATTGAAATCTACGGAATTCAATGATATCATATCAATGTCATCCATCTCTAAATTTATATCACTGGTCATAAATGATTAGTAGATCCAATAAGATAAGGAAACGAAGTATAATTTGTTAATAACAAAAATTAACTGTTTTTGAGATAAACTGTTTTAATAGTATTTTTTAAATTTTTAATTCACGTGTTTATTAAATATTTATTAAATCACGTGATTTATTAGAATTGTTAAATATATTTAATTATTAATTATTAATGTTAAACAATATCTTTTTTCATGAAAATGTATTTTATGTAAATATTTATTCAATATTAATCTCGAGTTTATATTAAAAATCGAGTGTTTCTACATATGTATTCTATTCTACAATATAAAAAATTATAAATATTGATAAGCAGTTTTAAAGACGTTTCTATTGATTGTGTTACGCGTAAATTATCAGATTCAAGTCTTAATTTATATTGTAAATACATATGTATTCTACAATAAAAAAAATAAAATTTTAAATATTGATAAGCAGTTTTAAAGACGTTTCTTTTGATAGCATAAATTTATTTTCCATTATATTGTAACTACATAAGAATTATACAATATAACTAAAAATAAAAAATTATAAATATTGATAAGCAGTTTTAAAGACGTTTCTCTTGATTGCGTAAATTTATTTTTACATATATTGTAACTGTATATGTAAACAACATTATACTAAAAAATCATCAAATTTTAATAGCGCGAACTTTTTTTATTGACGATTTTATTGATAGCATAAATTTATTTTCCATTATATTGTAACTACATAAGAATTATACAATATAACTAAAAATAAAAAATTATAAATATTGATAAGCAGTTTTAAAGACGTTTCTCTTGATTGCGTAAATTTATTTTTACATATATTGTAACTGTATATGTAAACAACATTATACCAAAAAATCATCAATTTTTAATAGCGCGAACTTTTTTTATAGATGTTTTTATGGATAGTATAAATTTATTTTTACTTAGATTTTAACTACATATGTATTCTACAATCTAACTAAAAAAATAAAAATTATAAATATTGATAAGCAGTTTCAAAGACGTTTTTTATGATTGCGTAAATTTATTTTTACATATATTGTAACTTTACATGTATACAACATTATACCAAAAAATCATTAATTTTTAATAGCGCGAACTTTTTTTATAGACGTTTATATGGATAGCATAAATTTATTTTTACTTAGATTTTAACTACATATGTATTCTACAATCTAACTAAAAAAATAAAAATTCTAATATTGCTTAACAGTTTCAAAGACGTTTTTTATGATTGCGTAAATTTATTTTTACATATATTGTAACTTTACATGTATACATTATACAAAAAAATCATTAATTTTTAATAGCGCGAACTTTTTTTATAGACGTTTATATGGATAGCATAAATTTATTTTTACTTAGATTTTAACTACATATGTATTCTACATTTTAACTAAAAAATTCTAATATTGCTTAACAGTTTCAAAGACGTTTCTCTTGATTGCGTAAATTTATTTTTACTTAGATTTTAACTACATATGTATTCTACAATCTAACTAAAAAAATAAAAATTCTAATATTGCTTAACAGTTTCAAAGACGTTTTTTATGATTGCGTAAATTTATTTTTACATATATTGTAACTTTACATGTATACAACATTATACAAAAAAATCATTAATTTTTAATAGCGCGAACTTTTTTTATAGACGTTTATATGGATAGCATAAATTTATTTTTACTTAGATTTTAACTACATATGTATTCTACATTTTAACTAAAAAATTTTAATATTGCTTAACAGTTTCAAAGACGTTTCTCTTGATTGCGTAAATTTATTTTTACATATATTGTAACTGTACATGTATACAACATTATAGCAAAAAAATCATCAATTTTTAATAGCGCGAACTTTTTTTATAGACGTTTATATGGATAGCATAAATATAGCAAAATAGTCATTTATAATCAGAATTATAATTGTAGTTGACTATTGTATATGTATATCTATAGGTCTCATTATAAAGAATTTTGTTAAGCAATTAGTAAGAGTATGCAATACTATACATGTTGCGCGGGTAAAACTAGTAATAATTAAATAAATATTCAAAATAAATATATATAAAATATAATTTTTAATCACAAAACTAATGGCATAATACTAATGTCGTGTTCAACGATAGATAGTATCGTATTAATGGTTTTCATACTGTCCTTACTATTACTGCTACTACTGTCATCATCTATGGTAGACCTAATGGTCACTTTAATTTGCTGTCTATTATCGATAGCCAATCGGATATTATCGATAGTATTGCATACCTGACCGTTAACTTTCCAAATACGACTACCGATAATACCACTGGTGTTTGGGACCCAAACAAATAATAAATAATTATAATATTTCGATAAAATAATAATAAATATTATTATTATAATAACAAACATTGCATCAGTTGAGGCCACGGGAAGTGCCAACTGTACAGTAAAACTACCGGAAAACGGTTGTGTAGTAACTATTATACCCATTAGTCGTCTATTGGACTGAATATCCCATTCAAATCGTTTTCTTAGACGGGTTTGCTGTTTGCCATCACTTTCATAAACTATAGCCCTATTGATAAACGCTTTGTATTTTTGAGAGAAATAAAACAAAACAAAACAAAAATTATTATTTTTTTTTAAATTTCCAATTAATAAATTTATACAACATATTAATTAATCATTTATATCTAGTATTTAATAATATATTATATCTATTATTGCGCTTAAAATACCTGACAATGTTTTATAGTCGATAGCATAGCTTATCAGAAATCGTTCAATACTACCGCCCCAAACTAGGCCACACAATTGGCCACTGGTATCGATGAGTGGACTGCCCGAAAAACCCGGGACATTGCTAGTTGTGTGTGTTATGTACGGTAATTGTTCGCCAAACGGTACTGTACTAACGTAATACTTATTGGGCAGCATATTGTTGTCGACTCGGGGTGTCCTAATCATACCCGGGTGTAGTTGAAAGTGTATAGCATTGCCATTGCCGATCATAGCTACCGATGCACCGAATCCGATACTTTCGGCATCGGCGTTGGTGTTGGTGGTGGTCATCGACATTGTTGTCGACGTGTTATACACTCGTGACGGCGTTTTTCGGAACCGAAGTATTGCCAAATCCCAGTGCGGCTCACAATAGATAACATCGGCCCTCATATAAGGACATTTGACTACTACCTGATTCACATAGCTTTTCACATATTCAACCCAAACTACTGGTAGGTGTGCGACCACATGATAACAGGTCAACAACATTAGACGATTGTCGTCGACAACAAAAACGCCGGTTCCTTCACCGGCCAGTGTCCAACAATCTTCCATTAATGGCCTTAAAACATGACCTACCGATCGGATGCATTTGTTTTTAATGTCTAGTGCATCGATACCATCGATGTCTGGGTTCATAAGCCCAGCTGATCTAAGACAATGATACCGATAATTGTTTGTTTTGGCAGACAATTGTCGGCCACTACTAGATGTTGTCCGAAACGGGTGCCAGTAGTTGACAACCGATGATGAAAACAACGGGTTATTGTATGTCCACCACATCACTGATAATGGTAGACATAATACACCCGTTGAGCTATAATATGTAAATAAATAGTTTTTCAAAAAAACAAAATTTGGTTTTATTTTATTTTTTTTATTAATAGTAATATATTGTAGAAAAATTCAAAAAAAACAAACCTATAATTAATTAATTTTGACGACAATAATGTTGTATACATAATACTGTATTGTATAATCAAATAAATTGTAATTTTTTAACTAAATTTTTGTAATTTATTTAATATATATATAGAAAAACAATTAAATAAAAACAATTATATTTTGCACGCAATTTTTTGTTGAATTAATATCATATACTATACAATCACTATACTGTAACAGTTAATTATAAGTTATAATTTAGATTGTATAATAAAAACTTAATAAAATATATTAAAATAATTAATTTATTTAAAGTTTATTATTAAAGATATTTAAAGTTCAGTTTATACATACATACATACAAATAAAATATACTGTATTTATATATATATCATATATGATTATCATTATATATATATATATATATATATATATATATATACATGTAATTAGTAATACATTTAGAAAATAAATGCCGAATCCCTGTCCAAAGTATTTAATCTAACTGTCCTATCGTTCAGATTGTCGTCCCTAACAGTCAGTTCAACGGTTGGCTGCTGTGACTGTGAAACTATTGCTATCAAATCACGGATATCGTTAACCAACTGTCCATTGATAGACACTATACGTGTTTTCACTATAGATCTGTTTAATGGGATTCATAAACATATGATTAATTTTAAAACAAAAAATATCAGACAAATAGTTAGTTATATAAATAAAAACAAACAAACGGTAGTTCATTGGTTTCATTGGTAAGCACTGCCTCAACAGTTAACAACATCATCGCCGGTAAATCACCGGTAGGTTTAGCCGACAAAACAATAGCCAACTGTTTTCCCGATACT
Source organism: Oppia nitens (assembly GCF_028296485.1). Taxonomy (NCBI): domain Eukaryota; kingdom Metazoa; phylum Arthropoda; class Arachnida; order Sarcoptiformes; family Oppiidae; genus Oppia; species Oppia nitens. The sequence continues at coordinate 268,094 of NW_026533210.1, forward strand.
ATTGGAAACAGTTTTTTTAGTCGACTTTGTTTACTACCACTTGATTCGTAAGCCAAAGACCTATTGATAAACTCTGTATTCAATATATCGATATATAAAATATATTTTTAGTAAAAAAATCAATAATAATTGTAACATATAATGAAATATATTTAGTAATAACTGTACTTAAAATTAAAATATTTTAATTTAGTGGGATTATTAGTGGGATTATTAGTGGGATTATTAGTGGGATTATTAGAGGGATTATTAGTGGGATTATTAGTGGGATTATTAGTGGGATTATTAGTGGGATTATTAGTGGGATTATTAGAGGGATTATTAGTGGGATTATTAGTGGGATTATTAGTGGGATTATTAGTGGGATTATTAGTAATAACTGTACTTAAAATTAAAATATTTTAATTTAGTGGGATTATTAGTGGGATTATTAGTGGGATTATTAGAGGGATTATTAGTGGGATTATTAGTGGGATTATTAGTGGGATTATTAGTGGGATTATTAGTGGGATTATTAGTGGGATTATTAGTGGGATTATTAGTGGGATTATTAGTGGGATTATTAGTGGGAATTTACTCAAATTTGGCTTAAAATTGTCGTTTAAAAATGCAATTAAAAAATGTTTACACCCCCTATACCACTATACAAACTTTATCTATTTTTTGCCATTTTACCCCACCCTATAGCCCCCCCTGAAATTGACCCTAATCGTAATATACTAGTATATATATATATATCTATTTATAACATTTAAATACCATTCAATATTTGATAATCGCTTGCATAGGATTTCCGATCGACGGTAATACCGCCCCAATCAATACCGCACAGTCGGCCAGCCGTATCGATTAGTGGACTACCAGAAAAACCGGGCAATATTATCGAACTGTGCATCACTGACGGTAGTTCCTCATCGAAGGCAATGGTACTAACATTGTAACCGTTCAGTAGCTGATGGGTTAACAATTGGGGTGTCCTAACCATACCCGGATGTATGGCAAACATTATACTATTACCGTGGCCGATTGTACATACCGGGGCGCCAAATCCGATACTATCGGTGGTGGCGGCGGCACTGGTAGTTGTATACAACAATTTCATTGTGGTCATAGTATCGCCGACAAACGTTGGCGGTTCCCACAGTCTAACCAATGCCAGATCCCAGTGCGGTTCAACATAGACAACCTGGGCCGGTTCTGCACGCCATGTTGTAACTACCCGTTCCCTATTATATTGTTTAACATACTTGATCCATACGGTTGGCGACTGTTTAACCAAATGAAAACATGTCAATAGTAGACAATTGTTTAGTACGAAAACACCCGTTCCTTTGCCACTATCGACTAAATAATCGTCTAATTCAGGTCTAATAACCAGACATACGGATCGGATGCACTTGTTTTTCATGTCAATCAAATCGATGATGTCGTCACCACCGTTCCTTACACTACTGTCCATAAAAGCCAATCGTAGACAATACCGTGGCTGCCGATAGGCTGACCTACAGTTTCGGTCATTGGCCAGTTGTTGTGGTAACCATTGACTTATGGACGGCCTATTATTAGTGTATGCCATAGCCAACAGTGCTGTTACTGGCGATGGTATACATAATACACTCAATGATCTATAATAATAATAATAAAAATTGTAATAAACTATATGTTTCTTATGAATACAATATTTAGTAAAATATTTTATTATTTTTTTTGTTTGTTTGTTAACAAACCGATTGTATATCATATTTGATAATAATGTATACATTATTTTCTGAATAACTACTGTATTGTAAACTACCGGTGCTATTAATATAAATAAATTAGTAGAAATACTTATAACAAACTATAAAAAAACAAAAAACAATTTTTTTGTTGTTGATTGTATTTATCATTGAATTACTTATATTTAAAAAAAAAAATTCAAAAAATAAAATACATTTATATTTTTTTCACGCGATTTATCATACATTTCATATTACTATTGAAAACTTGGATGACTTTAATATTGAATTACTTTAAATGAAAAAATACTGTACAGTATATTATAATTGTGTATTAATACTATTATAAATAATTACCATATAATTGAAAAAAAACAATTTATTATTATTATATTTCAGTAAAATACTTATTATTATTATTACTATTATTAATGCGAATTAATCTTAATTATAAAATAAATAAACTATTGTTCAAAATTTTTACGTCAAAAAACTAATGGCATTATACTATCAGTGGATACAACTATAGTATTGTAGTCAATGGTTTTAATTTTATATTTATCATCACTACTACTACTACTACTACTACTAATACTGCTAATTGACAATCGGATAATAGGATTATCATCGATAGCCGATCGGATGTCATCGATATTGTTGATCACCTGATTGTTAATTTGCCAAATATGTGTACCTATTATACCACTACAATAGAGACAAATAAAATGATATATAATATCATTTAGTATTGTTTTTTTTAAAAAATAGTAAAATAATAATAATACAAACAAACTTTGCATCGATTGAGGCCACCGTCGGTAGTGCCGACTTGACTGAAAAACTGCCCGTAAATGGTTGTCTGCTAACTACTAAACCCAGTAGTCGTTTTTTGCCGCTGCCGTCGACCACCGCCACCGCCTGACTGTCCAATTCATATAGTTTTCTAAAATGTTGTCTCAGTCTATCCGATTCGCGGCTATGATAGGCTATGCCTCTGGCGATAAACTCTGTAATAATAATAATAATAATAATAATAATATTATAGTAGAAACAGATAGACAGATAGACAGATAGACAGATAGACAGATAGACAGATAGACAGATAGACAGATAGACAGATAGACAGATAGACAGATAGACAGATAGACAGATAGACAGATAGACAGATAGACAGATAGACAGATAGACAGATAGACAGATAGACAGATAGACAGATAGACAGATAGACAGATAGACAGATAGACAGATAGACAGATAGACAGATAGACAGATAGACAGATAGACAGATAGACAGATAGACAGATAGACAGATAGACAGATAGACAGATAGACAGATAGACAGATAGACAGATAGACAGATAGACAGATAGACAGATAGACAGATAGACAGATAGACAGATAGACAGATAGACAGATAGACAGATAGACAGATAGACAGATAGACAGATAGACAGATAGACAGATAGACAGATAGACAGATAGACAGATAGACAGATAGACAGATAGACAGATAGACAGATAGATAGTTACCTAATAATCGGGTGTTAGGGACGGCGTAGTTGATGTTTTCGCAAAGATTAGCCGATGACTGGACGCCTATAACATGGGCATCGCTATTGACCAGTGCACCGCCCGAATAGCCGGGCAATACAGGAGCCGAGTGTACCAACACTGGCTGATCGGGTCCGGTAAATATTAGACTAACTGTCGACGGATCGTGAATTTGTCTAATCTGGACACCCGATGCCCTCACATAACCCGATTGACACGATCGGCCGCCGCGAACCGATGTATGGCCAACCGATGCTACTGGTTGTCCGATAAGATCGTCATCGGCTGCCGTCGCCGCCGCCTCCGCCCCAACTATCGGCTGGGGCTGAAAGTTATCGTTGTTTTGGCGTATAAGTCTAACCAATGCCAGATCCCTGTGCTGTTCAACATAGACTACCGATGCCGGCAATTGAATTAGTCGATCATTGATATAGACTTCGACCATCACTCGGTGACGACCTTTGACTACATGTGCATTGGTTACTATTATCATCATTGGATGACTACTGGATGTACTTATTATACGAAATCCTGTACCAACTGTTACTACACTAGTATTGTCTATATAGGATTGGACACCAATTTTAACGATTGTTAGATTAAACCGTTGCTTAATGTCTACAATATTCATAGTATAGGCCGATCTGGTTGTCGGTATTGTCAACAACGATAGTATAGATTTGTTAGGTTTAGTTTGAAACCATTGTCCAAATACTGGTAGTTGTCGTTGTTTTTGTTTAATTGGATTGTTGTTTGTTGTCCGCCAATTGTATGCCATTATCATCGACAGTGATGATGATGGTATAGACAATAATACAGTCAAAAATCTGCAATTGATATTTTGTTTTTGTTAAAAAAAATATTCAAATTTTTTTGTTTTTATTGTAAGTATATATCTGAGACAACAACAAAAATAATTGCAATAATTTTTTTTTTATTAATTTTTTGATATATATTTGATGTTAATTATTATTGATTGCAACAACAAAAAAAAACTAACCGATTGTTAATTATAGTCGACAATGACATCATCGATGAATACATTTAAAGTTAATACAAAAAATATTTTTTTTAAAATACAATATAAGATTATACTGTATTAGGATAACATAACAACTAAAAAAAAAAATAATAATAATAATATACAATACAATAATAAAATTATAAAACTATCAAATTGTATCAAACTTTTTTTTTTTTTTTAAATAAAATTAATTTCATGGTATTAATCGTTAGTTAGTTAGTTAATTAATGTATGTATTGTTGTTACACACGTGTAAAATAATACATATTTATACACACATATAATAATAATAATAATAATAATACGTTTATTATATTATCTGTTTTGTTTTTATTTTAGTTTTTTTTTTAATCAGTATTACTATCATTACTAGCACTGGTAGTTTTGTTGCTGTATTTTGAATTATAATTGATATTGTATTGAAATTTCTGATTATTATTATAAATTATCAATATATATTGTATAAATTATAATAACCTATAATAAATTATAATAACAAACAAAATTATTTTTTTTTAAAAAAATAAATATTTAAAAAATATAATTAAATAAAATATATATATAATTTACACACAGTATAGTGAAAAAATACTTATTAAAAACTAATAATTATATAAAAATTAATTAATTGATTAATTATATACAATAAATACATTATATATATTAGTATTTTTAAAAAAAAAAAATAAATCAAAAAACTACTGGCAAAACATCATCAGTGGATACAATCGTATTGTAATCAATGCTTTTGATAGTATTTTTAACACCACTACCACTACCACTATCACTACCACTACCACTACCACTACCACTACCACTACCACTACCACTACCACTACCACTACCACTACCACTACCACTACCACTACCACTACCACTACCACTACCACTACCACTACCACTACCACTACCACTACTACCACTACCATTACCACTACCACTACTTTTATTATTTGTTTCACTATCACTATCGTCATCATCATCGTCATCTATGGTAAAATATCTAATCCACAATCGGATAACTGGTTTATCATCGATAGCCGATTGGATGTCATCGATATTGTGGATCTCCTGTATGTTAATTTGCCAAACAATTGTACCAATAATACCTCTGAACACACACACATAAAAATATATATATAAAATTATTATACTATTTAATATTTTATTTATATTTTATTGATAATAATAATAATAATAAACAAACTCTGCTTCAGTTGGGGCCGTCGGTAGTGCCGATTGTATTGTTAGAGTACCCGAAAATGGTTCGCAATCTACTATTAGACCCAACAGTCGTTTGTAGACCTGACTGTCCAATTCATAGTATTTTTTTCGTTTTAATTGTCTAATTGGCTCTCCTTTCTCATATTTTTTGCCATTTTTATAAAAATCTAAATATATATATATATATATATATATACAGTATATATATATATATATATATATATACAGTATATATATATATATATATACAGTATATATATAGGTTATTATAATAATTATTATTATAATTACCTAACACATGGAAACTAGGAGTGGCAAAGGCAAAACTAGATTTGACGTTAGCCATAGTGGTAACACCAATAACCTGGCCATCCGATGCCAAAAGCGGACCGCCCGAATTGCCGTCAACTAACGGTGCCGAATGCGACCAAAATTGATGCGATTGGTCGACATAAACCAAATCAATTTCATACCCATCACTCAATTGTCTAACAGTAACGCCCAGCGATCGACATGAGCCCCACTGACATAATACATCCACAATTGTAGGATTAATGTAGCCAATAGTGGTCACTGGTCTACCGAAAACATTTCTAGTCCTCAGTTTTGTCGAATTCGGTAATCTTCGTTGATCTTCTATGTCTTTCGATCGAAATCTATCGGTTTGCCGGTAGATTAGTTTCAGTAGTGCCAGATCCCGGTGCGGTTCACAATAGACTACATGGGCATCCATTGTTTTGACCAGCGATTCATAATACATTATCACTTGACATAACTGTCTGCCACGTACTACATGTGCGTTAGTAATGATCGACATTTCGGCTAAATTCATACGAAATCCGGTACCAAATGTTTCATATGAATTGTTGTCCAAAAATGATTTGTTATATATTTTGACAATCATTTTGTGGCATTGTTTCTTAATCTTCACAATATCGATGTCAGTGTCCTTATCGTCGTTGATGATGATGGTATGTGCCGATCGTATTGTTGATGTTGTTGTTGTTGGCCACGGATGCGGTGGTGATAATAATAATGGTGTGAATCTATTGGTTTGAAACCAATTGTCAGACGACGACGACAACAACAACAACAGTTGATCCATACGTTTACGTTGGCTATCAGTTTGCCATTTCTTCTTCTTGTTGTATGTCATCGCCAGCAGTGATGATGGTATAGATAGTACACTCAATAATCTGTAAAAAAATAATTATTATTTATATAAATTTTTATTTAAGTATAACAGTATAGTAAGTAATACCTATGATATCCAATAGTAGTAGTAGACCTGAGTTTATACATATTTTTTAAATTACTATATATTAATATATACAGTATATAAATAAATTGAACTATAAATTTGACAATAAGTTTAGTCAATTAATAAAACAAAAACAAAAAATTCAAATTTAAATATTAGAAATAAAATTTTTCAAAATTTTTAGATTATAATTTCAATACATTGTTTTAAATGCCACTAACATTGTTAACGCGATTAATATTTCTATTTATATATTGTTTAGTTTTTAATTATTTTTAAATATTTAAATATTTTTTTTTTAAATATTCAGTTAAACAATTTGTATCATTTGTTTTTTATTTATAATAATTATTAGTTTATTTTTGTATATCAACTATTAATATCCTATTATACAGTGTATAATATATACGATGTATACATTGTCATCAACTATAATAAAAATGAGGTTTGTTTTAAACAAAACAAAAATTGTATAATATATAGTATAATATTGTATATTTGATAGACATTTATATATATATATATATTGTTGAGAAACTCATATTTCATATATTATTTAGCCTTAATTTTAATGTTTAACTTTTGTATTATTTTATTGATACCTATTTTTGTGCATTTAATCCCTTATTTTGAATTCATTAATTATTTTGATCGCTCAATACCTACCGTTTCCTATGATTGATCGATCAATGACACCAATAACTGGCGCCAAGTGATCGATCAATACAACTGTCCTTATATTCAAACAAACCAATAGCCGTACACCAAATACCTATACATTCCTCTCTTATAAATACCAGTACTGACACACCAGACAGTCAGTGCAATCTCACCCACCATTACAGTGCAATCTTACCCACCATTACTATCAGTCATTATACTGTATACACCATTGCATTCATTCACATACATGTGCTCTTAAATTATACCATTTTTATAACCATTGTTTTAACTACTATTTTAATTGTCTTAACTATAATAAAGTATTGTAACTAAAGTGTGTCTAAGTTATTGTCTTCACCTAATCATTGGATCGATTACCACATCATATCTACCATTCCTCCTAAGCAAGCATTGGCTGATCGATCAACACTTCAAGTCTACCCTTTCGCTGGCCATCCCTACAAGTTATAGAAGTTATCAATAGTACTGACGGATCGATCCCTGGCCTACACTCCGGTCACCACTACTGCAGATCTGTACATCATTTTGTTTGACACGAATAGTGCCTTTCAAGTGATCACTATATCAATTGAGAAGTCTTTGACCGATCAATTGATACCGTTGTGGGAATTGAGTGATACTATCAGTTGTTGGTCTCATACCGACCCACGCTAGACAACTGATCCATAAGGTTAAACCAAACCGCCCACAACAAAATTGGCGCAGTCGGCACAGATCACACTTATTAGATCCTTACCTGCGATTGATGACATCCCTAACTACAGGCCTTACACGACGTGGAACACGCTATCTCCTCAACTCTACTCCCGTCACTGAAGACAATCAAGACATCATCGACAACATGTCTGACAACGAAAACAATACCACTGTCAACACAGGCCTCCAACCGGCACAACAGAGCACCTCAAACACGACCGATCAGATCGATCTGACCGATCGGATCGATCGAAGAGTTCCCACGCATACTAAACAACGGAAGATCCCGAAGTTTAGCGGAACACAAGATTCAAATCTGACGATAGAGGCGTTCATACAGATGTTTGAACGATCCTTCCGACTCCACTCCGATGAAGACAAAGTGGACGACATTATGGAGTTCCTGTCCGATGACGCCGCCAACTACTATGGCTCAGATGTTTTGATCGATCAAGACATCAGTTGGCCTAAAGCAAGACAACTCCTACTCGACCGTTACGCACATTCAGACGTACCTCCAGTCATAGTCGCTAACAGACGACGACAACAACGGTCCGAACCAATGAAGACATATTACGACGAGAAGCTGAAACTTCTTCGTCGCGTCAAAGGCTACACCGACAGCGACAGAGCTAACCTCCTCACCGAAGGACTACAATCTGAATATCGAGAATATTTCTATGGCCGCAGATTCACAACTACTACCGCTTGGCTAGAGATGGCACAGGACATCGAAGCTGACAAAACAAAACATCACTATAAACCCAGATCTCACTTCTCTCAAGACAAAGACAAGAAACCCCCGAGGAATCCAAATGATCGATCAGATCGATCTGATCGATCAAAGAATAGGCCGCCATATTCGTGCCGCATATGCCGCGACCGTGGAACTACTGCCTGGCATTTCCACAAAGACTGTCCTCATAGACCAACTGGTTCTCAACCTAGAGATCCACCTAATCCTAACAATGGCAATACATCTACTGGTATTCAAGTATCAAATCACTTCATCCGTCCTCGAGTTATCAACACATTTTTGCCGCCGATTCAACAGATTTAGGCCGAATCAACATCGAAGAGCATCGCATTGTATTGACCGATCAACAACCGACCGCACAGCGCCCGTACCGTCAATCTCATCAAATGGCAGCTGAGACTGCCCGCCAAGTGAAGGACCTCCTATCAAAAGGTCTTATCCGGGAAAGCGTCAGTCCGTACGCCGCACCGATTACTTTGGCGCCCAAAAAAGACGGCACCTATCGTTTGTGCATCGATTATCGTCGACTCAATTCAATAACGATCGCTGACAAGACACCACTTCCAGTCATCGCGGATGTGATCGATCGACTCCAAGGATCGATCGTATTTTCAAAACTTGACTTCGCCTCTGGTTACTGGCAAGTCGCCGTAGCACCCGATGACATCACCAAAACAGCATTCGTCACCCGCGACGGTCACTTTGAATGGACTGTCTTACCGTTCGGACTGAAGAACAGTCCGGCCACCTTCCACCGCGTTGTCCGTAAAATCCTCGGAGATCTTCACAACAATGGTGTCATCTCATATCTGGATGACATCATCATCTATGCCTCAACTCAAGAGCGACACGACGATCTACTGGCCGAAGTACTTAAACGTCTGGCCGAAAACAACGCCCGTCTTAAACGCGAGAAGTGCGAGTTCTCCAAAACCCGCATCGAATTCTTAGGACATTTAATTGATGGCAAATCAGTCCGACCTCCAGACTCGAAGATTAAAGCTATAGTGGATTTCCCGACACCGATCGATCAAAAGGGAGTTCAACGTTTTCACGGACTGGCCAACTATTTACGCGAATACATTCCCGACTTCGCAGCAATCACAGCACCACTTACATCACTCATGAAGAAATCTAAAACCAAAGAGTTTGAATGGACCGATCAATGTGATCGATCATTCAATACATTAAAACAACTAATGGGATCGGAACCCGTCCGCGCTATCTACAATCCGGACCTACCGATCGATCTACATACTGATGCGTCAACCATTGGAATAGCAGGTATCCTTATACAAGCCGATCGACCTATTGGTTACTATTCCAGGAAGCTTGCCGACGCCGAAACCCGATACACGGTCACCGAACTGGAATGTCTGGCCGTCTATGATTCAATCAGATACTTCCATATCTATCTGGAAGGAGTCAAGTTTACACTCTATACTGACCACAAGGCTCTCAAATGGCTCATCAACTTCCAGTCGACCAAAAAACGACTCTTCCGCTGGTCTGAAGAGTTAAGCCTCTATACATTTGAAGTGATACACAAACCGGGATCCCAAATGGCTCACGTCGACGCCCTATCCCGCGCTCCGGTAAACCTATTCATCAGAGAAGCAGTGATATTACAGCATCAGAAACAGGACACCATAACCAAAGTGCGATATGAAGCACCTGCTCGAGCACTCACATCGATCGATCCAAACGATCAAACACCAGAAGCAGATCGATCAACATTCAGCTCAGTGGACACGTCCACACTTCAATCGATCATCAAATATGGACGTACCTTATCAGTGATTCCTCACAGTCTTGTCTACCCATTACTCCAAGAAGCACACGACAACAGTGGTCATCCTGGCATCCGAATCACTACAAAACAAATAAAAGTTAAGTATCACTGGCCCGATATGTTTCACGACATCAAGCAATATGTCAAGTCCTGCCATATCTGTCAATTGGCTAAACCAACTAATCATCCATCATATGGACAGCTCCAACCACTTCCGACACCTGATGCACCACTAAAACTAATAGCTATGGATACCATAGTTATGGGCAACGAAGCCGCCAACACTAAACACAAGTATATACAGGTTGTGATCGATCATCACTCCCGACATGTATGGACGAAAGCTACGCCTACCAACTCAGCACCTGCATGTATATCCCTATTGATCGATCTCATAAAAGGAACTGGACAAACACCTGAAGCCATACTTACCGACAATTACAAGACATTCAAATCAAGAGATTTTAAACGATTTTTATCCAAACATAACATCAGACACCGATTCTCATCTACATATCATCCGCAGACTAACGGCACCAATGAACGGGTGAATGGATCGATCAAACAGGGATTGATCCTGGCATCACTGGCCAACCCTCGCCGCAAATGGACTACTCTATTAAAGGATGTGACAGCTAATTATAATAATACTATACATACCGTTACAGAATACTCGCCGTCGTTCCTCATGTTTGGCTCCGATTCTCTCAATACAACCGACAACTTACCTGATGCCCGACAACTGGCCAAACAACGCACGGACAGTAGTAAATCAAGAGCTAAGATCGCTTACGACAAACACCATAAGCCGATCGATCTCAAGATCGATCAATTGGTCAAACGGCGCCTACCATCAAATCATCCGGACAAGAAAAAACTATCACCGAAATATACAGGACCGTATGTCATCGCATCAATACCCGGACCTGTCAACGCTTACATTAAACCATTGGACAACTCAACCGACCCGATCCTGGTTCACGTCGGACAACTTGAATCGTATTACCTCCGCGACCAGTCTTAAAGCGCCGGGGAGTGTTGAGAAACTCATATTTCATATATTATTTAGCCTTAATTTTAATGTTTAACTTTTGTATTATTTTATTGATACCTATTTTTGTGCATTTAATCCCTTATTTTGAATTCATTAATTATTTTGATCGCTCAATACCTACCGTTTCCTATGATTGATCGATCAATGACACCAATAACTGGCGCCAAGTGATCGATCAATACAACTGTCCTTATATTCAAACAAACCAATAGCCGTACACCAAATACCTATACATTCCTCTCTTATAAATACCAGTACTGACACACCAGACAGTCAGTGCAATCTCACCCACCATTACAGTGCAATCTTACCCACCATTACTATCAGTCATTATACTGTATACACCATTGCATTCATTCACATACATGTGCTCTTAAATTATACCATTTTTATAACCATTGTTTTAACTACTATTTTAATTGTCTTAACTATAATAAAGTATTGTAACTAAAGTGTGTCTAAGTTATTGTCTTCACCTAATCATTGGATCGATTACCACATCATATCTACCATTCCTCCTAAGCAAGCATTGGCTGATCGATCAACACTTCAAGTCTACCCTTTCGCTGGCCATCCCTACAAGTTATAGAAGTTATCAATAGTACTGACGGATCGATCCCTGGCCTACACTCCGGTCACCACTACTGCAGATCTGTACATCATTTTGTTTGACACGAATAGTGCCTTTCAAGTGATCACTATATCAATTGAGAAGTCTTTGACCGATCAATTGATACCGTTGTGGGAATTGAGTGATACTATCAGTTGTTGGTCTCATACCGACCCACGCTAGACAACTGATCCATAAGGTTAAACCAAACCGCCCACAACAATATATATATATATATATATATATATATATATATATATTGTATATACAATATACTGTATATCAAAACTTACAGATCAATAGGTATATCATGTATACCATTATCAATGGTATGGATGGCATACACTGAGCCGCTATCCTGTATCTGGCAATCGTTTCGGTCAACAACAACAACCAGTGGCCGATCATTGACTACAAATGCAAACAACAATCGGTATCCGTGTCTTAGATCAGCGGCGCTTATGGCTGCCGATAATGGCTACGATATGATTGATCTGAAAAACCAATGCATCCGATCGATAGGTTGTGTTATACGAATTAAAATTGAAGATATGTATGATATTAGCGGTGAAGGAACCGGCGTTTTTGTTGTCGACAACAATAGTCTACTGTTAACCTGTTATCATGTGGTCAAAAATAATCCGTTTGTTTGGATACAATATGTCCGAAGCTATGATAATCAGGTATTACAGACATGTCCTATGAATGTGGCCGACGTCCTGTATGTAGAGCCGCACTGGGATTTGGCATTAGTACGGCTCCGTGAGGCGCCATCACCAGTGTATAATACGTCTACAGTAATGCCGCTAACTACTAGTCCGGTGAGCAACGATTTTGGCGCACCAGTAGCTATGCTAGGTCATGGTTGTGCTGTATACTTTCAACTACACCCGGGTATGATTATGACACCTCAGGTCGACAACAATATGCTTCCGTATAAGTATTACGTTAGTACAGTACCGTTTGGCGAACAATTACCGTACATAACACACAATACTAGCAATGTACCGGGTTTTTCGGGAAGTCCACTCATCGATACCAGTGGCCAATTGTGTGGTCTTGTTTGGGGCGGTATTATTGACCGATTTCTCATAAGCTATGCTATCGACTATAAAACATTATCAGGTATTTTTCAGGCAAATAATAGATATAGTGTTTAATATGTTTTTAAAAATTGTTGTATTAATATTTTTTGTTTTGTTTTTCAAAAATACAAAGCGTTTATCAATAGGTCTATAGTTTATGAAAGTGATGGCAGAAAACAAATCCGTCTAAGAAAACGATTTGAATGGGATATTCAGTCCATTAGACGACTAATGGGTCTAATAGTTGATTCACAACCGATTTCCGGTAATTTTACTGTACAGTCGGCACTACCGATGGCCTCAACTGATGCAATGTTTGTTATAATTATATATATATATATATATATATATTTATATATATTATTGTTATCATAATATTATAATCATTTTGTTTGGTTTGTTTGGTCCCAAACAACATCAGTGGTATTATTGGTAAACGTATTTGTTTAGTTAACGGTCAGGAATGCGATACTATCGATAATATCCGATTGGCTATCAATAATAGACAGCAAATCAGAGTGACTACTAGGCCTACCATAGATGATGACAGTAGTAGTAGTAGTGATAGTAAGGACAGTATGAAAACCATTGACATCAATACTATAGAAACCATCGATGAACACAACATTAGTATTATGCCATTAATTTTGTGATTATTATAAATATATAATAAATTGAAAATTAATTAAATTCTTATTATTAATTACTGTATAAATTAAATAATTCACTGTAATGTTAGTAATTATAATAAGTATTTTACAATATTTTTTAATAATATTTTTAATCTTATTATTTATTGATTGATTTATTTTTTGTATTGTTAATAACAATTTGTTATATATATTTTATATTTACACTTATTTTTTCTACACTATACTAATAAAAAAATAAAATGGTATTTATTTCAAAAAAAATATAAATAAAACAAAATAATTAATTAAATATAATGTAGAATATTGTAAAATATTTAAAACTATTTAAAATAGCAAACTATAATTAATAACTGATTAGAAAACTATTATTATTTTAATTATACAATAATATGAAAAAACTACATTTTTTTGTTTGTTTTGTTTAAATAACTAATGGTTTAATCCTAAAACCTTGGCTATCGACCGGTGCTATCGTTTTGATGCTAATAGTGCTGATGCTGTCATATCTAACTGTCCCTTGACTACCACTACTACTACTACTACTACTACTACTGTCATCATCAGTGGGTAATTCAATCGACAATTTAATTACCCGATTAGTACCGATAGCCGATCGGATGACATCAATATTGTTGAACACGTGTTCAAAAACTTTCGTAACACGTGAGCCGATAATATTTCTGGTGTAAAACATGATAAAAACAAACCCAAAATAAAATATATTTATTAAAAAATTTTACAAAAAAATATATAATCAAAATTTATTTATTAATTGGTTTACAAACTTTGTTTCATCTGAAACAGTGGGCAAAACCGATCGGACAGTAAAACTATCTGAAAACGGTTGTTGTGTAGACAATATCAAACCCAATAGCCGTGTGGTGTCCGGCTCTTTGATGTCCCGTTCATACCGTTTCATCAGACGGTTATGTTTTATGCCATTGCTTTCATAATTCAATGCTCTAGTGATAAACTCTGTTAAAATTAAATAAATAAAATTTTCAGTAATACTGTCAGCAATTTTTTGTTGTTGTTATTGGTTAGACATAGAGCTAAACAACATTTATTTGTTAAAATTTTTTTTTATATGTATAACATATACTAATAATATTTTTTTTTTGGAATTTATTGGAAATTTACTGGGAATTTAATGGAAATTATACAATTTACTTGAATTCGTTTGAAAATTACTGGGAATTTACTGGGAAGTTATTGGGAATTTACTCAAATTTGGCAAAAATTGCCGCTTAATAATGCAATAAAAATTGTTCACCCCACCCTTTACCCCCTCCCCCGATATTTTTGCCATTTTACCCCTCCCCCTATAACCCCCTGAAATCGAAAACCTATCGCAACCCTGATATATATATATATTGTTTTTTTTCAATACCATTGATTGTTTGATAGTCGACTGAAAACGATTCCTGTCCACATTTTAGATAACCGCCCCAAACTAATCCCGACAATCGGCCCCGGATATTGATTAGAGGTGCACCCGAAAATCCCGGTCCACATATTGTACTGTGCGTTACAATTGGCTGGCGATCGTTAAACGTCGAAACACTGGCATAATAGTCCAATGTTATCAAATGGTTGTCCACACTCGCTATCCTAACCATACCCGGTTGCAGTTGAAACAGTATACCATTGCCATGGCCCAGTACAGCTACCGGTTCGCCAAATCCAATACTACTATCATCATCACGACTGGCCATAACCATTGGTTTCATTGTATTATATTCAGGTGCTGGAAGTTCCTGTAGTCGGACTAATGCCAGATCCCAGTGCTGTTCGACGTACAAGACTTCGGCATTTATTAGTCGATATTTTACTACCAGATTTCGGTAGGCTTTCGGATAGACTATCCAAACAAACGGCCGCTGTCTGACCATATGATAGCAGGTTAACAGTAGACGATTGTCGACGTCGGCAACAAAAACACCAGATCCCGTACCGCTGCTATCGTAATCCCGGTCTTCGAGTACGGGTCTTAAAACATGACCTATCGATCGGATGCAACGCTTTTTCATTGCAATCATATCGAAATCATTATTATTATTATCGGCGCCGTTATTGTTGTCCATAAGCGCCACCGCCGATCTAAGACACGGATACCGATTGTTTGCTTTTACTATGGCCAGTCCTCGGCGGTAACTGGTGGTTGTTGTTGACCGAAACGATTGACAGATAAACGATAGCTTATTGTTGTTGTTGTTGTGGTTGTAGGCCATCCAACCAACTGATAATTGTATATATAGTTTAGCCATTGATCTGAGGAAAAAAATAATTATATATTTATTAAAAAATTTTTTAAAAAAAAAAACATTGTATGAATAGTTTTATAATTCAATTATAAGTAAAAAAAATACAGCAACAAAACTACCGGTGCTAGTAAAGCTAGTAATGATAGTAATACTTATTTTTAAAAAAAACTAAAATAAAATACAATAAAAACAAAACAGATAATATAATAAACTTATTATTATTATTATTATTATATGTGTGTATAAATATGTATTATTTTGCACGTGTGTAACAACAATACATACATTAATTAATTTACTAACTAACTAACGATTAATACCATGAAATTAATTTTATTTTTTAAAAAAAAAGTTTGATACAATTTGATAGTTTTATAATTTTATTATTGTATTGTATATTATTATTATTTTGTTATGTTATCCTAATATATAATTTATAATCTTATATTGTATTTTTAAAAATATTTTTTGTATTAACTTTAAATGTATTCATTGATGATGTCATTGTCGATAATAAACAATCGGTTAGTTTTCACGAATTCCTGAAAGGAATACGTATATGCATTCTATAAGTCTGTTTGTCGGTCTGTCTGTCCCACGAGGACATAGGTTCGAATCCACGTTCAGCTACACATTTTTTTTGTTTTTTTTTGATTTTTTAAGTTTATTTTTCAGGAAATTAAACAAAATGGTGTCCAATAATTAATAAAAAAAATTTTGATTTTTTTTTGATTTTTTTTAAAATTTTTTAAAGTTTATTTTATTAGGAACATAGAGAAAATAGTGTCAAAAACTTTTTTTGTTGTTTATTTTTTTCTATTTTAAGTCAAGGAATTCGTATGGAAATGCTTTTGAAGCATTCTCAACTGGTTTTTTGTTGCAATCGATTATATCATTAATAATTAATTTATAATAATAAACATCAAATATATATCCAAAAAAAAAAAAATTAAATATTATTGCAATTATTATTATTGTTGTTTGAGATATATACTTACAAAAAAATTAATATTTTAAAAATAAAATCAATTACATATTATTGACTGTATTATTGTCTATACCATCATCATCATCATCACTGTCGATGATAATGGCATACAATCTGATTTGCTGTCTATTATTATTATTATTGGAGCCGATCTATCTTGTAAGCACCGTTTTTTATATTATTTACACGCGCTATTGTTTCAATCATTTTAATTGTATTTCACGCGATATTTACACGTATTTTTATAATTAATAAATTAAAAGTAGATAAGTTTAAGCAAAAATAAGATCATTTTCTATTTAACTAACCTAACCTATTTACAAAAATGTTAACTTAACCTAATCTATTGTATTAGTGTTCGCTCCGTTACCTAACCTGGTGTTCGGACCGCAACCTTAACCTAATTATAATGATTATATACAAATGTATTATATGATTACTGTATAATAGTAATAGCTATCAAAAGCGCGTGAAATATAATTAAAATGATTGAAACAATAGCGCGTGTAAATAATTTAAAAAACGGTGCTTACAACATAGATTTTAGCCTTATTATTAGCCAATCGGATATTATCGATAGTATCGCATTCCTGACCGTTAACTAAACAAATACGTCTACCAATAAATACCACTGATGTTGTTTGGGACCAAACAAACCAAACAAAATGAAATACAATGAAAAAAATTTAAATATTTTAGTTAACAATTGTATTCGTGCGATATATGTATATACATTATGTATATAACATTTGATTGCATGCATTAAAACAATGTATTGAAATTATAAAAGCTAAAACTTATAATTTTGTTTCTAATATTTAAAATTGAATTTTTTGTTTTGTTTTTGTTTTGTTGACTAAACTTATTGTCAAATTTATAATTTAATTTATTTATATACTGTATATATTAATATATAGTAATAGAAAAATATGTATAAATTCAGGTCTACTACTACTATTGGATATCATAGGTGTTACTTACTATACTGTTATTCCACTTAAAAGTTTAAATTTGAGTAATATTATGTAATAACTTAGCAAGGTACTTTATATAATTTACCTAATATAAGGTAACTGTATATTAAGTTACCTTGCTTAGTGTAAAGTTAACTGTATATGATATTACTCAAATTTAAACTTTTAATTGGCAGTATCTGTATATATATAAATATAATCTTAGATAATATATATATATATATACCAATTAAAATATATATAAATAATATTTTTTATACAGATTATTGAGTGAATTATCTATACCATCATCACTGCTGGCGATGACATACAACAAGAAGAAGAAATGGCAAACTGATAGCCAACGTAAACGTATGGATCAACTGTTGTTGTCGTCGTCGTCTGACAATTGGTTTCAAACCAATAGATTCACACCATTATTATCACCGCCGCATCCGTGGCCAACAACAACATCAACAATACGATCGGCACATACCATCAACAACAACGGGTGTTCTTTACTATAGCTAACCTAACCTAACCTAACCTAAGTGGTAGTGGTAGTGATAGTGATAGTGGTAGTGGTAGTGGTAGTGGTAGTGGTAGTGGTAGTGGTAGTGGTAGTGGTAGTGGTAGTGGTAGTGGTAGTGGTAGTGGTAGTGGTAGTGGTAGTGGTAGTGGTAGTGGTAGTGGTAGTCGTAGTGGTAGTCGTAGTGGTAGTCGTAGTGGTAGTCGTAGTGGTAGTCGTAGTGGTAGTCGTAGTGGTAGTCGTAGTGGTAGTCGTAGTGGTAGTCGTAGTGGTAGTGGTAGTGGTAGTGGTAGTGGTAGTCGTAGTCGTAGTCGTAGTCGTAGTAGTAATGGTTTTAAAAATACTATCAAAAGCATTGATTACAATACGATTGTATCCACTGATGATGTTTTGCCAGTAGTTTTTTGATTTATTTTTTTAAATATAAATATATATATAATGTATATAATTAATTAATTAATTTTTATATCATTATTAGTTTTTTCACTATACAGTATTTAAATTATATGTATATTTTATTTAATTTTTATTTTTAAATATTTATTTATTTAAATAATTTTTGTTGTCTGTTTTCATAAGATATGATAATTTAATTATCAATTATTATATTATCAATTGACTGTTACCAATAATATTTAATAATTACTAATAAATTTATTATTTTTTATTATTTAAAAAAAACTAAATAATTTTTTTATTACTCTAATTATTGTAGACTAAGTGTATAATCATTTAATTAATTAATTAATTTTGTATACAATTTTAATATTACAATTAATTTTTATATATAGTAATTATAATATTAGACAGACAATTAGCAGAAAAAAAATTAACATAAATACTTATAATTAAATTTGAATTTTTCAGTTTTTTATTGTTATATAATTATTTTTGTTGTTAGAAATCTAATGTATAACAAAAAAAAACAATAATATGCATATATTTAAATTGACTATAAAATTAAATGAGTTTTTTTTTATAATTTATACAATATATTGATAATAATAATAATAAACAGAAATTTTAATAAAATCAATGACAATATTTGCAAACTATGTATTAAATGGGTTATCAATATCATCACAATTAATATAAAACAACAACAAAAATAATTAATTAATTAATTAATAAAAACGAGACAAAACCATTTGTTTCTAATATTTAAATTTAAATATTTGTTTAATGATTTTATAAATTTATTAACAAAAAAAAAAAATAATAATTCAGTGTTTATTATTATCATATGTTTTCAATTATGTATAAATTCAGGTCTACTATAGGATATCATATGTTAGTTTCTGTTATAATTCAATACTAAAATAATAATAATAATTAAAAAAAATATATAAAATAAAATATAACAATAAAATATATGATAATATTATTTGCAGATTATTAAGTGTATTATGTATACCATCATCACTGTTATCATCGCTATCGGTGGCGGCGATAATGGCATACAATAAGTGTCAAACAAATAGCAACAATAATAGTAACCAACTGTTGTTGTTGTCTTCAAATGGCAAATGGTTTCAAACCTATTGGTTTAAATCATTACCGAATCGGTGGCCAACAACAACAATACGATCGGCCCATACTATCATCAATGATGATGACATTGATATCGATAGCGTTAAGTTCCAGTGCGACCAATCAGTTGTCCAAATAATGGTACCGTCACTAAATGATAACCAGAAAATAGTTGGAAATGGTAGCGGATTTCGGTTGAAAGCCATGGAAATGTCTATTATTACTAATGCACATGTAGTCCAAGGAAGTCATTTAATCCAATTGATTATGTATTTTGATGGTTGGCTTGAGTTGCTATTGCCGGCTTCGGTAGTCTATTGTGAACCGCACCGGGATCTGGCACTGATTCAGCTAATGAATCCGCGAAAAGATTATTTTCGCGCCCAACCGTTCGACACCAAGACAACCGATATTTTTGGCAAACCAGTGGCCAGTATTGGTCCGACACAGACCGCAGGCGAAAAATCGTGTCAATCGGGTATTATACAGACAACGGGTATTACTGTTCGGCAACAACAGTGTGGCCAATCTGGACATATATATCCATCGTTTATTGACGACAACAGGTGTCCACTCGTACAACATTCGGCACCCATATTACACGGCTATTCGGGTGGTCCGGCCCTGACATCCGAGGCCAATGTTATCGGCGTTCAGCTAATGGTTTCACTTATACAGGATTTTGCTTTTGCCATCACTTGCACCGATATATTAGGTAATAATAATAATTAATTATAATCTATTTATTGTGAATATATATATATATATAGTATATATATATGGATATAATTTTTTTTATAGATTTTATTGAAAATAGTAAACGGTATGCAAATAGTCTAAATGTTAGACAATTGAATCGCACAGTAGGCTATACATTGAGACCGGGATTGAAATTAGGACTTATTATATTCAATACTATTGATGACAATAATACTGATCTGATAATTGATAATACATTACCCGAATCCGTGAATTAGTAAGTAATTAATTGTTTGAAATAGTTTTACTTTAAGTATTTTTTTAATATCATTTTATATATTTTTTTTGTTATTGTTTGAACAGTAAATTTATTGGCCATCAAATTTCGGATACAAATATCCAACAAATAGCTAACAAACTCAATGGTCTAACCCGTGATAACAATATTATTGCATTGACTATGAGGTCTATGGCGGACACTACCAACCAATCGGAGTTAATGTCGATGACTGCCATTGATTATACTCAACAAAATTTACCCATTATTTTCTAATTATTATTAATTGTATTTCTATATAATTTTTATTGTTCATAAAAATCTTGTTTTTTATTATTATTATTTTATATTAATATATATATATGTTGTATACTTTTACAAGCTCTACGAAAATAGACATTTATGTCTACTTAGCTCTACGAAAAAATTAAACAATTGAATGGTATAAGCTCTACGAAAAATTTATACAATTATTATATTAATAATAATTACATTACATTGCATTAAACACTATACTATATTATAATAATGTATAACAGTAAAAGTTGTTAGCCTTCACTTTATTATAAACATGTTTACCTTAAATAAACAACCAATAAAAATCAATTAAATAATTTTATTTTTTAGATTATTAAATAGTATTTAAGAAGGCGAAATTGCATTATTCTAACAGTTAAAAATGAATTCACTAGATATTAATTATAATTTATTTGAAAATAGACTTTCTTCATTTGAAAATTGTGTTTTAGATGAATTAATATCAAACAACTTCAATCGGTTTGCAGATGCTGGTTTATATTATGTTGGCCATGAAGATATTATGAAATGCTTTGAATGTAATGGTGGACTTTATTGTTGGGAACCAGGTGATGATCCATGGATAGAACATGCAAAATATTACCCGACATGCAAGTATCTCAACGAAAAGAAAAGTCAAACATTTATCAAAACATGTGTTGAAATACATGAAAGTGAAAAGCGAAACAAAGTACTTTTACCCAAGTTCGAAGAATTGATTTCAAAAATTAATAATTTAAAAATAACTAATGAAAATATAAATCATCAAATAATATGTGAAACAAATAATAAATGTATAAATGACCAATTACTATGTAAAATATGTTACGTAAATGAAATAAATAGTGTATTGTTGCCATGTTGTCATCAATTAACTTGTACAGACTGTAATTTAAAAATATCAAATTGTCCTATTTGTAATTGTTTAATAGAAATAAAACAAAAAGTTTATATTTGTTAAAATTTGATTTTTATTTTTATATTTAAGTTATTTTATTAAAACGTTCATTAAATATTTTATCTCTAAACTCTTTTTCCAAAACGTACGATATATTTTCTCCGATAAGTTTGCATTTAAATTCATGAAGACGTCTGTCCCATACAATCCAATGCCAGTTAGATATTCTAGCTTGTTTAGAGGCATATGGTCAAACATACATAATTTTTACTTGAATATTATCATTAAATTTAACAGTTTTCATGATTTTATTTTTAAAATATTTATTTATTTTTAAAAATATAGAAAATAATAAATTCGTTATATTTAGTATTTTTAAAGAAAAAATTTATAATATTTTTTAATTTAACTTTTTTTGAACGTAAGATTATATAAAATAAACAATATTTTCCACAAGTTAAACTATTTATATTTTGTATATGAAATTTATTATATATATAATTGTCTCCATTATTTTTAATAAAATTAATTATTTCTTTATGTCTTGGAGGAAATCCAAATGAATCAAAGTATTCTATTGGTCCCGTCTTAGGTAAATATATTGCAACCCAATGTTCTCCTGGAAACGTTGATTTTTGCGTATTAACAATAAATCCACAAGGCTTTTTAATTTTATATTTTGGTAGCATGTCTAATGATTTAACACCGCAAAATTCTTTTGAAACATATTTATCTTTTTTAATATAACTCATTATTTCATTTGTATACATGATTATGAGTAATCTACAGTAACGTTTCTATTTTCATCAATTTCAATTGTGTTATCGAAAACAGCATAAACTATAAGTTTTAATGCGTTTGCTAAATTTTCATTAAATTTAATATCGATATTAATATAACCACTTTTTGGTACATTTATGTAATTTTCTGGAAAACTATAATCACTATTTAAATTAAATGCATATAAACACCGACCAGTTTTATAATTTGTATAATCAATAGGTGGAGGAAAATTTACTGCATTTGCACCAATATTTAATAGAAAATCGTGATACTCTCGAGTATAATAGTGTATATCATAATTTGGTTGAAAAGGTAGCTTAGGTAGCATTTCTCCGTTAACATTTAATGCTAAATAAGTAAGATTATTATGTGAAAACTTTAGAGGGTCATAACGATTGTTGCCATTATATGCAATTTCTGTAACTAATCCTAAAATTAATTTATGTGGCAGTTGTCCAATTATTACGTTATCAATATTAAATGATGATTGTCCAGCGCTTAAATTTACAACTTTAGTAAATGGTCTTTTAATAGGATAAATTGCTCGTGATAAACGCAATGCTTGCGCGTGAGCATTTAAAATGTTTGGTGCAATTTTTACTTTTCTTACAAACAAACTCATGTCCATTATTTTTAAATGAGGAAATGTATCATTTGTCCACCATCCATCTTTTCCAATAACAGGCCAACAAGGCGGTGCTTTTGTAAAAATCAATTTTATTGGTACACCACTAATTAACAATCGATTAGTTGTAAAAATAGGACCATGTAATTTACCATACAAAGACACTGGTGTACTTTTACGTACCATTTTTAACAAAATAGGGTCAGGTTTGTCATACTCATAATCACTATTCCAATATGATGTAACAAATCCACTTGGACTAATTGATTGATTTGATATATTAGTAATATTAGTTACAGCTTCAATAAATGATAGGTAATTGTAATTTTTAGATGCTTGAGACACTAAAGTATTTCCTAAATATATTGCTAATTGATCGAATGCAGTGTTAAGTACATAATTCACAGGACTATAATTATCTTCAGTTCCTAAAGTATCTGCAAAATCATTGCCATTTTGATTTATTACTTTGTATTTTAACCATAAAAAAATATCAGGCATATAAATGTATTCATCTGTAGATGCCTGGATTTCAAACTCTATAGTATTTGTATCAGCAATAGGCGCTTTTGGACGATATTGTATTATTTGAGAACCTTCAATGGCACCTTGATATGGCATACGTTGAAATAAATCAAGTTCGTTTTTTAATATTTCATTCATTTTACATAAATATATCCAATTTTTTTGATTTGATTTTACGACGACAAGATTTTTTAGACTTGCGTTTAATTATTTTTTTAGTAATATTTTTCCTAGAACGACGACGTGGTGGTTTATTTCTAGGTTTACGCTTTAAACCAGATTGTTTATTTGCAATTTTATTAGTAGAAATTGGTTTTGTTTTAAATGGTAAAAAATCAAAATTATTAGGTTCTAATTGATTTATGCCTTGTATAGGCTGTCCAGCACCAGTTTGATTAGTTTGCTTTGCTTGATTACAATAATATTTTGTGTAATCATGCATTTTTATTTAATGTGAACATGTCAAAGACAAAATATTAACTAACTATATAGTCGTTTAGGTCTAAATATAAGTAATACTAATATGTTTCCTTCATTTATTAACAAATTATTATCATTATCATCAGTTATTTTTAATTGTATAGAATGAATTTCATTATATTTTATTGGTAGAAAACTTTTTTGTTTAAAACTAAATTTCATAAAATTATCATTTTCATTTATGTAAGTGGGTATAACTCTTAATAAACTAACTTTTTTATTATTAAAAAAGGATTGTTTAACAATATCGCAATATATTTGTAAATAATGAATTGTATTGTTAATATCTACTGGTTTAGTATTGGATATAATTGGCTGCACAATCTCCATATTTTTTCTAAATATTTCTTCACTAATATATGATGGGTTTCCTTCGTAATACCCACCCCCTAATCTAATTGTTTGTGGTAGATTAAGTGTATTGTAATCTTTCATTCCTAATAATTTTTGTAATGTATCGTTTAATTCTAAATAAACAATACCACGTAATTTATAAAAAGCGATAAATTCAGTTGGGGTGATATTTGGATCAGGTAATTGAATTTTTAAGTTGTGATCAAAATCATTACCTTTTATATTTTTACAATAAATAGCAAAATTACCATTTGTCAATGAAAATTGATTATTAGATTCATTAAAATTAAATGATAATTTGTTTATTATCCATTGATTTGCACG
The DNA here is from genome assembly GCF_028296485.1 of Oppia nitens. Lineage (NCBI taxonomy): Eukaryota > Metazoa > Arthropoda > Arachnida > Sarcoptiformes > Oppiidae > Oppia > Oppia nitens. Next base: position 293,729 of record NW_026533210.1, read on the forward strand.
TTTTCCTAAATTATCTAATTTTTTAGATAAATATGTAGGATGGTAATTAGGTAAAAAATAAACTTGTGGAAAACGTTCAAGTATTAAATCTTCGATTTTTTCATTAATTTCTGTTACTGTTTTTTTAAAACTATCTACCCAATTAATTTTATCTAAATTATAATCAATTGTTATATGATCACCTTTAGTATAATTTGTGTTTGTTGGTATGTACATAAAATTTATCTCTGAATGATCACCAATATGTCTTATATCTTGATCCATAACCCATTTCATATGAAATCGGATATTTAAATTATCAACAATTTGCTTTTCACTTAACTTTTTAGGAATTATTAGTTCTTCTAGTGCACATTCCATATTATTTTCAAATTTTATTGGTGGATTAAAATAATAATTTATTTCACAGTTATTATTTTTATTTGTTAAATATAAATAAAATTTATTATTATACGATGATAACATTTTTAAAACAATTTTTGTGGTCTTATTATTAATATAGCTATCATTTTACCATATCTAAGTAGTAAATCATTGTTACTATCGTCTTTTATATAAAGCTTTATTGAATTAAATTCATTAAATTTTAATGGTACAAAATGTTTAATATCAAAATCAAATTTCATAAAGTCATCTTTTTCGCTAATTGCTGTGGGTATGACACGTAATAAATTTAATTTACTATTATTATAATAAGATTCTTCTATTATATCACAATATATGTGAAAATAATTAATAGTTTGAGAGACTTTAATTGGCTGCACGTCAGTTACAAAATGTTTAATGTCATCAATGTTATTACGTAATATATTCAATTCTGATTCAGATTCTGATGTAGGAATTGGCTTTTTCAATATATTTAAACTAGTTTTTATATTTGCAATATTGTATTTATTAAATCCTAGCAATTTTTTTAATTTATCATTAAATTCTAAATAAAATAAACCTCTTAAACTATAATATTTATAGGTTTTATAATTGTCGGTTGGTGCAATTATTTCACTGGTTTTGGGTATAAATGGATCTTTTAAATCAATAGCAAAATTTCCATTTTTTAATTTATATATATGCTTCTCAAACGAAAATTCAAATGGATTTATAATCCATTTTTTATTTAAATCACTAGGTTCGCAGTCTTTCATATATAATATTTCTTTATATTTTTCGTTTATTAAGTTATTAGCTTTTACGTTTAAATCACTAATCAGCTGTTTCAAATTTTCACGCCAATGTTTAGTTGTTGAATGATTTAAGTTTATCTTTTCAATGTAATGGTTACCATATTTATAATTTTCATTTTCTAGTACATTAATTGAATTTACTGTTTTATCTGTTGTTTCAAGTAAATCTATTACTGAATTTACTACATCAATTTCATCTTCTGATAAATCCATTATCCATTTTAAATTAAAAGTTATTTCCAAATCACTTAATAAATCCTTTTGATCAAGTTTTTTAGGAATTATCAATTCTGCCAATGCACATTCCATCGGCACATTGTATTTTATTGTTTCATTAAAATTTACATTAAGCTCACATTTATCACTATCATTTGTTAAATGAAAAATTTGATTTTCGTTTTCTCTGAAATAATCCATTTTTAATTAATTTTTATTAATTCTTTAGCATAATATGATCCTCGTATAATTGAACCAGATTTGTCACGCACTTTGTATTTATAATATGGAGAAGTATATAAAATTTTAGCTATAGTGAATATTTCTGTACTATAATTTTCTAGATATCCTTTATCAAAAATATTTCTTAGTAACTTAATTTTAACTTTATCTCCTAGTTTATATACTTGCTTTTCTCTAACAATAGTTGTATGATATAGATTATTATAAACATATATTTCATTCTCTTTAGTGACATCAACTGGTTTGTATTTTGTACGACTATGTACTGTATTATTATATGTTAAAATAATATTATTCAAAACATCAATAAAATTATCAGTTTTATTATAAAACAAATATTTTTGAATTTTTTCTTTTATTGTTCTATTCCAACGTTCAACTGTTCTAGCTTTAGATGTGTCACGTAATATTAAATGTTTAATTTTTCTCCATCGCAAATATTTTTTTAATTTTTTATTTGTAAATTCTCTTCCTGCATCAGTAGACAATATTATTGGTTTACGTTTAGATGACTGCATTATGTAAATTATTGCTTTTTTAACCACATCAGCATTTTTATATTTCAATGGTATAGCCCATCCATATTTTGATAAGTTATCAATAATCATTAATATATAACGAAAATTATTATTCGATTTTGGTTTTGTTATTTCAATTAAATCTGCCTGCCAATTCTCATCAATATGTTTAGACACTATTGGATTACGTTTAAAATTAAATTTTGGATATCGATGAACTGTATGAGTCGATTGATTTAAAAGCCATTGTTTAACTTGATTTAATGTTATATTAGAATAAATGTTTTTAACATATTTATAAAGTTTAAGAGGCGTACTAAAACTAGAATAATATTTTGTATTATAATAATATTTTTTGAGTATATGATTAATATTTTTCCCAGTTAATGGCTTGTCTAACATTTTTAGGGTACTTAGCACGTATAACTTTAGAACGAAAACTTGCTGGTGTTTTCATATGTTCTTTATATTTATCTTTTTTAACTAAATTTGTATTTTTTGGAGATATATCGACTCGTTGGGATCGTAGATCTTTTATAAATGATTTTACTTTTAAAATTTTTTTAAACTTTTATCATTTGTCTTATAATTTCTTTTAAATAATCCTTTAGGTGTTATGTTTAAATATTCTTCCCGTTCTTTTAATTTTTTACTAGGTGCTTTAAAATTGTAAGTATATTTTCTTTTATTTTTATTTATATCTGGGGTTATGTCACAATCTGCTTCAATCTCTTTAAATTTTGGAGTTTTAATTTTTGGAGTTTTTACGTTTATAATTTCTTTTTGTTTATCATCATCATCTGATTTGGAAGCTATTACAGCACTTGTTATATCAAGGCATGCTTTTTCCTCTGTTTGATCGATATTATTTTTAAATATCAAAAATTTTCTTAGAGCTTCTGCATATAACTTAGCTTTAATTCTTTCATCAATATTGCTAGATAATATAGATTCTATTTCTTTATCCAAGTCATTCATTACTAAAAAATTTTTTGGTGTTTGATATTTAACTAAGTTACTTATATCATTTTGATGTTTATTCTCATTTTGAACAATTTGCATTTTTTTGAAACTCATTATATATAGATTTGTAAAGTAACTTTAAAGCAGAAGCAATCAATATATTCAGCAAAATATTTCCTCCTTGTTGTTTAAGATATTTTTTACGTTTTATAACTGAAGTCTTTGTTGCAAGTTTTCTTAATAATTTTTTATTATTATTTAATTTTTTAAAATCACAATTTTTTATTGGTAAGTTACCATGCAGACAGTTTTTAGCTATTTCAGATATTGAATTTATGACACAGATTTTAGCTAATTTTATTAACTTTTGTCTTTGTTTTGTAGATTTAGTATTAACGATTTGTTTCAGAGAGTTTTCACAATTTTTAATATTTTTTAATTTATTTTGATTTAATATAAATGTATTTTGGTGTTTCATTTGGAAAAATGTTTGTACGTACTCTTACATCATTTGATGTGTGTTGATTAAAATCTAAAAATAAATAACTGTACGGTTTGTTTTTAGTAGCATCTATATAGCTATCATATATAAATTTAGAATTATTTGCATCTATTTGCGAGCTAAGAATTTTAATTTGTAATGTTTCACGTGGATTACTCATAAGCACAATATATGTACTATTAGTTGAAATATCTCTCATATATTTACTTTTTGGAAACAAATTTTGTAACAATAAAATTACGGTAATATTTTTATGATGACTTAATTTTGTAAATAAATCACTAACAAGTAAGTCATTAGAAACTGTATGCATACAGTCATCTAAAACAATTAAATTATTATGGCTTGAATCAAGGTCATTTATTACATCATTATTAAAAGTATTTATTTTATTTATATGAATTCCATGTATTGAATTATAATCTGAGAATCCTTGAGATGAACAATATATTATTTTGTCAAAATATAATCCAAATAACTCATACATGTTTTCAATTAAATTTGATACGAAAGTTGTTTTACCACTACTTGATGGTCCACATACTAAAATACGTGAAGGGTGTGTCAAGGTTAAATCATAATTATTCATGGTTACTGTTAATATAAAAGTATTATAAATAATATGATTGGTTATTTACATTTATATATACTTTTATAGTTTTTATTTGAAATATAACCTTGAAATTATATTATAAAATCAAAAATTATTTTGAAATTTAGACAGTTAATAAAACATGGCTTTCATAAACCCAGATTTTGAAAATATTAAAATAATTATGTGCACTAATGGTTATAAAATCGATGGTGGCTTTTATTTGCGAGAACTTGGATTTTGTTATAATAATTTATCATCATCAATACCATTCAACTATAGAATTAATAAATCTAAAATCGATGTAACTAATCAATTTGTCATAGATTATATGGAAGATAATATTCATGGGATTAAATTTGATAAAAAATTTGAATTTGGATTATCACCAAGCGAAATTGTACCTGTAATCAAAACTTTATATCACTTAAATACCAATACACATGCAAAATATATAGCAGTTTGTAAAAACGATGATGGAATTAAAAGTCTATTATATAAAGCTGGATTTGGACAATATATCATAAATATAGAGAACTTAAATATATTTTCATCCACAATGATTCCAACAGATAATGATATAATGACCGAAATTACAAAAGATACTAATTCTAATCCATGTTATTTGCACGAAAAACTAAAAGTTACTTTAAAACCTTTGTGTGCAAAAGAAAAAGCTGAGTTTATGTATAATTTTTGTAAAAATACTCATAATAAATATTTTAACCCACAATTTATTAAAATAAATAATGATAATCAAATAAATACTGCAAAAACAACTATATGGTAAGTAAATTGTATTATTTTAAAAACTTACAATATATAATAATACAATTTATTTACAGATGCTGAAATTCTTACAAAAATGGTTCATCTAGAAAATAAATATATTATTTCTTATAATTAAATATTAAATACATTTAAAATTTAAAAATTTTTATTTTAAAATAAAATTATTAAAACAAATAATTTGTGTAAATTATTAAATTATATATAAAAATAATTATAAAATTAAACCCTCCACCAAATAAGTATATAATAATAGAAATTATATAGCATTAGTTGAGCCAAATCCACCATTTCCTCGTTCAGTCTGTGGAATATAACCAATATATGGAGTAACCTTTTTGTATGGTAACACTATGAGTTGGGCAATACGATCTCCAGGTGCAATGTTGAAAGCCAATTTACTGTTGTTAATAACCAACACTTTTACAATTCCAGTATAATCAAAATCTACAATTCCGGCTCCAATATCTATCCCTTTAACTGCTAATGAACTTCTTGGAGCAATAAAGCCAAATGAATTATTTGGCATGTAAATGCTTAATCCAGTTGAAACAAGTTTGCGTTGAGATGGCAATATCATTTTATCCTCATTTGAGTATAAATCTAATCCAGCGCTTTTTGATGTACCTCTGGTAGGAAGACACGATCCAAAATCCATATTTATTTTTAATTGTTCATCTAAAAAAATAATTAATCTTATAATTAGATTATTACATATTTAGTATTAGTTAAACATACCTTTTGAAATAATATCATAACTTAAATTAAGTTTATAATCTGTGATACGACGTTCATCCAAATAATTAAGACAATCAATATAACATTTTCCAAGAGACTCGTTTGGTTTAATGTACAATGTGTTAGTTTTAGATATATTCCACAAAACAATTTGCATAATGTCTGAATTTTTGTTTTCAACATAAAACAACTTGCAGACAATATCTTTAACATCTAAATCTTCATTTTTAATAAATGTTCCCATATAATTAGCTGGTATTTCGTTTAAGTTATTTACATATAAAACAACTTTAGTCATTGGTTTCACTGCATGAAAATTTAGTGGTGTTATTGATACAAGTGGATTAATTTTGTCTCCGTTAATGATTAATTCCTTATATACATTATTCATATTGTCTGTAACTAAAAAAATATTAATGTTTTAATGAATTATGTCCAAATGGAAGACATGAAACTCCATCTGATAATATATAGTTCTTATCGTCCATAGGATGAAACACAAACTTATTAATAGATAATGTTTTAAGCATATGTTGTTTTGATTGAATTGTTGTCATAGATGTATTATAATATTTTTCATTTAACAGAACATTTTTATAAATATCATGTGTTAAATTATTTTTAATTACATTTTTTTGTACGCCTTTAGCAACTTTTTTATTTTCTATATTATCATATAAAATAGAATATAATTTCGGCTTTAATCCAACAAATTCATTCATAACTTTATCACCATATTCTGATTTTAAATATCCAATTGCTTTTTTATTTTTTTCATTATATAAGAAATGGTTTGTATCAAAGTTACTAAAATCCATTAAAGGATTTAAATAATTTTTTAAATCTTTATACAAATTGTTTGTTTTAATTTCATAAATTAAGCTATCAGTATCAGTATATAACAATTGAATATTTTTTTTATAATAATTTTTAAATGCTTTGTAATGCAAAGTATACATATAATGTTTAGATAATTCTAATACAGTAAAACCAATAAAAATAGGTTTATCTAAGACTACACTTGTTTTTTTCATTTTAATTAATGTAATATCTTCATTTAGTATTTGAAATGTATCAAAATTTAATTTCTGAATACATTTATTTGCTTGATTTCTATTTAAGGCGACTTTAACGTTAACATGCTTTCTTTTATCTTCAATACTTTTACCAAATACTGAATTATTCATTAATTTGTATAAGTCTTTTTCAAAATCATTATTAGCTTTTTTTCTTAATTCAGTATTTATAGAAATATATTGTTTTAAAAAATTGCTTTGTTTAAATTTGATACCTCTATGTATTGCTTTTATTTTCAATCCTAGTTCTAAATATAATTTTAATGTTTTAAAATGAATAATATAATTGTTTTTATCATTCAAAGTTAATAATAATTTTTCTGTAGGATATCTACGATAACCAAATTGCTTTAGTTTTGTTAACAAATTAGTTTGATATAAACTTAGCTGATTATTTGTAACTTTATTTTTTTCTGGAGCAAGTGGGAAATCTTTGTGTAAATCGTGTAATTCACTAGGGTATTCAAGATCACATTCTAATATATAACCAAATTCATTTTCTGTATTTATATTTGACCAATCAATAATATTTAAAATTTCTAAATTAATCCATTGAAAATTACTTAATGGAAGTTTTTCACTTAAACTTTTTCCATATAAATTATTAACATCAAAATGAGCTAAAAATGATTTCTCTTTTGAATTATCATAATTATTACAATATTTATTGTTTGCAATTGCATATCTTTTCATTATATTACAGATTCCTCCTCTGATACCTTTTTCTATTAGCATATACATATCAATATCTTTTAATAATTCAATTTCTATTTTTGTCATTTTTAAAGCAGCACACCATGATAAACCAGGAATACTGTAAAAATGACAGGGGTCTAATTGATAGGTATTATAAATCATATTTCTAAATGTTTGAAAAACATCAGCTAATAGACATGTATCTAACAAACAATAAAAGTTTTGAAATTCTTTAATATTTTTAAATTTAAATTTTTCCCATACTTTTAAAACATAATTATAATCATCTGAACTTATAGTAGATGCAGATAAATGTGAATAAAATTCATCAATTGATGGTAATTTGGTTTCTTTAAAGCGAGACCAATCATCAAGATATTCATAAGGGTAAGGACATTTTCTAAATAATAATTCTATATCGTTAATTGGTATTTTTTCTTCAAAAACAGATTTTGTAATTGAAAAATTACCATTTGAAGCTTTTAAATTTTTTACAAGTCTATCTAGACTATCATTTAAAAATTGACAAGAATCTAATATTTTTAAATTATCTAATTCAAGTGCAAGAAATTTTTCCATTGAATTGGGAATAATAGTACATTTACTAAAATAATTATTACTTAAACTATTTACAATAAAATGAGAATCGTAATTTTTTAAATTATGAAAAAATAAAGGAATTTTTTTGGGGATTTGATATAATAAATTACATAAATTATGGGCAGCACCTCTATATTTTCCAGTCATATGATCATGATCATAAACTTTTTCATTTAGAGAATCATTAAATGGTAATTTACACAAATGACAAATGTGATCTAAGTGGTGTTTTATTTTTTCATTTTCAGTTATTATCATTGATTTTGGGTTACTTATTTCACCATAAATTAAATAAGATACTGTAGCGAGTATACTTAAAAATTTATTTAGACAATTTTTACCAGTATATACATTTTTGTAATATATTTCACTTTCATTTTTTACGACTACTAAAGAAAATCCTGAAGCAACATGTTTATGTATTTGCCTAGACTTTTTATTAATCATCTGATTATCTTTAACTAAAAGTGATTCAAAATCAGCATAAATAACAAATGGAAATCTATACATAAAATTAATTTGTGTAAATTTCATTATATCATTTTTAGGCATTACAGCAGCAGAAGGATTAAAATGTTGACACAAATATTTATGATTCTCTAGTCTAACCTTAGTTTGAAACCCACTTAAACAATTTTTACAAAAATAATGATTAATTGATGAATAGTTACCACATAATCTATTAAAATTTTTAATAAAATAAAAATGATCATTGTAATATAGTAATTTTATAGTGTGAATAGCTTTCTTTTTAGATATGTAAATAGGTATAACAGAATGAGTATTTTCTGAAAATCCGCTGTCAATTCCATATATATTTATTCTTATTTCTAAATGTTTATTTAAATTTTCAAACTTTTTAATATCTTTAAGAGTAACTGGATATGATATATTATTAAAGTTTGCAAAATTTTTAAATGGTAATAAAGAATCTAATCTTCTATCATTTAAAAATTCATTAATTTCAAATTTTTTATAATACAACAAAGCAATTTTTACTAATATTGACCACATAAAACATTTTTGATCAGTATTTTTTAAAGAAATTAATGCTTTTTTATTTTTAATACAATCGGGTAATTTGTTGTTAAAACAACCACCTCTTAAGGGATTATATATTGCAATTCGCAAATCTAATCTGTCAATTGAATCTATTATCCAACCGCTTCCGATTGCTTCAAAAGTTTGTATTTTATTTTCAAAATTACTAATTAATTTGTTAGTAATGTTAAAATTAAAAGAAGATAATATGTAATTATCACTTGTAAAATAAGATATTGTATATATTTTTACATTAGCAACTGTTTTGTAAAACGTTACTTGAAGACAAAATTGTACTTTAATTGATTTAATTTTAGCTAATAATAAATTTAATAAAGTTTGAATATCTTCAAAATGTACATAAAAAAAATCGTGAGGATCTTTATAATCTCTTTTTGGATAAAGTTCATATTGTTGTAAAAAATTTTTAAATGCACTTTTAGATAACATAAAATTATGTTCTTTGTTAGAAATATTAGGCAATTGTTGATTGCCTTTGCCAATTTGATTGATTTCACGTAATTTGTGTAAAATAAATGTAGATTTAACTTTATAAATTTTTCCACAAATATTACAAATTATTTTGTTTATATTATTATTAAACTTATCACAGTGTAAATAATGTGCACGTAATTTATTTGATGAATTAACTGTATTCTCACATAATTCACATTTATACACAAATACTTTATCACTATGTATAAGACGAATATGATTATTATATAAACGAATCTTAGTATATATTTTATCACAATATTCACATGTGATTGGAAGTGTAAAGACGTTGTTTTGTTCCATATCTATAAGAAAATGAATAATAAAAATTTAATAACAACTAATATAATATCAATATTATTAAATATAAGTTTAATAATTTTTATTTTTAACGAAAAACAATGTCAGTATCCAATAGATTATGTTATTAAAAATGATTTAGACAATTGTTATTTATCAATTCATAATATTATTTCTATAAATTCAAGTATTGATAAAGTAAATAATAAAAAAATCAATTATTTTCACACTTATATTTCATCTTTTACAAAACCTTATTTATTGGAATTGGTACATAATTCGTCTAAAGATTGTTTATGTTGTAATTAAATAATCAGAATTAAAATGCAAAAAAATTTATTGTAAAAAAATTTATATTCAATGATACATCAAGTAAAGTTATTATTGGATTATATATTATAAAATTCAATTATATAGTATAATAAATGTTCTCAGTTTTAGTAAATATACATTTATGATGGAGTAAATGCAACGTGATTTTGTTCAGTATGGATAAGCAAATTAATGTCATATTCATCGAGAACATAATTCCAATCTCTTTCACCAAATGCATGATCAAAATCTTTCATAGTCATTCCAGGTATTATTCTTATTTTGCATGTATCCATATTTAAACAATTTTTCATAATATATTCAAAGTATTTATCAATGAATAAATAATCATTTATATCAACAGGAATGTTTTTGCGTATTTTATATAAGATTTCATAAACAGCCCAAATTTGTCTTATAACATATGGTTCAAATATATTAAACAATTTTATCTTATTGTTAAGTTTACGACTTATACCAAGTATAAAAAGTAATGAGTTAAATAATACAAACGTTGAACATAATTGTTCAGAAATTATTTTTTTAGCTATCGTTGATTGTTTTTCATTACATATTTTAATATGAGAAAGAGCTTGCGATCCTGGAATTTCATATTGCCAACAATTAGGACAATCGAGACGAACAAGACGTCTTTTAATATATGGAAGTAATCTTAGTTCAGATCTTCTTTTAGCAATTAAATCTAAAATAATTAAAATAAAAATAATTAATTATTTTATATATATTAATTTATAAAATATAATTTAAAATAACATATGCAATAATAATTAATTTAGATATTTTAATGCAAAAATCAGTTTTATTATAAAAAATTTAAAAGTTATTATTACAAATAAATTATTTTAAAATTTAGAAAATACATTTGTGAACTCAGTTTTATTATTTTAACATTTATATTGGGGTATAAAATCCGTTTGGTTGTCTTTCATTTATAAGGACATCAATATCATAATCATCGATTACAAAACTCCAGTCTCTTTTACCAAATGCTTGGTTGAAATCATACATTGTCATGCCAGGTATTATTTTTAATGGACAAGTTTCAAGATTTAGACAATTTTTAAGCAAATATTCAATAGCTCGATTAACATGTAAATACTCATTTTTATCCAAAGTAATGTTATTACGAGTTTTGTAAATGATTTCATAAACAGCCCAGATTTGCTTAATAGAATTTGGATAAAATATCATTTTTAAATCAATATATTTGTCAATTTTACGAGTTAATCCAAGTATATAAAGGATAACATTTATCGCAACAAAATTACATGAATATAATACAGAATCACTAAACTTTCTATATTTAAGTCTTAGTAATTTATTGCAATAGATTAAATGTCTAGACATTTGATCTCCAAGTATGCTTGCTTCATTGCAAAGTGGACAATTGAGAAAAACTCTTCGTCTTTGAATAAATGGTAGCTTTATTAAAGGAAATATGACTGTAAAAATAGAAAAATATAATTAATAATTTGATAATTAAATTTAAAATTGTTTATAAATATAACATATGCATTATTATTTTCAATATATATAAATAATTAATTTTATCAAGTAATTTGTAAATAAATAAATATCTTTAATTAAAAAACATTTACTTTTTCAATCATTTATTTAAATTATCTAAAACATTTTTTAAATGTTATGTTTATGCTAACATTCCAGCTATTGTTATCGAAACAAATCTTTGTTAATAATAAATGTTTTAAACTATTATAGTCACATCGGAACTATGCCATTAGTAGACTAAGTTTAAATAACTATATTATTAACATTTGTCTGGAGTAGAAAAACAATGTTTTTACAGCAAAATTGTATATAAATTATAAACAATTTATTAAAAACATAACATTATAAAAATTTTAAATTCATATATTACAAGATATATTATTTGCATAAAAAGTTTATTGAATAAAATATATTGTAAATACAAAATATAAATTTAACATTAAAATAACAAAGTAATTAAATTTGATTATATATTATATTATTATTAAATTTTATATATAAATTTACTTAAAAATTTTATAAAATAAATTTTGAATTAATTTGATTAAGTAGCTCAATAGCTAAGTGAGTTTAATATTCACTTAACCGATACTACTTTTTTTTAGTTTTTGGTTGAAGTTTTTTAAATGTTGTAAACACATCATCAATTGGTAATTTATTGGTAATTGCAATTGTAATTAGTGATCTCAGGATATATGACATGTGATTCATCTCTATCCGGTAGCGATAATTTGAAGGCACGTCCTCTTTGTTAAATTTAAAAAAAATTAACTCTTTACCTTTTGTTGATATACCATCATAATCTGTATGTAAAAATTATACATAAATAATATAAATTTTTTAAAATATTATGTTATAATTTTTACATACCTCGTCTAAAAACTTTTTCAGTTATTTCAGATTTATCGCTGCCGGATGGAGTACTTTTTTCATACATTGCATATGTTATACCATTTACTTTTTTAGCCCGTTTTGCTGACGGACCTGCTTTGCCTTTTCCTTTGCGCTTTTTCGAGTCATCATCAGTCTCTCCAATCGCTTCCAGTTCGTTTAGTCCACTTTTTGATGGCAACACTTCCTCAATATCCGAGTCCGACGATGATTCATCCATACCAATAGATGCCAATAATTCAGATCTTTTTTCAGCGGCCATTGCAACAAAATTTTATTTTAAAAGTAATAAAACTGTTATAACTTTTACTATAATTTTAGCTTTAAAAACTGAATGATTATTGAATGTAAAATATATCTCTTTATATACTCAACTTTAATTAAAATTTGTTTTATTAATAACGTTATTAATATACATATATAATAACAACACCCATAAATTTAAATTTATTTTTATTTATAAACTTGAAATATAGTTACAATTATAATAAACTGTAGTACGCCTAAACATTTAAATTTATTTTTATTTATATACTTTAAATATTATTACTATTATAATAAAATGTAAAAACGCCTAAACATTTAAATTTATTTTTATTTATATACTTGAAGTATAGTTACTATTATAATAAATTGTAGAAACGCCTAAACATTTAAATTTATTTTTATTTATATACTTGAAGTATAGTTACTATTATAATAAATTGTAGAAACGCCTAAACATTTAAATTTATTTGTTTTTATATACTTGAAGTATAATTACTATTATAATAAATTGTAGAAACGCCTAAACATTTAAATTTATTTTTATTTGTATTCTTGAAGTATAGTTACTATTATAATAAATTGTAGAAACGCCTAAACATTTAATTTTTTTTATTTATAAGTATTATTAAAACAAAAAATAAACTACGCCTAAAAATTACTTAAATTTATTTTTGTTTACAAACTTGAATTATATGTACTATTAACGCAAATATTAAACTACGCCTAAGAAATACTTAAATTTATTTTATTTATAAACTTGAAAATATATGTATTATTTAAACAAATAATAAACTACATCAAAGTATTATTTAAATTTATTTTTGTTTATAAACTACGCCTAAGAATGACTTAATTTTTAATAATTTAATAAAAAAATATTCTTATTTTATTTTTAAGTTTAAAAAAAATGAAAAATCATTAAATTTTAAAAATATTTTATTTTTTAAAAAATATATAAAATAATATACATATTATATAAAAAAAACTATATATAATAATATATAGAAAAAAATATTTAAAAATGCTGGCCATTACAAAATAGAATGATGGTATCCGCAATCGCAGTTTATCCATAGATTGCCCATTAACATATCCAATTGAAGTAATGGGTCGGCGCAAGGAATAAAGGCGTGGTAGTCCATTAAAACGCATATTTTATGGACTATTTGATGAATAGTTAGGGGTGTTTGGAAACGAACCCCACAATTACATACAATAAAACCACCATCAATTGCCTTTAGATGGTCCATCCTACAGTTTGGACACAGAAGAAGCTGATGGCTGAGGGCGTGTTTGAACGCAGCGCTTTTTGTATACTCTGATTGAGTACGTAGGCCATCCCATCCGAGTTGCTCTTCATAAGCCTTTTCACGTGCCAATGCTTCTTCTCGTAAACGAAGCTGTTCATCGACGTTATTTGTGGATTTGTTGTTGTTATTGATACGAAGGTAAGCAACAATGTTAGCCAATGCGTCAGCTTCCATTTTGTCCGATAGGTGTCGCTTTTGTAATACAAACTTTTAATTATTACTATTAAAGTGTTTAAACTTGTGTGAATGATATTCTTAAATTTAATTCAATATATATATACTCTGAAGTATTTTTATGACCTTAATTTAAACAACTAATATTGGTTGCAATTTATATATGTATAACGCCTTATGTATTATTAATTACTTACTTTATATTTTATTACACTTTTAACTTTGAAATTTTGTTACACCCAAGTTTTAATGTTATTTAAATTAATAATCATTTTTATTATTATATACATATTATGGTTATTAATTAATAATTATACATTACTTAAAGTTACACCCAAGTTTTATTATTAGTATTGGTTACAATATATATATGTATAACGCCTAATGAAATATTGAATATTTATTATATTTTATATTATACTTTTAACTTTGAAATTTTGTTACACCCAAGTTTTAATATACTAATGTTGGTTTCAATATATATATGTATAACGCCTAATGTATTATTGTATACTTACCATATTTTCTATTACATTTTTAACTTTGAAATTTGTTACACCCAAGTTTTAATATAATTGCTAACATATTATGTTTTATCTATAATTAATTTTACTTAAAATATAATTACAGCCAAATTTTAATAAGTTTAATAGTAAAGTAATAACTATTTAATCAAACAATATTTAAATTAAATGAATTTTAATTATATTTATTATGAAAATACATGTAAATTTTATAGTGTTTTTTATTATTTCATATATAACCTAAATTACATTAATATTTTATATATATTATTGTTTACTTTATATTAAGTGTTTTATTTAAATTAGTATATTATATGTTTAATATACTAATTAAATTGTTAGTCTAACAGTTAGTTTACATAATTTTAATTTAATAATGTTTGTATTTTAATTAGATCAAATTAAACAAATAATTTTAAACTAAATTTAAGCTTTAATTTAAACTAAAAACATTTGCACTTAATTGCTATTTAAATATAAATTAATTTAGATTAAAATCATACTAAAATAGTGCAAAAGCTTTAGCTTAGCTAATGCTTTTGCCACTTCAATCAATGTTAATTTACTCATACTATTAAACTTATGTTTAACTAAATGTATTGGGTGAGATATATTAAGAATTTTACTGTACTACCTTATAATACCCGCGTTCGACTAACAATGATTGATTCAACACTAAAGTGTCTCTAGGACGGAATCGATCTCCAGGCTTAAGGCCCGAAAACCCACACCTTAACAGTATACGTATAAAGTTAATACTAAAAGTATAGCTTAAATAAGTATTTAACATTAGTTTCAATGGCTAACTTTTTAACGGTTGACTTTTTTTAGGTTTTGATGACACTTTTAGACATTCAATATTTTTGATTTTTTTTTTTTTTTTTTTTTTTTTTTTTGAAAATTTTTTGAAAATTTTTTGACTAAAAATTTTGAATGTTTTGTATTTTTATACATTGTTATACATTGTATTACATTGTATTGTATACATAAGCATTGTTTGAAGGCTAACAACTTTTACTGTTATACATTATTATAATATAGTATAGTGTTTAATGCAATGTAATGTAATTATTATTAATATAATAATTGTATAAATTTTTCGTAGAGCTTATACCATTCAATTGTTTAATTTTTTCGTAGAGCTAAGTAGACATAAATGTCTATTTTCGTAGAGCTTGTAAAAGTATACAACATATATATTATATTTAAAAGTAATATAAATGTATTTTATTTAATATACAATTTTTTTGTTACTAATATGTAAATATTATAAAATACTTCACTATTAGTTTTTTTAAAGTATTAATGCCAGGGTTTTTAAAAATGCCAGGCATAAATAATATATGCCAATTTTTATAAATGCACTGACCTGACTGCAATTTGAAGGGCATCTATTCGATAATCGATATAAGATATTTGATATTTGATATTCGACATTCGATATTTGATATTCGATATTCGACATTCGACATAAGATATTCGATAATCGGTATTCTACATAGGATATAAAATATTCGTTATTCGACATTCGACATAAGATATTCGATATTCGATATTAATTATTCGACATTAGATATAGGATATGCGATATTCGATATTTGACATTCGACATAAGATATGATATTCGATATAAGATATTCGACATTCGATATTCGTTATTCGACATAAGATATAAGATATTCGATGTACGATATTCGATATAAAATATTCGACATTCGATATAAGATTTTCGTTATTCGATATATGATATTCGATATTCGACATTCGATATAAGATATGCGATATTCAATATAAGATATTCGACATTTGATATAGGATATTCGACATTTGATATTCGATATAGAATATAGGATATTCGATGTAAGATATTCGATATAGGATATTCGACATTTGATATTCGATATAGGATATTCGATATAGGATATTCGATATATGATATTCGATATATGATATTCGATATTCGATATTCGACATTCGATATAGGATATGCGATATTCAATATAAGATATTCGACATTCGATATTTTATAGGATATTCGTTATTCGATATTAATATATATTAAACATCGATATTATCGTAATTTATAAAAAATATAGACATAAATATATGGCATTTATTATTTATGCCTGCGATATGATTAGAGATTAGATTAGAGATTAGATTAGATTGATAAGATAATAAATAGCTAAGATGATACCTAATAAATATACTATTGCCTATTTTTAACTAAATACTACTGTATATATTAATATATATTAAACAAAAAAATTTTAATAGTGAAGATATAGAAAAAATTAATTAATTATTATTACATTAAAAATTTTAAATACTCTATTAATATATTTATTTTACCACTTTATATAGTGTTTGTGTACTTAATGTTTCAAAAAAATAAAAAATAATTATTAATGTGGAATTATTTTTAATTTTCCACTCTATACTAATAAAAAAAAAATTAAAAATAATTGTCCATGATGCAATCCAAAAAATATTAAAATTTTAGACTATCTCACTTGTAAATAGTACTAAGTTTTCAATTTATTACATAATCATTACAAACGTTATTACTGTCTCTGAAAATATTTTATTGTTTGAATGTATTGTTAATTATAGGGATTATTGGGTACCAAATCATCGCTTTGTTATGTATTGACAATACATGTACTATATGTACGACAATAACATAAACAATAAAATATATGATAATATTATTTGCAGATTATTAAGTGTATTATGTATACCATCATCACTGGTGACGGTGGCGGCGATAATGGCATACAATAAGTGTCAAACAAATAGCAACAATAATCGTAACCAACTGTTGTTGTTGTCTTCAAATGGCAAATGGTTTCAAACCAATTGGTTTAAATCATTACCGAATCGGTGGCCAACAATACGATCGGTATATACTATCAATGATGACATCGATATCGATAGCGTTAAGTTCCAGTGCGACCAATCAGTTGTCCAAATAATGATACCGTCACTGATGGACAACCAGAAAATAGTTGGAAACGGTAGCGGATTTCGGTTGAAAGCCATGGAAATGTCTATTATTACTAATGCACATGTAGTCCAAGGAAGTCATTTAATCCAATTGATTATGTATTTTGATGGTTGGCTTGAGTTGCTATTGCCGGCTTCGGTAGTCTATTGTGAACCGCACCGGGATCTGGCACTGATTCAGCTAATGAATCCGCGAAAAGATTATTTTCGCGCCCAACCGTTCGACACCAAGACAACCGATATTTTTGGCAAACCAGTGGCCAGTATTGGTCCGACACAGACCGCAGGCGAAAAATCGTGTCAATCGGGTATTATACAGACAACGGGTATTACTGTTCGGCAACAACAGTGTGGCCAATCTGGACATATATATCCATCGTTTATTGACGACAACAGGTGTCCACTCGTACAACATTCGGCACCCATATTACACGGCTATTCGGGTGGTCCGGCCCTGACATCCGAGGCCAATGTTATCGGCGTTCAGCTAATGGTTTCACTTATACAGGATTTTGCTTTTGCCATCACTTGCACCGATATATTAGGTAATAATAATAATTAATTATAATCTATTTATTGTGAATATATATATATATATAGTATATATATATGGATATAATTTTTTTTATAGATTTTATTGAAAATAGTAAACGGTATGCAAATAGTCTAAATGTTAGACAATTGAATCGCACAGTAGGCTATACATTGAGACCGGGATTGAAATTAGGACTTATTATATTCAATACTATTGATGACAATAATACTGATCTGATAATTGATAATACATTACCCGAATCCGTGAATTAGTAAGTAATTAATTGTTTGAAATAGTTTTACTTTAAGTATTTTTTTAATATCATTTTATATATTTTTTTTGTTATTGTTTGAACAGTAAATTTATTGGCCATCAAATTTCGGATACAAATATCCAACAAATAGCTAACAAACTCAATGGTCTAACCCGTGATAACAATATTATTGCATTGACTATGAGGTCTATGGCGGACACTACCAACCAATCGGAGTTAATGTCGATGACTGCCATTGATTATACTCAACAAAATTTACCCATTATTTTCTAATTATTATTAATTGTATTTCTATATAATTTTTATTGTTCATAAAATCTTGTTTTTTATTATTATTATTTTATATTAATATATATATATTATATTTAAAAGTAATATAAATGTATTTTATTTAATATACAATTTTTTTGTTACTAATATGTAAATATTATAAAATACTTCACTATTAGTTTTTTTAAAGTATTAATGCCAGGGTTTTTAAAAATGCCAGGCATAAATAATAGATGCCAATTTTTATAAATGCACTGACCTGACTGCAATTTGATGGGCATCTATTCGATAATCGATATAAGATATAAGATATTCGATGTAAGATATAAGATATTCGACATAAGATATTCGTTATTCGACATTAGATATAAGATATGCGACATTCGATATTCGACATAAGATATGATATTCGATGTAAGATATTCGATATAAAATATTCGACATTCGATATAGGATATTCGATATAAGATATTCGATATAGGATATTCGATATTCAACATTCGACATTCGATATAGGATATTCGATATAGGATATTCGATATAAGATAGTCGATATAGGATATTCGATATTCAACATTCGACATTCGATATAGGATATTCGACATTCGATATAGCATATTCGATATTCGTTATTCGACATTAGATATAAGATATGCGACATTCTACATTCGACATTCGACATTCGACATTCGACATAAGATATAAGATATTCGATGTAAGATATTCGACATTCGATATAGGATATTCGACATTTGATATTCGATATAGGATATTCGATATAATATATTCGATATATGATATTCGATATATGATATTCGATATATGATATTCGATATTCGACATTCGACATTCGATATAGGATATGCGATGTTCAATATAAGATATTCGACATTCGATATAGAATATTCGATATAAGATATTCGATATAGGATATTCGATATTCAACATTCGACATTCGATATAGGATATTCGATATAGGATATTCGATATAAGATAGTCGATATAGGATATTCGATATTCAACATTCGACATTCGATATAGGATATTCGACATTCGATATAGCATATTCGATATTCGTTATTCGACATTAGATATAAGATATGCGACATTCTACATTCGACATTCGACATTCGACATTCGACATAAGATATAAGATATTCGATATAGAATATAGGATATTCGATGTAAGATATTCGACATTCGATATAGGATATTCGACATTTGATATTCGATATAGGATATTCGATATAATATATTCGATATATGATATTCGATATATGATATTCGATATATGATATTCGATATTCGACATTCGACATTCGATATAGGATATGCGATATTCAATATAAGATATTCGACATTCGATATAGAATATAGGATATTCGATATTCGATATTCGTTATTCGACATTAGATATAAGATATGCGACATTCGACATTCGACAAGATATTCGATATAAAATATTCGACATTCGACATTCGATATAAGATATTCGACATTCGATATAGGATATTCGATATTCGACATAAGATATAAGATATTCGATATAAAATATTCGACATTCGACATTCGATATTCGTTATTCGATATTCGACATTTGATATTCGACATTTGATATTCGACATAGAATATAGGATATTCGATATAAAATATTCGACATTCGATATAGGATATTCGACATTCGACATTCGACATTCGATATAGGATATGCGATATTCAATATAAGATATTCGACATTCGATATAGGATATTCGTTATTCGATATTAGTATTTCGATATTAGTAATTCGATATTAGTAATTCGATATAGAATATTCGATATAGGATATTAGAAGTTCGATATGATTAGAGATTAGATTATAGATTAGATTAGATTGATAAGATAATAAATAGCTAAGATGATACCTAATAAATATACTATTGCCTATTTTTAACTAAATACTACTGTATATACTACTAATATATATTAAACATCTATAAATCGTAATTTATAAAAAATATAGACATAAATATATGGCATTTATTATTTATGCCTGCCATTTTTAAAACCCTGGTATTAATATTTAAAAAAAATTAATAGTGAAGATATAGAAAAAATTAATTATTTAGTTATTATTACATTAAAAATTTTAAATACTCTATTAATATATTTATTTTACCACTTTATATAGTGTTTGTGTACTTAATGTTTCAAAAAAATAAAAAATAATTATTAATGTGGAATTATTTTTAATTTTCCACTCTATACTAATAAACAAAAATCAAAAATAATTGTCCATGATGCAATCCAGGAAAATATTAATTTTTTAGACTATCTCACTTGTAAATAGTACTAAGTTTTCAATTTATTACATAATCATTACAAACGTTATTACTGTTTCTGAAAATATTGTATTCATTGAATGTATTATCAATTATACGGTTTATTGGGTACCAAATCATCGCTTCACTGTATATGTAAAGTACATGTACTATATGTACGACAATAACATAAACAATAAAATATATGATAATATTATTTGCAGATTATTAAGTGTATTATGTATACCATCATCACTGGTGACGGTGGCGGCGATAATGGCATACAATAAGTGTCAAACAAATAGCAACAATAATCGTAACCAACTGTTGTTGTTGTCTTCAAATGGCAAATGGTTTCAAACCAATTGGTTTAAATCATTACCGAATCGGTGGCCAACAATACGATCGGTATATACTATCAATGATGACATCGATATCGATAGCGTTAAGTTCCAGTGCGACCAATCAGTTGTCCAAATAATGATACCGTCACTGATGGACAACCAGAAAATAGTTGGAAACGGTAGCGGATTTCGGTTGAAAGCCATGGAAATGTCTATTATTACTAATGCACATGTAGTCCAAGGAAGTCATTTAATCCAATTGATTATGTATTTTGATGGTTGGCTTGAGTTGCTATTGCCGGCTTCGGTAGTCTATTGTGAACCGCACCGGGATCTGGCACTGATTCAGCTAATGAATCCGCGAAAAGATTATTTTCGCGCCCAACCGTTCGACACCAAGACAACCGATATTTTTGGCAAACCAGTGGCCAGTATTGGTCCGACACAGACCGCAGGCGAAAAATCGTGTCAATCGGGTATTATACAGACAACGGGTATTACTGTTCGGCAACAACAGTGTGGCCAATCTGGACATATATATCCATCGTTTATTGACGACAACAGGTGTCCACTCGTACAACATTCGGCACCCATATTACACGGCTATTCGGGTGGTCCGGCCCTGACATCCGAGGCCAATGTTATCGGCGTTCAGCTAATGGTTTCACTTATACAGGATTTTGCTTTTGCCATCACTTGCACCGATATATTAGGTAATAATAATAATTAATTATAATCTATTTATTGTGAATATATATATATATATAGTATATATATATGGATATAATTTTTTTTATAGATTTTATTGAAAATAGTAAACGGTATGCAAATAGTCTAAATGTTAGACAATTGAATCGCACAGTAGGCTATACATTGAGACCGGGATTGAAATTAGGACTTATTATATTCAATACTATTGATGACAATAATACTGATCTGATAATTGATAATACATTACCCGAATCCGTGAATTAGTAAGTAATTAATTGTTTGAAATAGTTTTACTTTAAGTATTTTTTTAATATCATTTTATATATTTTTTTTGTTATTGTTTGAACAGTAAATTTATTGGCCATCAAATTTCGGATACAAATATCCAACAAATAGCTAACAAACTCAATGGTCTAACCCGTGATAACAATATTATTGCATTGACTATGAGGTCTATGGCGGACACTACCAACCAATCGGAGTTAATGTCGATGACTGCCATTGATTATACTCAACAAAATTTACCCATTATTTTCTAATTATTATTAATTGTATTTCTATATAATTTTTATTGTTCATAAAATCTTGTTTTTTATTATTATTATTTTATATTAATATATATATATTATATTTAAAAGTAATATAAATGTATTTTATTTAATATACAATTTTTTTGTTACTAATATGTAAATATTATAAAATACTTCACTATTAGTTTTTTTAAAGTATTAATGCCAGGGTTTTTAAAAATGCCAGGCATAAATAATAGATGCCAATTTTTATAAATGCACTGACCTGACTGCAATTTGATGGGCATCTATTCGATAATCGATATAAGATATAAGATATTCGATGTAAGATATAAGATATTCGACATAAGATATTCGTTATTCGACATTAGATATAAGATATGCGACATTCGATATTCGACATAAGATATGATATTCGATGTAAGATATTCGATATAAAATATTCGACATTCGATATAGGATATTCGATATAAGATATTCGATATAGGATATTCGATATTCAACATTCGACATTCGATATAGGATATTCGATATAGGATATTCGATATAAGATAGTCGATATAGGTATTCGATATTCAACATTCGACATTCGATATAGGATATTCGACATTCGATATAGCATATTCGATATTCGTTATTCGACATTAGATATAAGATATGCGACATTCTACATTCGACATTCGACATTCGACATTCGACATAAGATATAAGATATTCGATGTAAGATATTCGACATTCGATATAGGATATTCGACATTTGATATTCGATATAGGATATTCGATATAATATATTCGATATATGATATTCGATATATGATATTCGATATATGATATTCGATATTCGACATTCGACATTCGATATAGGATATGCGATGTTCAATATAAGATATTCGACATTCGATATAGAATATTCGATATAAGATATTCGATATAGGATATTCGATATTCAACATTCGACATTCGATATAGGATATTCGATATAGGATATTCGATATAAGATAGTCGATATAGGATATTCGATATTCAACATTCGACATTCGATATAGGATATTCGACATTCGATAAGCATATTCGATATTCGTTATTCGACATTAGATATAAGATATGCGACATTCTACATTCGACATTCGACATTCGACATTCGACATAAGATATAAGATATTCGATATAGAATATAGGATATTCGATGTAAGATATTCGACATTCGATATAGGATATTCGACATTTGATATTCGATATAGGATATTCGATATAATATATTCGATATATGATATTCGATATATGATATTCGATATATGATATTCGATATTCGACATTCGACATTCGATATAGGATATGCGATATTCAATATAAGATATTCGACATTCGATATAGAATATAGGATATTCGATATTCGATATTCGTTATTCGACATTAGATATAAGATATGCGACATTCGACATTCGACAAGATATTCGATATAAAATATTCGACATTCGACATTCGATATAAGATATTCGACATTCGATATAGGATATTCGATATTCGACATAAGATATAAGATATTCGATATAAAATATTCGACATTCGACATTCGATATTCGTTATTCGATATTCGACATTTGATATTCGACATTTGATATTCGACATAGAATATAGGATATTCGATATAAAATATTCGACATTCGATATAGGATATTCGACATTCGACATTCGACATTCGATATAGGATATGCGATATTCAATATAAGATATTCGACATTCGATATAGGATATTCGTTATTCGATATTAGTATTTCGATATTAGTAATTCGATATTAGTAATTCGATATAGAATATTCGATATAGGATATTAGAAGTTCGATATGATTAGAGATTAGATTATAGATTAGATTAGATTGATAAGATAATAAATAGCTAAGATGATACCTAATAAATATACTATTGCCTATTTTTAACTAAATACTACTGTATATACTACTAATATATATTAAACATCTATAAATCGTAATTTATAAAAAATATAGACATAAATATATGGCATTTATTATTTATGCCTGCCATTTTTAAAACCCTGGTATTAATATTTAAAAAAAATTAATAGTGAAGATATAGAAAAAATTAATTATTTAGTTATTATTACATTAAAAATTTTAAATACTCTATTAATATATTTATTTTACCACTTTATATAGTGTTTGTGTACTTAATGTTTCAAAAAAATAAAAAATAATTATTAATGTGGAATTATTTTTAATTTTCCACTCTATACTAATAAAAAAAATTAAAAATAATTGTCCATGATGCAATCCAAAAAATATTAAAATTTTAGACTATCTCACTTGTAAATAGTACTAAGTTTTCAATTTATTACATAATCATTACAAACGTTATTACTGTCTCTGAAAATATTTTATTGTTTGAATGTATTGTTAATTATAGGGATTATTGGGTACCAAATCATCGCTTTGTTATGTATTGACAATACATGTACTATATGTACGACAATAACATAAACAATAAAATATATGATAATATTATTTGCAGATTATTAAGTGTATTATGTATACCATCATCACTGGTGACGGTGGCGGCGATAATGGCATACAATAAGTGTCAAACAAATAGCAACAATAATCGTAACCAACTGTTGTTGTTGTCTTCAAATGGCAAATGGTTTCAAACCAATTGGTTTAAATCATTACCGAATCGGTGGCCAACAATACGATCGGTATATACTATCAATGATGACATCGATATCGATAGCGTTAAGTTCCAGTGCGACCAATCAGTTGTCCAAATAATGATACCGTCACTGATGGACAACCAGAAAATAGTTGGAAACGGTAGCGGATTTCGGTTGAAAGCCATGGAAATGTCTATTATTACTAATGCACATGTAGTCCAAGGAAGTCATTTAATCCAATTGATTATGTATTTTGATGGTTGGCTTGAGTTGCTATTGCCGGCTTCGGTAGTCTATTGTGAACCGCACCGGGATCTGGCACTGATTCAGCTAATGAATCCGCGAAAAGATTATTTTCGCGCCCAACCGTTCGACACCAAGACAACCGATATTTTTGGCAAACCAGTGGCCAGTATTGGTCCGACACAGACCGCAGGCGAAAAATCGTGTCAATCGGGTATTATACAGACAACGGGTATTACTGTTCGGCAACAACAGTGTGGCCAATCTGGACATATATATCCATCGTTTATTGACGACAACAGGTGTCCACTCGTACAACATTCGGCACCCATATTACACGGCTATTCGGGTGGTCCGGCCCTGACATCCGAGGCCAATGTTATCGGCGTTCAGCTAATGGTTTCACTTATACAGGATTTTGCTTTTGCCATCACTTGCACCGATATATTAGGTAATAATAATAATTAATTATAATCTATTTATTGTGAATATATATATATATATAGTATATATATATGGATATAATTTTTTTTATAGATTTTATTGAAAATAGTAAACGGTATGCAAATAGTCTAAATGTTAGACAATTGAATCGCACAGTAGGCTATACATTGAGACCGGGATTGAAATTAGGACTTATTATATTCAATACTATTGATGACAATAATACTGATCTGATAATTGATAATACATTACCCGAATCCGTGAATTAGTAAGTAATTAATTGTTTGAAATAGTTTTACTTTAAGTATTTTTTTAATATCATTTTATATATTTTTTTTGTTATTGTTTGAACAGTAAATTTATTGGCCATCAAATTTCGGATACAAATATCCAACAAATAGCTAACAAACTCAATGGTCTAACCCGTGATAACAATATTATTGCATTGACTATGAGGTCTATGGCGGACACTACCAACCAATCGGAGTTAATGTCGATGACTGCCATTGATTATACTCAACAAAATTTACCCATTATTTTCTAATTATTATTAATTGTATTTCTATATAATTTTTATTGTTCATAAAATCTTGTTTTTTATTATTATTATTTTATATTAATATATATATATTATATTTAAAAGTAATATAAATGTATTTTATTTAATATACAATTTTTTTGTTACTAATATGTAAATATTATAAAATACTTCACTATTAGTTTTTTTAAAGTATTAATGCCAGGGTTTTTAAAAATGCCAGGCATAAATAATAGATGCCAATTTTTATAAATGCACTGACCTGACTGCAATTTGATGGGCATCTATTCGATAATCGATATAAGATATAAGATATTCGATGTAAGATATAAGATATTCGACATAAGATATTCGTTATTCGACATTAGATATAAGATATGCGACATTCGATATTCGACATAAGATATGATATTCGATGTAAGATATTCGATATAAAATATTCGACATTCGATATAGGATATTCGATATAAGATATTCGATATAGGATATTCGATATTCAACATTCGACATTCGATATAGGATATTCGATATAGGATATTCGATATAAGATAGTCGATATAGGATATTCGATATTCAACATTCGACATTCGATATAGGATATTCGACATTCGATATAGCATATTCGATATTCGTTATTCGACATTAGATATAAGATATGCGACATTCTACATTCGACATTCGACATTCGACATTCGACATAAGATATAAGATATTCGATGTAAGATATTCGACATTCGATATAGGATATTCGACATTTGATATTCGATATAGGATATTCGATATAATATATTCGATATATGATATTCGATATATGATATTCGATATATGATATTCGATATTCGACATTCGACATTCGATATAGGATATGCGATGTTCAATATAAGATATTCGACATTCGATATAGAATATTCGATATAAGATATTCGATATAGGATATTCGATATTCAACATTCGACATTCGATATAGGATATTCGATATAGGATATTCGATATAAGATAGTCGATATAGGATATTCGATATTCAACATTCGACATTCGATATAGGATATTCGACATTCGATATAGCATATTCGATATTCGTTATTCGACATTAGATATAAGATATGCGACATTCTACATTCGACATTCGACATTCGACATTCGACATAAGATATAAGATATTCGATATAGAATATAGGATATTCGATGTAAGATATTCGACATTCGATATAGGATATTCGACATTTGATATTCGATATAGGATATTCGATATAATATATTCGATATATGATATTCGATATATGATATTCGATATATGATATTCGATATTCGACATTCGACATTCGATATAGGATATGCGATATTCAATATAAGATATTCGACATTCGATATAGAATATAGGATATTCGATATTCGATATTCGTTATTCGACATTAGATATAAGATATGCGACATTCGACATTCGACAAGATATTCGATATAAAATATTCGACATTCGACATTCGATATAAGATATTCGACATTCGATATAGGATATTCGATATTCGACATAAGATATAAGATATTCGATATAAAATATTCGACATTCGACATTCGATATTCGTTATTCGATATTCGACATTTGATATTCGACATTTGATATTCGACATAGAATATAGGATATTCGATATAAAATATTCGACATTCGATATAGGATATTCGACATTCGACATTCGACATTCGATATAGGATATGCGATATTCAATATAAGATATTCGACATTCGATATAGGATATTCGTTATTCGATATTAGTATTTCGATATTAGTAATTCGATATTAGTAATTCGATATAGAATATTCGATATAGGATATTAGAAGTTCGATATGATTAGAGATTAGATTATAGATTAGATTAGATTGATAAGATAATAAATAGCTAAGATGATACCTAATAAATATACTATTGCCTATTTTTAACTAAATACTACTGTATATACTACTAATATATATTAAACATCTATAAATCGTAATTTATAAAAAATATAGACATAAATATATGGCATTTATTATTTATGCCTGCCATTTTTAAAACCCTGGTATTAATATTTAAAAAAAATTAATAGTGAAGATATAGAAAAAATTAATTATTTAGTTATTATTACATTAAAAATTTTAAATACTCTATTAATATATTTATTTTACCACTTTATATAGTGTTTGTGTACTTAATGTTTCAAAAAAATAAAAAATAATTATTAATGTGGAATTATTTTTAATTTTCCACTCTATACTAATAAAAAAAAATTAAAAATAATTGTCCATGATGCAATCCAAAAAATATTAAAATTTTAGACTATCTCACTTGTAAATAGTACTAAGTTTTCAATTTATTACATAATCATTACAAACGTTATTACTGTCTCTGAAAATATTTTATTGTTTGAATGTATTGTTAATTATAGGGATTATTGGGTACCAAATCATCGCTTTGTTATGTATTGACAATACATGTACTATATGTACGACAATAACATAAACAATAAAATATATGATAATATTATTTGCAGATTATTAAGTGTATTATGTATACCATCATCACTGGTGACGGTGGCGGCGATAATGGCATACAATAAGTGTCAAACAAATAGCAACAATAATCGTAACCAACTGTTGTTGTTGTCTTCAAATGGCAAATGGTTTCAAACCAATTGGTTTAAATCATTACCGAATCGGTGGCCAACAATACGATCGGTATATACTATCAATGATGACATCGATATCGATAGCGTTAAGTTCCAGTGCGACCAATCAGTTGTCCAAATAATGATACCGTCACTGATGGACAACCAGAAAATAGTTGGAAACGGTAGCGGATTTCGGTTGAAAGCCATGGAAATGTCTATTATTACTAATGCACATGTAGTCCAAGGAAGTCATTTAATCCAATTGATTATGTATTTTGATGGTTGGCTTGAGTTGCTATTGCCGGCTTCGGTAGTCTATTGTGAACCGCACCGGGATCTGGCACTGATTCAGCTAATGAATCCGCGAAAAGATTATTTTCGCGCCCAACCGTTCGACACCAAGACAACCGATATTTTTGGCAAACCAGTGGCCAGTATTGGTCCGACACAGACCGCAGGCGAAAAATCGTGTCAATCGGGTATTATACAGACAACGGGTATTACTGTTCGGCAACAACAGTGTGGCCAATCTGGACATATATATCCATCGTTTATTGACGACAACAGGTGTCCACTCGTACAACATTCGGCACCCATATTACACGGCTATTCGGGTGGTCCGGCCCTGACATCCGAGGCCAATGTTATCGGCGTTCAGCTAATGGTTTCACTTATACAGGATTTTGCTTTTGCCATCACTTGCACCGATATATTAGGTAATAATAATAATTAATTATAATCTATTTATTGTGAATATATATATATATATAGTATATATATATGGATATAATTTTTTTTATAGATTTTATTGAAAATAGTAAACGGTATGCAAATAGTCTAAATGTTAGACAATTGAATCGCACAGTAGGCTATACATTGAGACCGGGATTGAAATTAGGACTTATTATATTCAATACTATTGATGACAATAATACTGATCTGATAATTGATAATACATTACCCGAATCCGTGAATTAGTAAGTAATTAATTGTTTGAAATAGTTTTACTTTAAGTATTTTTTTAATATCATTTTATATATTTTTTTTGTTATTGTTTGAACAGTAAATTTATTGGCCATCAAATTTCGGATACAAATATCCAACAAATAGCTAACAAACTCAATGGTCTAACCCGTGATAACAATATTATTGCATTGACTATGAGGTCTATGGCGGACACTACCAACCAATCGGAGTTAATGTCGATGACTGCCATTGATTATACTCAACAAAATTTACCCATTATTTTCTAATTATTATTAATTGTATTTCTATATAATTTTTATTGTTCATAAAATCTTGTTTTTTATTATTATTATTTTATATTAATATATATATATTATATTTAAAAGTAATATAAATGTATTTTATTTAATATACAATTTTTTTGTTACTAATATGTAAATATTATAAAATACTTCACTATTAGTTTTTTTAAAGTATTAATGCCAGGGTTTTTAAAAATGCCAGGCATAAATAATAGATGCCAATTTTTATAAATGCACTGACCTGACTGCAATTTGATGGGCATCTATTCGATAATCGATATAAGATATAAGATATTCGATGTAAGATATAAGATATTCGACATAAGATATTCGTTATTCGACATTAGATATAAGATATGCGACATTCGATATTCGACATAAGATATGATATTCGATGTAAGATATTCGATATAAAATATTCGACATTCGATATAGGATATTCGATATAAGATATTCGATATAGGATATTCGATATTCAACATTCGACATTCGATATAGGATATTCGATATAGGATATTCGATATAAGATAGTCGATATAGGATATTCGATATTCAACATTCGACATTCGATATAGGATATTCGACATTCGATATAGCATATTCGATATTCGTTATTCGACATTAGATATAAGATATGCGACATTCTACATTCGACATTCGACATTCGACATTCGACATAAGATATAAGATATTCGATGTAAGATATTCGACATTCGATATAGGATATTCGACATTTGATATTCGATATAGGATATTCGATATAATATATTCGATATATGATATTCGATATATGATATTCGATATATGATATTCGATATTCGACATTCGACATTCGATATAGGATATGCGATGTTCAATATAAGATATTCGACATTCGATATAGAATATTCGATATAAGATATTCGATATAGGATATTCGATATTCAACATTCGACATTCGATATAGGATATTCGATATAGGATATTCGATATAAGATAGTCGATATAGGATATTCGATATTCAACATTCGACATTCGATATAGGATATTCGACATTCGATATAGCATATTCGATATTCGTTATTCGACATTAGATATAAGATATGCGACATTCTACATTCGACATTCGACATTCGACATTCGACATAAGATATAAGATATTCGATATAGAATATAGGATATTCGATGTAAGATATTCGACATTCGATATAGGATATTCGACATTTGATATTCGATATAGGATATTCGATATAATATATTCGATATATGATATTCGATATATGATATTCGATATATGATATTCGATATTCGACATTCGACATTCGATATAGGATATGCGATATTCAATATAAGATATTCGACATTCGATATAGAATATAGGATATTCGATATTCGATATTCGTTATTCGACATTAGATATAAGATATGCGACATTCGACATTCGACAAGATATTCGATATAAAATATTCGACATTCGACATTCGATATAAGATATTCGACATTCGATATAGGATATTCGATATTCGACATAAGATATAAGATATTCGATATAAAATATTCGACATTCGACATTCGATATTCGTTATTCGATATTCGACATTTGATATTCGACATTTGATATTCGACATAGAATATAGGATATTCGATATAAAATATTCGACATTCGATATAGGATATTCGACATTCGACATTCGACATTCGATATAGGATATGCGATATTCAATATAAGATATTCGACATTCGATATAGGATATTCGTTATTCGATATTAGTATTTCGATATTAGTAATTCGATATTAGTAATTCGATATAGAATATTCGATATAGGATATTAGAAGTTCGATATGATTAGAGATTAGATTATAGATTAGATTAGATTGATAAGATAATAAATAGCTAAGATGATACCTAATAAATATACTATTGCCTATTTTTAACTAAATACTACTGTATATACTACTAATATATATTAAACATCTATAAATCGTAATTTATAAAAAATATAGACATAAATATATGGCATTTATTATTTATGCCTGCCATTTTTAAAACCCTGGTATTAATATTTAAAAAAAATTAATAGTGAAGATATAGAAAAAATTAATTATTTAGTTATTATTACATTAAAAATTTTAAATACTCTATTAATATATTTATTTTACCACTTTATATAGTGTTTGTGTACTTAATGTTTCAAAAAAATAAAAAATAATTATTAATGTGGAATTATTTTTAATTTTCCACTCTATACTAATAAAAAAAATTAAAAATAATTGTCCATGATGCAATCCAAAAAATATTAAAATTTTAGACTATCTCACTTGTAAATAGTACTAAGTTTTCAATTTATTACATAATCATTACAAACGTTATTACTGTCTCTGAAAATATTTTATTGTTTGAATGTATTGTTAATTATAGGGATTATTGGGTACCAAATCATCGCTTTGTTATGTATTGACAATACATGTACTATATGTACGACAATAACATAAACAATAAAATATATGATAATATTATTTGCAGATTATTAAGTGTATTATGTATACCATCATCACTGGTGACGGTGGCGGCGATAATGGCATACAATAAGTGTCAAACAAATAGCAACAATAATCGTAACCAACTGTTGTTGTTGTCTTCAAATGGCAAATGGTTTCAAACCAATTGGTTTAAATCATTACCGAATCGGTGGCCAACAATACGATCGGTATATACTATCAATGATGACATCGATATCGATAGCGTTAAGTTCCAGTGCGACCAATCAGTTGTCCAAATAATGATACCGTCACTGATGGACAACCAGAAAATAGTTGGAAACGGTAGCGGATTTCGGTTGAAAGCCATGGAAATGTCTATTATTACTAATGCACATGTAGTCCAAGGAAGTCATTTAATCCAATTGATTATGTATTTTGATGGTTGGCTTGAGTTGCTATTGCCGGCTTCGGTAGTCTATTGTGAACCGCACCGGGATCTGGCACTGATTCAGCTAATGAATCCGCGAAAAGATTATTTTCGCGCCCAACCGTTCGACACCAAGACAACCGATATTTTTGGCAAACCAGTGGCCAGTATTGGTCCGACACAGACCGCAGGCGAAAAATCGTGTCAATCGGGTATTATACAGACAACGGGTATTACTGTTCGGCAACAACAGTGTGGCCAATCTGGACATATATATCCATCGTTTATTGACGACAACAGGTGTCCACTCGTACAACATTCGGCACCCATATTACACGGCTATTCGGGTGGTCCGGCCCTGACATCCGAGGCCAATGTTATCGGCGTTCAGCTAATGGTTTCACTTATACAGGATTTTGCTTTTGCCATCACTTGCACCGATATATTAGGTAATAATAATAATTAATTATAATCTATTTATTGTGAATATATATATATATATAGTATATATATATGGATATAATTTTTTTTATAGATTTTATTGAAAATAGTAAACGGTATGCAAATAGTCTAAATGTTAGACAATTGAATCGCACAGTAGGCTATACATTGAGACCGGGATTGAAATTAGGACTTATTATATTCAATACTATTGATGACAATAATACTGATCTGATAATTGATAATACATTACCCGAATCCGTGAATTAGTAAGTAATTAATTGTTTGAAATAGTTTTACTTTAAGTATTTTTTTAATATCATTTTATATATTTTTTTTGTTATTGTTTGAACAGTAAATTTATTGGCCATCAAATTTCGGATACAAATATCCAACAAATAGCTAACAAACTCAATGGTCTAACCCGTGATAACAATATTATTGCATTGACTATGAGGTCTATGGCGGACACTACCAACCAATCGGAGTTAATGTCGATGACTGCCATTGATTATACTCAACAAAATTTACCCATTATTTTCTAATTATTATTAATTGTATTTCTATATAATTTTTATTGTTCATAAAATCTTGTTTTTTATTATTATTATTTTATATTAATATATATATATTATATTTAAAAGTAATATAAATGTATTTTATTTAATATACAATTTTTTTGTTACTAATATGTAAATATTATAAAATACTTCACTATTAGTTTTTTTAAAGTATTAATGCCAGGGTTTTTAAAAATGCCAGGCATAAATAATAGATGCCAATTTTTATAAATGCACTGACCTGACTGCAATTTGATGGGCATCTATTCGATAATCGATATAAGATATAAGATATTCGATGTAAGATATAAGATATTCGACATAAGATATTCGTTATTCGACATTAGATATAAGATATGCGACATTCGATATTCGACATAAGATATGATATTCGATGTAAGATATTCGATATAAAATATTCGACATTCGATATAGGATATTCGATATAAGATATTCGATATAGGATATTCGATATTCAACATTCGACATTCGATATAGGATATTCGATATAGGATATTCGATATAAGATAGTCGATATAGGATATTCGATATTCAACATTCGACATTCGATATAGGATATTCGACATTCGATATAGCATATTCGATATTCGTTATTCGACATTAGATATAAGATATGCGACATTCTACATTCGACATTCGACATTCGACATTCGACATAAGATATAAGATATTCGATGTAAGATATTCGACATTCGATATAGGATATTCGACATTTGATATTCGATATAGGATATTCGATATAATATATTCGATATATGATATTCGATATATGATATTCGATATATGATATTCGATATTCGACATTCGACATTCGATATAGGATATGCGATGTTCAATATAAGATATTCGACATTCGATATAGAATATTCGATATAAGATATTCGATATAGGATATTCGATATTCAACATTCGACATTCGATATAGGATATTCGATATAGGATATTCGATATAAGATAGTCGATATAGGATATTCGATATTCAACATTCGACATTCGATATAGGATATTCGACATTCGATATAGCATATTCGATATTCGTTATTCGACATTAGATATAAGATATGCGACATTCTACATTCGACATTCGACATTCGACATTCGACATAAGATATAAGATATTCGATATAGAATATAGGATATTCGATGTAAGATATTCGACATTCGATATAGGATATTCGACATTTGATATTCGATATAGGATATTCGATATAATATATTCGATATATGATATTCGATATATGATATTCGATATATGATATTCGATATTCGACATTCGACATTCGATATAGGATATGCGATATTCAATATAAGATATTCGACATTCGATATAGAATATAGGATATTCGATATTCGATATTCGTTATTCGACATTAGATATAAGATATGCGACATTCGACATTCGACAAGATATTCGATATAAAATATTCGACATTCGACATTCGATATAAGATATTCGACATTCGATATAGGATATTCGATATTCGACATAAGATATAAGATATTCGATATAAAATATTCGACATTCGACATTCGATATTCGTTATTCGATATTCGACATTTGATATTCGACATTTGATATTCGACATAGAATATAGGATATTCGATATAAAATATTCGACATTCGATATAGGATATTCGACATTCGACATTCGACATTCGATATAGGATATGCGATATTCAATATAAGATATTCGACATTCGATATAGGATATTCGTTATTCGATATTAGTATTTCGATATTAGTAATTCGATATTAGTAATTCGATATAGAATATTCGATATAGGATATTAGAAGTTCGATATGATTAGAGATTAGATTATAGATTAGATTAGATTGATAAGATAATAAATAGCTAAGATGATACCTAATAAATATACTATTGCCTATTTTTAACTAAATACTACTGTATATACTACTAATATATATTAAACATCTATAAATCGTAATTTATAAAAAATATAGACATAAATATATGGCATTTATTATTTATGCCTGCCATTTTTAAAACCCTGGTATTAATATTTAAAAAAAATTAATAGTGAAGATATAGAAAAAATTAATTATTTAGTTATTATTACATTAAAAATTTTAAATACTCTATTAATATATTTATTTTACCACTTTATATAGTGTTTGTGTACTTAATGTTTCAAAAAAATAAAAAATAATTATTAATGTGGAATTATTTTTAATTTTCCACTCTATACTAATAAAAAAAAAATTAAAAATAATTGTCCATGATGCAATCCAAAAAATATTAAAATTTTAGACTATCTCACTTGTAAATAGTACTAAGTTTTCAATTTATTACATAATCATTACAAACGTTATTACTGTCTCTGAAAATATTTTATTGTTTGAATGTATTGTTAATTATAGGGATTATTGGGTACCAAATCATCGCTTTGTTATGTATTGACAATACATGTACTATATGTACGACAATAACATAAACAATAAAATATATGATAATATTATTTGCAGATTATTAAGTGTATTATGTATACCATCATCACTGGTGACGGTGGCGGCGATAATGGCATACAATAAGTGTCAAACAAATAGCAACAATAATCGTAACCAACTGTTGTTGTTGTCTTCAAATGGCAAATGGTTTCAAACCAATTGGTTTAAATCATTACCGAATCGGTGGCCAACAATACGATCGGTATATACTATCAATGATGACATCGATATCGATAGCGTTAAGTTCCAGTGCGACCAATCAGTTGTCCAAATAATGATACCGTCACTGATGGACAACCAGAAAATAGTTGGAAACGGTAGCGGATTTCGGTTGAAAGCCATGGAAATGTCTATTATTACTAATGCACATGTAGTCCAAGGAAGTCATTTAATCCAATTGATTATGTATTTTGATGGTTGGCTTGAGTTGCTATTGCCGGCTTCGGTAGTCTATTGTGAACCGCACCGGGATCTGGCACTGATTCAGCTAATGAATCCGCGAAAAGATTATTTTCGCGCCCAACCGTTCGACACCAAGACAACCGATATTTTTGGCAAACCAGTGGCCAGTATTGGTCCGACACAGACCGCAGGCGAAAAATCGTGTCAATCGGGTATTATACAGACAACGGGTATTACTGTTCGGCAACAACAGTGTGGCCAATCTGGACATATATATCCATCGTTTATTGACGACAACAGGTGTCCACTCGTACAACATTCGGCACCCATATTACACGGCTATTCGGGTGGTCCGGCCCTGACATCCGAGGCCAATGTTATCGGCGTTCAGCTAATGGTTTCACTTATACAGGATTTTGCTTTTGCCATCACTTGCACCGATATATTAGGTAATAATAATAATTAATTATAATCTATTTATTGTGAATATATATATATATATATAGTATATATATATGGATATAATTTTTTTTATAGATTTTATTGAAAATAGTAAACGGTATGCAAATAGTCTAAATGTTAGACAATTGAATCGCACAGTAGGCTATACATTGAGACCGGGATTGAAATTAGGACTTATTATATTCAATACTATTGATGACAATAATACTGATCTGATAATTGATAATACATTACCCGAATCCGTGAATTAGTAAGTAATTAATTGTTTGAAATAGTTTTACTTTAAGTATTTTTTTAATATCATTTTATATATTTTTTTTGTTATTGTTTGAACAGTAAATTTATTGGCCATCAAATTTCGGATACAAATATCCAACAAATAGCTAACAAACTCAATGGTCTAACCCGTGATAACAATATTATTGCATTGACTATGAGGTCTATGGCGGACACTACCAACCAATCGGAGTTAATGTCGATGACTGCCATTGATTATACTCAACAAAATTTACCCATTATTTTCTAATTATTATTAATTGTATTTCTATATAATTTTTATTGTTCATAAAATCTTGTTTTTTATTATTATTATTTTATATTAATATATATATATTATATTTAAAAGTAATATAAATGTATTTTATTTAATATACAATTTTTTTGTTACTAATATGTAAATATTATAAAATACTTCACTATTAGTTTTTTTAAAGTATTAATGCCAGGGTTTTTAAAAATGCCAGGCATAAATAATAGATGCCAATTTTTATAAATGCACTGACCTGACTGCAATTTGATGGGCATCTATTCGATAATCGATATAAGATATAAGATATTCGATGTAAGATATAAGATATTCGACATAAGATATTCGTTATTCGACATTAGATATAAGATATGCGACATTCGATATTCGACATAAGATATGATATTCGATGTAAGATATTCGATATAAAATATTCGACATTCGATATAGGATATTCGATATAAGATATTCGATATAGGATATTCGATATTCAACATTCGACATTCGATATAGGATATTCGATATAGGATATTCGATATAAGATAGTCGATATAGGATATTCGATATTCAACATTCGACATTCGATATAGGATATTCGACATTCGATATAGCATATTCGATATTCGTTATTCGACATTAGATATAAGATATGCGACATTCTACATTCGACATTCGACATTCGACATTCGACATAAGATATAAGATATTCGATGTAAGATATTCGACATTCGATATAGGATATTCGACATTTGATATTCGATATAGGATATTCGATATAATATATTCGATATATGATATTCGATATATGATATTCGATATATGATATTCGATATTCGACATTCGACATTCGATATAGGATATGCGATGTTCAATATAAGATATTCGACATTCGATATAGAATATTCGATATAAGATATTCGATATAGGATATTCGATATTCAACATTCGACATTCGATATAGGATATTCGATATAGGATATTCGATATAAGATAGTCGATATAGGATATTCGATATTCAACATTCGACATTCGATATAGGATATTCGACATTCGATATAGCATATTCGATATTCGTTATTCGACATTAGATATAAGATATGCGACATTCTACATTCGACATTCGACATTCGACATTCGACATAAGATATAAGATATTCGATATAGAATATAGGATATTCGATGTAAGATATTCGACATTCGATATAGGATATTCGACATTTGATATTCGATATAGGATATTCGATATAATATATTCGATATATGATATTCGATATATGATATTCGATATATGATATTCGATATTCGACATTCGACATTCGATA
Organism: Oppia nitens; assembly: GCF_028296485.1. Taxonomy (NCBI): domain Eukaryota; kingdom Metazoa; phylum Arthropoda; class Arachnida; order Sarcoptiformes; family Oppiidae; genus Oppia; species Oppia nitens. The sequence continues at coordinate 333,547 of NW_026533210.1, forward strand.
TAGGATATGCGATATTCAATATAAGATATTCGACATTCGATATAGAATATAGGATATTCGATATTCGATATTCGTTATTCGACATTAGATATAAGATATGCGACATTCGACATTCGACAAGATATTCGATATAAAATATTCGACATTCGACATTCGATATAAGATATTCGACATTCGATATAGGATATTCGATATTCGACATAAGATATAAGATATTCGATATAAAATATTCGACATTCGACATTCGATATTCGTTATTCGATATTCGACATTTGATATTCGACATTTGATATTCGACATAGAATATAGGATATTCGATATAAAATATTCGACATTCGATATAGGATATTCGACATTCGACATTCGACATTCGATATAGGATATGCGATATTCAATATAAGATATTCGACATTCGATATAGGATATTCGTTATTCGATATTAGTATTTCGATATTAGTAATTCGATATTAGTAATTCGATATAGAATATTCGATATAGGATATTAGAAGTTCGATATGATTAGAGATTAGATTATAGATTAGATTAGATTGATAAGATAATAAATAGCTAAGATGATACCTAATAAATATACTATTGCCTATTTTTAACTAAATACTACTGTATATACTACTAATATATATTAAACATCTATAAATCGTAATTTATAAAAAATATAGACATAAATATATGGCATTTATTATTTATGCCTGCCATTTTTAAAACCCTGGTATTAATATTTAAAAAAAATTAATAGTGAAGATATAGAAAAAATTAATTATTTAGTTATTATTACATTAAAAATTTTAAATACTCTATTAATATATTTATTTTACCACTTTATATAGTGTTTGTGTACTTAATGTTTCAAAAAAATAAAAAATAATTATTAATGTGGAATTATTTTTAATTTTCCACTCTATACTAATAAAAAAAATTAAAAATAATTGTCCATGATGCAATCCAAAAAATATTAAAATTTTAGACTATCTCACTTGTAAATAGTACTAAGTTTTCAATTTATTACATAATCATTACAAACGTTATTACTGTCTCTGAAAATATTTTATTGTTTGAATGTATTGTTAATTATAGGGATTATTGGGTACCAAATCATCGCTTTGTTATGTATTGACAATACATGTACTATATGTACGACAATAACATAAACAATAAAATATATGATAATATTATTTGCAGATTATTAAGTGTATTATGTATACCATCATCACTGGTGACGGTGGCGGCGATAATGGCATACAATAAGTGTCAAACAAATAGCAACAATAATCGTAACCAACTGTTGTTGTTGTCTTCAAATGGCAAATGGTTTCAAACCAATTGGTTTAAATCATTACCGAATCGGTGGCCAACAATACGATCGGTATATACTATCAATGATGACATCGATATCGATAGCGTTAAGTTCCAGTGCGACCAATCAGTTGTCCAAATAATGATACCGTCACTGATGGACAACCAGAAAATAGTTGGAAACGGTAGCGGATTTCGGTTGAAAGCCATGGAAATGTCTATTATTACTAATGCACATGTAGTCCAAGGAAGTCATTTAATCCAATTGATTATGTATTTTGATGGTTGGCTTGAGTTGCTATTGCCGGCTTCGGTAGTCTATTGTGATCTGGCACTCATTCAGCTAATGAATCCGCGAAAAGATTTTTTTCGCGCCCAACCGTTCGACACCAAGACAACCGATATTTTCGGCAAACCAGTGGCCAGTATTGGCCCCACTCAGATCGCCGGTGAAAAATCATGTCAATCGGGTATTATACAGACAACCGGTATTAATGTTAGGCAACAATCGGGCGAACATATATATCCATCGTTTATTGACGACAACAGTTGTCCACTCGTACAACATTCGGCACCCATATTACACGGCTATTCGGGTGGTCCGGCCCTGACATCCGAGGCCAATGTTATCGGCGTTCAGCTAATGGTTTCACTTATACAGGATTTTGCTTTTGCCATCACTTGTACTGATATATTAGGTAATAGTAATAATTAGTTATATCTTTCCATATTATTAAAAAAGTTTTGTGTTTTGTCAGAGATAACAATGCATTACTATCTCATGAATAATAATATATTATTTATTTATTTAATTTTTTAATTTAATATATTTTTAAATAATTAGAAAAGATAGCGCCAGACGTAATAAAATTTTTTCAATAATATTCAATGATTTTTCAACGGGTCTCGCGATTGTTATAATTAATTAATAATTAATTAATTTAAATATAATTTATGTATTAAATTAAAGAGTGAGAAAAGAAAGAGAGAGAGAGAGAGAGAGAGAGAGAGAGAGAGAGAGAGAGAGAAAGATAGATAGATAGATAGATAGAGAGATAGAGAGAGAGAGAGAGAGAGAGAGAGAGAGAGAGAGAGAGAGAGAGAGAGAGATAGATAGATAGATAGATAGATAGATAGAGAGAGAGAGAGAGAGAGAAAGAAAGAAAAGAGAGAGAGAGAGAGAGAGAGAGAGAGAGAGAAAGATAGATAGATAGATAGAGAGAGAGAGAGAGAGAGAGAGAAAGAAAGAGAGAGAGAGAGAAAGAGAGAGAGAGAGAGTGATGAGAGAGAGAGAGATAGATAGATAGAGAGATAGATAGATAGATAGAGAGAGAGAGAGAGAGAGAGAGAGAGAGATAGATAGATAGATAGATAGATAGATAGAGAGAGAGAGAGAGAAAGAAAGAAAGAAAGAGAGAGAGAGAGAGAGAAAGAGAAAGATAGATAGGTAGATAGATAGAGAGAGAGAGAGAGAGAGAGAGAGAGAGAGAGAAAGAAAGAGAGAGAGAGAGTGATGAGAGAGAGAGAGAGAGTGATGAGAGAGAGAGAGAGAGAAAAAAAAGAGAGGGAGAGAGAGTAAAATTAAATAATCGTATTGTAATTGTAATTTTATTTGTAATTTTTATAAAATAAAAATATATTATTTTTTTAAACTTATAAAAACATATTATAATGGGAATGTACTAGTAATTATTAATAAACTATAATCTATTTGTTGTGAATATATATATATATATATATATATATATATATATACAGTAGATCTAATTTCAAATAATTTTTTAAAAAACAAAATTTGTATCCAATTTTTTTTATAGATTTTATTGAAAATAGTAAACGGTATGCAAATAGTCTAAATGATAGACAATTGAATCGCACAGTAAGCTATTGTTACAAAAAATACGGACTCTTGTATTAAATATTGCCATATCTTTAAATCTATAAAAATATTCTCAAAAACATTAATTAATATTAATAAAATTAACAAAATATTTCCCCAAAAATAACAATTATTTATTAATAACAATAACAAATCTTAAATTACAATTAAATAAAAACTCTATTAACTGATTAAAACATTGAAACCCATACTAATGACAATATGTCATAATATTACAATTACTTTTATAATAAAATATACAATAATAAAAATATATATGTTGTACATACCATGCGTACAACATTTACAATTGTATTAAAATAATAAATAATATTACAAATAATTATAAAATATAAATTGCGTAACACTTCCCTTCCCCAAACATTATTTAAAATAACATTTACTAAAAAAAAATAATATAATATAATTAATATTAAAACTTTAAAATAAAAATTTAAATAACATAAATATGTTAATAAATATGTAAATATGTTTTACAATTAATAAAATTAATTTTTATATACTGTTATTAATTAAAAATACAAATATTTGAAATATATTTATAAATATAAAAAATATATCTAAATATTATATAATAATTTCATTTGAATGAAAATATTTAAAATATAACATTTATAAGTAAATAAATGTTTTACAAATTATCTCCATTAACAAGTTAATATAAATAATCTAAAATAATAAAAACATTATCAATATAATTATAATAAACATTTATATAATAATAAAAATTAATAAATAATTAAATTAAGATTAACATAATAATTAAAAATATATATATGTTTAACACTAAAATAGATTTAATAACATTTTGAAAAATAACATAATTTTACAAAATTATAAGTTTACAAATAATAAAACCATTAAAATACAAGCATTAATTATATATTTATATTTATAAAATTCACTCATTTAACAATTTGTAAAAGACAAATTTATAAATTAACAAGGTTATTTTGTACAAATTTTATGTTAAATATTAAATAAAATTTAAAAAGTTTACAATTTAAAACAATTACTGTACACAATTGAAATGTAATTACTAATTATTACATAATCAATAATTAAACATAATTTTTATCTTATAATATATATAAAATAAAAAATATAACAAATTATCAGTTACAACACTTACTATTATCTATGATTTATATAACAATATGATATATTTTGTATAATTTTTTAATGAATACAAAATGATATTAATAATTTTTAACAAATATACTCTATACAAGTACAAAAACAATTAAATATTTTTTTTTCTTATTTTGTAACTTTTTAGTTTTTTATAACAATATTAATATAAAAATATAATTTTATAAAAATAAATATAATAAAATTTAATACATAAAGCAATATTTATTTCAGCAAACAATTTATAATTATTGAATTTAAAACTGTATATAATTATAACTATATTTATTAATAATAATTAATCAAATTATTACTATAATAATTTTCAACAGACTAAACTGTTTACCAAAATAAATAAAATACAGTTTTTTTTAAATATTTCTTAAGGTTAAAATATTTATTATTATAAATATTTTATAAAGATTTACTTTAGATATCAGATTTTTTATATTGATAATCATTATTATTAACTAAATTATTTATTAAACAAAATATTTATTATTAAAATTATTATTATATAAAATATAAACTAATTTAAAACTTAGATATAAAAAATTAAATATATGTGAACAAATAATTATATTATCATAATTATCAATAATATAAAATTAAATTAATATCTATCTTAATATATTTCAAAAATATTTCATAATATAATTAATTTAAGTTATAATCTTAAATAAAAACATTAATAAAATGTAATATTTATATTATTATTAACATAATAATTAATCTTATTTTTTAAAAATTATTTAAATAGTAACTATTACTTAAACAATAATTAGTAAATATTATCAAATAATTATAAATACTATTTTTTAAATTAATTATTTAATTTATCAATAAATTATTTATATTATTAATATAAAGTTATTATTTTAAATTTTTATTGATTAGTCATAAATATATTTAAATCGTAACATGTATTACTTAAAAAATGTTTCATTCACATTTATTTTCGTATTATATTGTTTATATATTTCATTTATATGTATATGTTTATTATATGTATATTTCAACAGCTAATATCATTTTAAATCATTTATCAGTAAATAAATTTAAAATATTATTAAAAATTATATAATTTATGTCTCATAATTATCTTTATATACTTGAATAATATCATATTTTTCAATTTAAAAATAATAGTCAACTTAATTTAAATTATTAAATTAAGCAAAGTTCATTTTGATATCTATAATTCCCCTTAAAAATAAATTATTCCTTATTTATAAAATTCCCCATTTATCAATATTCCCCAAATTATTACAGTACTGTAGTTCATGTAATCATCAAATTACTCCAAAATTGTACATGTACATTTTATTTAAAAAGTTCAAGTTACATAATAAACATCAAATGATTATCAATAAAAATTGAATAACCAAAATTTCATAGTTAAATGTGCACATAAAAATCATTAATTTAATACTCAACAGTATTAAATAATAAAAACAAAGTATACCCAATTAATCAAAATTAACAAGGGGAAAATACCCTTTTTCAAATAGGTTTTCAATGAATATTCATTTTAAAATATATCAAAATTATCCACAATAACATCAATGTGATAACCGGTTATCAATAAAATACAAATGAAATCAATCATTTTTCAATAAAATCAACAAATGTGCACAAATAATATCAAATAGTTTAACAATAAAACTATTTACCGGTAAATATCAAATTAGGGGAATAGTACTTTTTATCAAAAATTTTTCATAATAAATAACATTCAACAAATTTGTTTAATAAACCCGGCCAATATAACATGGCCCAAATGTGGGAATATCATAAATTATTTTCATTAATTTAATTTTAAAAACATTTAATAAAACATATATCAATACATTAATTTAAACATGCATGTTATTAGTCAAACATTAATATAAATGTACATTTATCAATACATTGCAATTGCATTACATTTTTAACCACAATCAATTTTACAATTATTTTGTTAAATATTATAATATTTTTGTAACTTATACAATATATACCATTTATTGAGTTTAAAATTAACATTTATAATATTGACACAGATTATTTTTCAAATATATTATTTATAACTTGTTAGTTATATTTAGTTAATTATTTTTATTTTCATAATACAATTTAACACATTTAAATACACATAAGTTAACATATTTATATTGTTAATAATATGAGATTAATTATGATATTGACACAATCTTAACAATAAATATTAAATCAAATATTTATTTTGAATTTATCATTTAAAATGTATAACAAAAATGTTTATTAATTATTTAATAAGTAACTCAATATTTATGAACTTTAAATTAAAGTTCATTGACACCTATATAACATTCATAACAATAGATTTTATTAAATTTTTAGTAATTTATACCATTTATGCAGTTTTATTTTACATTTACTGTATATATATGTCTTTTTATAAAATCTTAACTTTAATATTAAAATAATTATATAATTTATATTTTTATTTTTTTTATTAATCAGTATACACTTTTACAAATAATCTGATTCAATTATAATTTTCAATAATAGTTAAATTTTTATATATCAATTAATTAATTAAATTATTATTTGTATGAATTTAAAACTATTTTGTAGTTTTTTTTTATAATTACTAAAACTAAAAATATATATAATATAATAAAATACATTTGTATTGAACTTAATTTTTAATATTATATTACATTTAACTGTATATTTAATAATTTAATTAAATGAGTAAATATATATAGATATCAACTTATTTTAAATAAAATCTTAAATTACATAATAAATATATATATCATATTTGAATAATTTATCCGATATTTACTATTTTTTTAAATATTAATATTTAAGCAATTATATTATTATTTCTGACTAATTATAAGACTGAATATAAGTACTGTATTACTTATTAACAAAATATCTAATATTTATATACTTTTATTTTATCGTCAAACTAATATAAAATATCTAATAATTTTACTTAAATAATAATATAAAATACTATTCTGAATATATAAATTATCTAATTATAAATAAATTTTTCTGTTTATATTTTAATAAACTATTCATAATATTAATTATGGGTGTTAAGTTTATTATCATATTTCATATTTATATTATAAAATTTAACTAAACAATCCTATAAATGTTTTTAATAAATAGCATATATATCATATTTCTGATTTCTGAGATTTTATTACATTATAATATATTTTTCACACTAAATAATATAATACTTAATTAAATTACGCATTATTTTTAGTTTAAAACACAATTACTCATTTACTTATTTATATATATTATAATATAATATATTAATCATAATTAAAATAATTTTATTACATATTAATTTATTTCCTGATATATTAATACTCATAACCTTATTATTTATTAATGATTATTATTTTTAATCATTTTATTTTATTATAAACTTATTTTAAATCAATATTTCACAAATTAAATTATATAAAAATTTTCAAATTCGTTTGGATTACACTATATATGGACATTAGTATTAACTCATTATATTTAGATTATTATTATTCTATACCTCCCTTCCCTTTAATTAGGAATAAATAAAAAATACCTCTATATGGCCACTCGCTCGGTACGGGAGGACAGGAACCGACCACAAACCTCCACCATGTGTTACAAAAAACGCGGACTCTTGTATTAAATATTGCCATATCTTTAAATCTATAAAAATATTCTCAAAAACATTAATTAATATTAATAAATTTAACAAAATATTTCCCCAAAAATAACAATTATTTATTAATAACAATAACAAATCTTAAATTACAATTAAATAAAAACTCTATTAACTGATTAAAACATTGAAACCCATACTAATGACAATATGTCATAATATTACAATTACTTTTATAATAAAATATACAATAATAAAAATATATATGTTGTACATACCATGCGTACAACATTTACAATTGTATTAAAATAATAAATAATATTACAAATAATTATAAAATATAAATTGCGTAACACTATACATTGAGACCGGGATTGAAATTAGGACTTATTATATTCAATACTATTGATGACAATAATACTGATCTGATAATTGATAATACATTACCCGAATCCGTGAATTAGTAAGTAATTAATTGTTAGAAATAGTTTTACTTTAAGTATTTTTTTAATATGATTTTATATATTTTTTTGTTATTGTTTGAACAGTAAATTTATTGGCCATAAAATTATTGATACAAATATCCAACAAATAGCTAACCAACTCAATGGTCTGACCCGTGATAACAATATTATTGCATTGACTATGAGGTCTATGGCGGACACTACCAAACAATCGGAGTTAATGTCGATGACTGCCATTGATTATACTCAACAAAATTTACCCATTATTTTATAATAGAGTTATTTAGTTATATTATCTAAAATTATTTTTAATCTAATATAATTAATATATTGATTATTTTTATTATTAAACAGTTAATTTGTATAACAATGCTATTATTATTATTATTATTAGAAACACAATTAATTAAAATAATATTAATTTTTTGAATTTTGAAATCTTTTTTCTGTTTAATTTATTATATCATTATTTTTTTGTTAAAATATTTATTTGTAAAAAATATGTATATATTCAAGTCGATAATCAAATATAATAAAAGGTTATTTTTTTAGTTATGTAATATAAGATATATATATATAATTATATAAATAAAATATTTGCTAATATTTGCAGATTATTTAGTGTGTTATGCATACCATCATCACTGATGGCGGCGGCGATAATGGCATACAATAAGTGGCCAACAAATAGCAACAGTAATCGTAACCAACTGTTGTCTTCAAATGGCAAATGGTTTCAAACCAATAGATTGAGACCGTTATCATCACATCCCTGGCCAACATCAACAACAACAACAATACGATCGGCATATACTATCAATAATAAGGTCGACGACATCGATATTGTGGACATTAAACGCCAGTCCAATGAAACAATGGTTAAGATTATAATACAGTCGTTTGCGGACTTCAATAGAATCATATCAAACGGTTCGGGATTTCGGTTGATTGGCAACGAACTGACTATCATAACGAATGCACATGTAGTCAGCGGTAGTCATTTGGTTGCAGTGCTAATGCATTTCAATGGTCACCTGGCTGTCTTGCCGGCCACTGTCGCCTATGTTGAACAGCACCGGGATCTGGCTATGTTGCAGTTGCAGATTGATATTATAAATAGAGATCATTTTCAGGCCCTACCGTTTAGACAATCAACTCCGTCTGTGAACGATATGTTAGGCGAACCGGTGGCCTGTATTGGCCATACACAGGCATTGGGTGAAAAGTCATGTCATCAGGGTATTGTCCAATCGGTGGGTACTACTGTTGGCCAACAAAATAAATGGGAAAAAATTGGACTGTTAGTTACCGATGAATTGTGTCCACTGGTCATGCATTCGGCACCCATATTACCCGGCTATTCGGGTGGTCCGGCCCTAACATCCAGTGCTCAAGTGTTTGGCGTACAGGTTATGGTTAAACTCAAAGAGGATTTTAGTTTTGCCATCACTTTAACTGATTTATTAGGTAGTAGTAGTAGTAGTAGTAGTAGTAGTAGTAGTAGTAGTAGTAGTAGTAGTAGTAGTAGTAGTAGTAGTAGTAGTAGTAGTAGTAGTAGTAGTAGTAGTAGTAGTAGTAGTAGTAGTAGTAGTAGTAGTAGTAGTAGTAGTAGTAGTAGTAGTAGTAGTAGTAGTGATAATAATAATAATAGTCTAATAGCTATATCTTATAATCTTTTATCACCAAATAATATAATATGATTTCAATTTAATAATTATTATATCTTTTTTGTTTGAATATAGATTTTATTGAAAATAGTAAACAGTATGCAATGGGACTCAATGTTAGACAATTGATACGTAAACAACGGTATACATTAGCACCGGGATATAAATTAGGATTGATTTTATCCAATACTATTGATGGCAATAATACTGAGTTGACAATTGAGAATATAATACCTCAATCGCGTAATATGTAATTACAAAATTAATAAATATTTTTTTTATTGATTGAATTAATTGATTATTATTTGTTTGTTTTGTGTGTACAGTAAATATATTGGCCAACAAATAGCTAATACAGATATCAAACAATTGACTGATAATCTCAATACAATTACATCAAAGAAAACTACATTAAGAGTATCGGTTAGGAAAGAGTCTAATAAGCCATTGATGTTAACATTGATGACTGCCATTGATTATACTGAACCTAATTTACCCATTATTTTCTAAAATTATATTTATTTATTGTTTTTTTTGTCGGTATTGTTTTATATTTAAAAAAATAAAAAAAACTTGAATTAAATAATTTTAACGTAATTTAATCTAATAGATTTATTTTTAATTAATTACATTACTATTAATTTGTACAACAAATGCATAAAACAAAAAAAAATAATTAATTAAAAAACGAGATATTTTCTAATATTTATATTTAAATATTTTTGTTTTGTTTTAACTTTAACTTTATAGTAAAACTTATAATAATTAAATGTTTATTATTATTATTATTATTTTTAAATATGTATAAATTCAGGTCTACTATAATAGGATATCATAAGTTAGTTTCTGTTATAATTCAATATTAAAATAATAATAATAATAATCAAAAATATATAAATAGTAAAACAAAAACAATAAAATATATGATAATATTTTTAGCAGATTATTGAGTGTCTTAACCATACCATCATCACTGATGGCGACGGCAGTGATAATGACATACAATAAGTGGCCAACAAATAGCAACAGTAATCGTAACCAACTGTTATTGTCTGACAAATGGTTTCAAACCAATAGATTCAGACCGTTATCATCACATCCCTGGCCAACAACGACAACAACAACAATACGATCGGCATATACTATCAAAGATGACCAAAACATTAATATTTTGGACATTAAGTACTGGTCGGATCAGACAGTGGTCAGAATTTTTGTATCACAATTAGATGATTGCGACCAATCGATAGCCGACGGAAGCGGTTTTCGGGTAAATGGCGACGAAATGATGATCATTACCAGCGCACATGTAGTCAAAGGATCCAATTTAGTTGAAGTACTTATGCATTATTATGGTTATCTCAATATGCTATTGGCTCAAGTAGTCTATGTTGAACAGCACCGGGATCTGGCACTCCTGAATGTTATCAATCTAGACAGCGATCGCTTTCAATCGTTACCGTTTGACACTCGGTCGGCCAACGATCTTATTGGCCAACCAGTGGCCAGTATTGGTCATATGGAAACCATTGGCGAAAAATCATGTCAATCGGGTATTATCCAGTCTATCGGTATGACTAATAGACAACAGCGCCCTTCAGGACAAATATATCATCATTTTTATGCCGAATCGTGTCCACTGTTAAGCCATTCGTCGCCAATATTTTTCGGCTATTCAGGCGGTCCGGCCCTAACATCGCTAAGCCATATGATTGGTGTCCAGACTTCTGGCCGATGGGCTGAAGGTTTCTATTATGCCGTTACTTGCAGTGAAATATTCGGTAATAACTCATAGATAGATATATAGATAGATATATAGATAGATATATAGATAGATATATAGATCGATATATAGATAGATATATAGATAGATATATAGATAGATATATAGATAGATATATAGATAGATATATAGATAGATATATAGATAGATATATAGATAGATATATAGATAGATATATAGATAGATATATAGATAGATATATAGATAGATATATAGATAGATATATAGATAGATGTATAGATAGATGTATAGATAGATGTATAGATAGATATATAGATAGATATATAGATAGATATACAGTATATACTGTATATAATCAATTAGCACCGGTATATAAATATATACTTAATAACATAATTATATTACTGTATATATATATGTATAGATTTTATTGGAAATTATATACATTATGCAGTCAATGGATTCATTGATAGACAATTGAATCGCACAGTAAGCTATACATTGAGACCGGGATTGAAATTAGGACTGATTTTATTGTCCAATACTATTGATGACAACAACAACAGTACTGAGTTTACAATTGTGAATACAATACCCGAATCGCCTAATGTGTAAGTAATTGGTATTATTATTATTTTACTAATAAATCTAATAATAATAGTTTTTAAACAAAAAATATATAAATATTTTACTATAATTTGTTTCTTACAGTAAATTTATTGGCCAACAAATTATGGATACAACTATCCATGAATTGACTAACAAACTCAATGGTCTAACCCGTGATAAAAACAATATAATTATATTGACTATGAAAACAACGTTGACTGACAAACAATGGCAGATAAAGTTGATGTCAGCCATCGATTATAATGAAACAAATTTACCCATTATTTTCTAATTTCTAATTAATACTTTTTATTTTATATATATAGTATATTACAGTTTAATTAAATAAATAATTTGTGCAACAATTGAGATTGAGATTATCACACAATTAGTTGCGAAAAAATAAATAAATATTATTTATTTAGTAATATTTAAATTTGAACTTTTGAATGTTTAATACTATATATACTGTATATATAATATACATATATCATACAGTATATTTAAATTAAAATATGTATAAATTTAGGTCTACTATAGCATTATATCATCGGTTAGTTTCAGTTATTTTCAATATAATAATAATTTTTAATTAATTAAAAATAAAAAAAAAATATTTGATAATATTTGCAGATTATTGAGTGTGTTATCCATACCATCATCACTGGCGGCGGCGGCAGTGATGATAATGGCATACAAATGTCAAACAAAAAGGTCTAATAGTAATACTAAACAACTAATGTTATCGCATCATCACTGGTGGCCAACAATACGATCGGTACATACGATCAAAAAAGATAAGCAAAACATTAATATTCAGGACATTAAGCAACGGTCGGACCAAACAGTAGTCAAAGTAGTCGTACCGTCCTATCAGGACAGCAACAAATGTATATCCTTCGGGTCAGGATTTCGGGTAAATGGCGACGAAATGATGATCATAACCAATGCACATGTAGTCCAAGGCAGTCAATTGGTTGGACTGATAATGCATTTGAATGGTTGGCTTGATTTGCTAACCGGTTTGGTCTGTTATGTTGAACCCCAACGAGATCTGGCATTGATTGAGCTGAAAAATGTGGACAACGACCGGTTTCACGCCCAGCCGTTTGACATTAGTCGGCAGCAAACAAATAAATCAAATATTTTTGCCGAACCAGTAGCCAGTATTGGTCCGACGGAAACATTAGGCTGTAAATCATGTCAGTCGGGTATTGTCCAAACCCATGGTATTACTGTTGGCCAACAGCGTACGGCCGGTCAGATTGTTATTTATTCAATCGATGATTCAACTCGACTGATAAGGCATTCATCAGAAACAATAATAGGCTATTCGGGTGGTCCGACCCTAACATCGGAGGCCAATGTTATTGGTGTCCAAGTTATGAATAGAGTTAGGGAAAGATTTTCGTTCGGCATTACTTGCAATGATATATTTGGTAAATAATAATAATAGATATACTTATAGATATTCATACCTATGTGTATGTGTATGTGTATGTGTATGTGTATGTGTATGTGTATGTGTATGTGTATGTGTATGTGTATGTGTATGTGTATGTGTATGTGTATGTGTATGTGTATGTGTATGTGTATGTGTATGTGTATGTGTATGTGTATGTGTATGTGTATGTGTATGTGTATGTGTATGTGTATGTGTATGTGTATGTGTATGTGTATGTGTATGTGTATGTGTATGTGTATGTGTATGTGTATGTGTATGTGTATGTGTATGTGTATGTGTATGTGTATGTCTGAGTGTGCATGTATGCATGTGTGTTTTGTGTGTTTGAGGAAGGGTTAGGTAGTGGTGGTGGTGGTATTATTTAATTAAACTGTATATATAATAATAGTAATTAATTAAATGTTTTCTATATATATTGTATTTAACAGATTTTTTAGCTAATAGTAGACACTATAGACTCAATGGATTCAATGATAGACGATTGCAGCGCACAGTAAGCTATACATTGAGACCGGGATATAAATTAGGACTAATTGTATCCAATAATACTATTGATGACAACAATACTGATCTGATAATTGATAGTTCATTACCAGAATCACTTAATTAGTAAGTAATTAATTGTTTGAAATTATAATAATAATAATTATTATTATTTGTTTGTTTGTTTGAACAGTGAATATATTGGCCATCAAATTATTGATACAAATATCCGACAGATAGCTAACCAACTCAATGGTGTGAACCCTAATAACAATATTATTTCATTGACTATGAGATCTATGGCGGACACTACCAAACAATGGCAGTTAATGTCGATGACTGCCATTGATTATACTCAACAAAATTTACCCATTATTTTCTAATTGTATTTTTTTTATATATATATATATTGTTGTTGTATTTATTTGTTTTATTATCTAAATATTTGTTCATTTAATAAATTATATGACCATTAATTAAAATAAAAGTTTAAATAAATATTTTAATTTTCTGACATTTTATTATTATTATTATTATGTGTGTGTGTGTGGAAAGGTTAGGTGTGATTTAATTAAACTGTAATAATTAATAATAAATATTATTAAATTTATAGTAACAACAAAAAAACTTTTTTTTTCTTTAAATATCCATATATATATGCAGTATATAACAATTATAATATTAATATACAAAATTTTTATTATCAATAAAACCTATATATATATATATATAGAAATACAATTAAAAAATACAATATAATTAGAAAATAATGGGTAAATCAGGTTCAGTATAATCAATGGCAGTCATCAATGTTAACATCAATGGCTTATTAGACTCTTTCCTAACCGATACTCTTAATGTAGTTTTCTTTGATGTAATTGTATTGAGATTATCAGTCAATTGTTTGATATCTGTATTAGCTATTTGTTGGCCAATATATTTACTGTACATAAAAATCAAATAAACAAATAATCAATTAATTTAATAAATTAAACCAAAAATATATTTTTTTGTAATTACATATTACGCGATTGAGGTATTATATTCTCAATTGTTAACTCAGTATTGTTGCCATCAATAGTATTGGATAAAATCAATCCTAATTTATATCCCGGTGCTAATGTATAGCGTTGTTTACGTATCAATTGTCTAACATTGAGTCCCATTGCATACTGTTTACTATTTTCAATAAAATCTATATTCAAACAAAAAAGATATAATAATTATTAAATTGAATTTAAACTGAAGATTATAAGATATAGCTATTAGTCTACTACTACTACTACTACTACTACTACTACTACTACTACTACTACTACTACTACTACTACTACTACTACTACTACTACTACTACTACTACTACTACTACTACTACTACTACTACTACTACTACTACTACTACTACTACTACTACTACTACTACTACTACTACTACTACTACTACTACTACTACTACTACTACTACTACTACTACTACTACTACTACTACTACTACTACTACTACTACTACTACTACTACTACTACTACTACTACTACTACTACTACTACTACTACTACTACTACTACTACTACTACTACTACCTAATAAATCAGTTAAAGTGATGGCAAAACTAAAATCCTCTTCAAGTTTAACCATAACCTGTACGCCAAACACTTGAGCCGTGGATGTTAGGGCCGGACCACCCGAATAGCCGGGTAATATGGGTGCCGAATGCATGACCAGTGGACACGATTCATGGGCATCGACTAGTAAAATTTCATACGGTCTATATTGATGGCCAACATTAATACCGACTGATTGGACAATACCCGTATGACACGATTTTTCACCCAATGTCCTGGTATGGCCAATACAGACAACTGGTTCGCCTAACATATCGTTTACTTGAGTTGATTGGCTAAACGGTAAGGCCTGGTAGTGATCGCTCTCTATATGATTAATTAGCAACTCCAACATAGCCAGATCCCGGTGCTGTTCAACATACGTGACAGTGGCCGGCAAGACAGCCAACTGTCCATTGAAATGCATTAGCAGTGCAACCAAATGACTACCGCTGACTACATGTGCATTCGTTATGATTGACAGTTCGCTATTGCCATTCATCCGGAATCCTGAACCGTTTGATAAGATTTTATCGAAGTCTGCAAACGAAGGTATCATAATCTTAACCATTGTTTGATTAGATTGGCGTTTAATGTCCACAATATCGATGTCGTCGACATTATTATGGATAGTATGTGCCGATCGTATTGTCGTTGTTGTTGATGATGCTGGCCAGGGATACGATGATCGTAATCTGTATCTATTGGTTTGAAACCGTTTGCCATTTGAAAACAACAACAATTGGTTACGATTACTGTTGCTATTTGTTTGCCATTTGCGGTAAGCGATTACCGCTACCGCCGCCGCCGCCGCCAGTGATGATGGTATTGATAATACCTTTAATAGTCTGTAAATATTGTTAAATATTTTATTATTATTATTATTATTATTATCATCAATATATTGTATAATTTATTAAAAAAAAACCTATTTAATTTTGTAGTCAATTTAAATATATGCATATTGGCGCACATAATAATAATAATACATTGATTATATTATGTGTGTGCGCGTGAATTAATTAAAAAAATTATTTATTTTACGTAACATAACGTATATATATATAATATATTATTGTATATCGTATAGTGTATTACAAGTATTGTAGTAATTCATTAAATTTTATAAATATATTTGAATTATTTTTGTTGTTGTATTAAAATATTGTTTTTTTTTCATGTCTATTGAATAATTATGTATAGATTTGTATATATATTATATATATAGAAAAGCCTATATGTACTTGAGGTTTGTTTTTATAATAAAAAAACAAAAATATAAATATAATACATTAGTCAATAATCTTATATCTTACAGATCAATGGGTTTATTATGCATACCATTATCATCAATGGTATGGCTGATGGCATACAATAGGCGACTGTTTAGTTGGCAATCGTTTCGGACAACAACAACAACAACAACCAGTAGTGGCCGGACATTGACTACAAAAGCAAACAACAATCGGTATCCGTGTCTTAGATCGGCGGCGCTTATGGCTGTCAACAATGGAAACACCGCCGATAATGGCTTCGATATGATTGACATGAAAACCAAATGCATCCGATCGATAGGTCATGTTTTACGACCTAAAATTGACGATAGTTTATATAGAATTATAGGCGAAGGAACGGGTGTTTTTGTTGTCGACGACAACGACCACAACTGCAGTCGTCTACTGTTAACCTGTTATCATGTGGTCAAACATAATCCGATAGTTTGGATACAATATGTCAGGAGCTATGATAATCATAGATTAGCCATATGTCCGATGAATTTGGCCGACGTTGTGTATGTAGAGCCGCACTGGGATTTGGCTGTAGTACGGCTCCGGGATCCGTCACCATTACCAGTCTATAATACGTCGACACCAATGCCGATAACTACTAGTCCAGTTAGTATCGATTTTGGCCAACCGGTAGCTATAATCGGTCATGGTAGTTCTATATACTTTCAACTACACCCGGGTATGATTAGGACACCATTGGTCGACAACAATATGCTTCCGTATAACTATTATGTTAGTACAGTAGCTGTTGGCGAACAATTACCGATCATAACTAGCAATACTATGAATATACCGGGTTTTTCGGGAAGTCCACTCATCGATACCAGTGGCCAATTGTGTGGTCTTGTTTGGGGCGGTATTATTAAACTATTTCTGATAACATTTGCTATCGACTATAAAACATTGTCAGGTATTTTCAGCGCAAATAATAAATAGATAGATATACTGTTTAAATATGTTTAATAATTAATCAATTTATAAATTATATATCGTATATACAGTATATATATATAATGTAAAACATTTTTTTAATTTTTTTGTTTCTCAAAAATACAAAGCGTTTATCGAAAGGGCTATAGTTTATGAAAGAGAGGGTAGAAGACAAACCCGTCTAAGGGAACGATATGAATGGTATAATCAGTCCAATAGACGACTAATGGGTATAATAGTTACTACACAACCGATTTCCGGTAGTTTTACTGTACAGTCGGCACTTCCCATAGCCTCAACTGATGCAATGTTTGTTGTTGTTATTATTATAATATATAAATTTATATATATATTATTGTTATCAATATATTATAACTTTAATTATTTGTTTGTTTGTTTGGTCCCAAACAACACCAGTGGTATTATCGGTAGACATATTTGTAAAGTTAACGGTCAGGTATGCAACACTATCAATGATATCCGATTGGCTATCAATAATAGATCGCAAATCAAAGTGACCACTTGGTCTACCATTGATGATGACAGTAGTAGTAGTGATAGTAAGGACAGTATGAAAACCATTAATACTATACTATCTATCGATGAACACGACATTAGTATTATGCCATTAGTTTTTTGATTATCTTAAATATAAATTGAAAATTAATTTAATTTTTCATTATTAATTACAGTATAAATTAAATAATTTACTGTATTTTTTTATAATATTTTTAAAGCTTATTATTTATTGATTTCATTTTATCCGTTTTGTTTTTTTTTTATTTTATCTAATCTATACTGTATTTTAATAACTAATAAAAAAAATTAATTGTTTATAAATTTTTGGTTTGTATTGTTTGTTGATAAGTATTTATACTATTTATATAATATTAGTTGTGTCTATACTGTATTTTATACTCTAAATAATATATTTTTTAAATTGTTATATATTATATATTGTCTTATTTTTTCTACACTAAACTAATTAAAATAAAATGGTATTTAATACAAAAAAATATAAATGAAAAAAATAATTAATTAAATATATTGTGAAATATAGTAAAATATTTTTTGTTTGATATAAACTACAAATCTCTAATCTATGATATAAACAATTTACGTTGATATACACATTATTACGTACATTATATACAAAAATTACGTCGATAAATTCAAATTACGTACATTTTATATACAAATTACGTTGCTGTACATAAATTACGTTGATTAGCATAAATTACGTTAATATACATAAATTACGTTAATATACATAAATTACGTTAATATACATAAATTACGTCGATAAATTCAAATAACGTACATTTTATACACAAATTACGTTGTTGTACATAAATTACGTTGATTAGCATAAATTATGTTGATTTGCACAAATTACGTTGATTTACACATTATTACGTTGATTTACACAAATTACGTCGATAAATTCAAATTACGTACATTTTATACACAAATTACGTATCTGTACATAAATTAAGTTGATTTGCACAAATTACGTTGATTTACACAAATTACGGCAATAAATTCAAATTACGTACATTATAAACACAAATTGTTGTTTTGCACAAATTACGTTAATATACATAAATTACGTCGATAAATTCAAATTACGTACATTTTATACACAAATTACGTTGCTGTACATAGATTACGTTGCTGTACATAAATTACGTTGATTAGCATAAATTACGTTGATTTACATAAATTACGTACGTATAAACAAATTAAAATTCGATATTCAATGTTCGATATTAGATATAGAATATTCGATATAGAATACTCGTAATTCGATATAGTATATTCAATATAGGATATTCGATTTAGAGATTAGATTAGAGATTAGATTAGAGATTAGATTAGAGATTAGAAATTAGATGAGATATACATCAGTTTATGTAACTTTACAAACACTTATTACAGTGTAGATTATGATTTCAATAACATTTAATCAAGTATATTTTCTAAATATTAATTATATCTAATATAAAGTTTTTATTTACTTTGAGTACTACTTAATGTTTATAAATTGTATATAACCCACTGTATGCTACTTAATATTTGTATTTCAATATAAAATAAATATATCCATCATACAATAAAGAAAACTGTCTAGTTTCCACTTTATATTACTGTGTATACTACTTAGTGTTAAAAAATAATAAAACATGTATAAATAATGTAAATCAGGAAAATATAGATCAAAAATTAATTATTTAGTTATTTTTATATTAAAAATGATATATTTTTACATTTTATACTAATTTCTGTTATTATTTAATGTTTCAACAAAATAAAAATAAAAAATAAATATCCATGATGCAATCCTGGAAAAAATCAAAATTTTAGACTATCTCAGTTGTAAATAGTACTAAGTTTTCAATTTATTACATAATAATATCAAACGTTATTACTGTCTCTGAAAAAATTGTATTCATTGAATGTATTATCAATTATACGGTTTATTGGATACCAAATCATCGCTTGACTGACTGTATTGACAATACATTACATACTATATGTACGGTCATTGACTACAAAAGCAAACAACAATCGGTATCCGTGTCTTAGATCGGCGGCGCTTATGGCTGTCAACAATGGAAACACCGCCGATAATGGCTTCGATATGATTGACATGAAAACCAAATGCATCCGATCGATAGGTCATGTTTTACGACCTAAAATTGACGATAGTTTATATAGAATTATAGGCGAAGGAACGGGTGTTTTTGTTGTCGACGACAACGACCACAACTGCAGTCGTCTACTGTTAACCTGTTATCATGTGGTCAAACATAATCCGATAGTTTGGATACAATATGTCAGGAGCTATGATAATCAAAGATTAGCTATATGTCCGATGAATTTGGCCGACGTTGTGTATGTAGAGCCGCACTGGGATTTGGCTATAGTACGGCTCCGGGATCCGTCACCATTACCAGTCTATAATACGTCGACACCAATGCCGATAACTACTAGTCCAGTTAGTATCGATTTTGGCCAACCAGTAGCTATAATCGGTCATGGTAGTTCTATATACTTTCAACTACACCCGGGTATGATTAGGACACCTCAAGTGGACAACAATATGTTGCCGTATAAGTATTATGTTAGTACAGTAGCTGTTGGCGAACAATTACCGCTAATAACTAGCAATACTATGAATATACCGGGTTTTTCGGGTAGTCCACTCATCGATACCAGTGGCCAATTGTGTGGTCTTGTTTGGGGCGGTATTATTAAACTATTTCTGATAACATTTGCTATCGACTATAAAACATTGTCAGGTATTTTCAGCGCAAATAATAAATAGATAGATATACTGTTTAAATATGTTTAATAATTAATCAATTTATTAATTATATATCGTATATACAGTATATATATATAATATAAAATATATTTTTAAAAATTATTATATTTTTTGTTTTGTTTCTCAAAAATACAAAGCGTTTATCGAAAGGGCTATAGTTTATGAAAGAGAGGGTAGAAGACAAACCCGTCTAAGGGAACGATATGAATGGTATAATCAGTCCAATAGACGACTAATGGGTATAATAGTTACTACACAACCGATTTCCGGTAGTTTTACTGTACAGTCGGCACTTCCCATAGCCTCAACTTATGCAATGTTTGTTATTATTATTATTATTATTATTATTATTATTATTATTATTATTATTATTATTATTATTATTATTATTATTATTATTATTATTAATATCATAATATTATAATCATTTTGTTTGTTTGGGTCCCAAACAACACCAGTGGTATTATCGGTAGACATATTTGTAAAGTTAACGGTCAGATATGCAATACTATCAATGATATCCGATTGGCTATCAATAATAGATCGCAAATCAAAGTGACCACTTGGTCTACCATTGATGATGA
The DNA here is from genome assembly GCF_028296485.1 of Oppia nitens. Taxonomy (NCBI): domain Eukaryota; kingdom Metazoa; phylum Arthropoda; class Arachnida; order Sarcoptiformes; family Oppiidae; genus Oppia; species Oppia nitens. The sequence continues at coordinate 355,693 of NW_026533210.1, forward strand.
CAGTAGTAGTAGTGATAGTAAGGACAGTATGAAAACCATTGACATCAATACGATAGTAACCATCGATGAACATGACATTAGTATTATGCCATTAGTTTTTTGATTATCTTAAATATAAATTGAAAATTAATTTAATTTTTCAGTATTAATTATAGTATAAATTAAATAATTTACTGTATTTTTTTATAATATATTTTTATAATATTTTTAATCTTATTATTTATTGATTTCATTTTTTTTGTTTTGTTTTTTTTTATTTTGTATTTTATCTAATCTATACTGTATTTATACTATAAAAAAGACTAATAACTAATAAACAAAAAACTTGATTAGTATTGAAAAATTAATTGTAATTTTTGGTTTGTTTTGTTTTGTTTTTTTTTTTTTTGATAAGTATTTTCAACTATTTATATAACATTAGTTGTGTTTAGATTATACAGTATTATAATGTATTAGTGTCGTCAACAACAAAAAATAATAATTAATTATCGGTTTGTTAATCATTTATCTACAATATATTATACTTAATTATAAACCAAAAAAGTCTATAAATAAAGTACAACTAACTAACTACCGGTACTATTATTAGGGGACTATAAGTATAACAATAAACAAATATATATATAACTTATTATTTAACTGAATATATATATATAAATTAACTAAATAGTTATTAGCAACACAAAAAAAAATTTCAAAAATAACAATTATATTTTTTTTTGTAAATTAATTAGTATTTTTAATTAACTGCTATCCTATTATATATGCTGTCCTCGAGTCAAGTGGTCTAATAACCTAATGATGAAAATAATAATTTAAAAAAAAAAATGTTGAGAAATTAATTAACAATTTATTTAATTATTATTATTTAGTTTTTATTTTTTTTTCTAGAAAACAATAGGTAAATCTTGTTGAGTATAATTAATGGCAAACATTGATATTAATTGAATTGGTTGTGAAGTTCTCGAGCATATATACAATGAAATAAATCTGTTATAATTATTTAGTTCATTGATTTCATCAGCTATTTGTTGGATATTTTTAACTAAAATTAGTTGGCCTTTAAATGGACTGTAAAATACAAAAAAAATCAAAACAAAAAATATTAATAATAATAATAATAAATTGCAAACTAATTATTATTAGTATTGATAACAAACTTATTATAAGATTCGGGTAATAATTCAGAAATTTTGAATTCATATTTATTATTATTATTATTATTATTATTGTATAATATAAGTCCTAATTTATATCCCGGTTTCAATGCAAAACGTTTTTCCCGTCTCAGTTGTCTATCGCTTAAGCGTTGGTCGTATTGTACACTATTGTCAAGAAAGTCTATGTGTATGTGTATGTGTATGTGTATGTGTATGTGTATGTGTATGTGTATGTGTATGTGTATGTGTATGTGTATGTGTATGTGTATGTGTATGTGTATGTGTATGTGTATGTGTATGTGTATGTGTATGTGTATGTGTATGTGTATGTGTATGTGTATGTGTATGTGTATGTGTATGTGTATGTGTATGTGTATGTGTATGTGTATGTGTATGTGTATGTGTATGTGTATGTGTATGTGTATGTGTATGTGTATGTGTATGTGTATGTGTATGTGTATGTGTATGTGTATGTGTATGTGTATGTGTATGTGTATGTGTATGTGTATGTGTATGTGTATGTGTATGTGTATGTGTATGTGTATGTGTATGTATGTGTGTGCCGGATACCGGTGCCAGAATTTGATGTTGAGGTTAGAAACAACATAATAATAATAATAATTTATTAATTGTTTGTTTAACAAACAAAAAAATACTATTAAGTATTACCTAAAACACTTGATCCAAGGCTAGCATAATATAATCCTAAGGTTAGTTTGCCAATATTCTGGACACCGAATACAGTGGCCCGGGAAGTCCAGACCGCACCACCCGAATAGCCGGGCAATGCATGTGCCGTATGCATCGTCATTGGCTGATCTTCCGATGAAAACATTAGAAATGGTCTGTCAGGTTCCTGGATATGCCTACACTGTATACACCAGGCTATACAATGACCCGATTGACATGATTTACGGCCGCGACGTTTGGTCGGACCAATAGTGGCCAACGGTTTGGCCAATAGATTAGTTGTTGCGGTTGAAAACAGTTTGCTATCAATTGATTCACTACTGTTTTCAGCTAACAATAGACGTACGATTGCCAGATCCCGGTGCGGCTCTACATAGACAACAGTGGCCGGCAGTCGTTGTTGTTGACGACCATCAAAATTCACGTCAACTTCCAGTAAATGATTTCCGCGGACTACGTGTGCATTGGTTACGATTAACATTTCGGTAACATTACCTACACTAACAACAAACCCGGTACCGACTGTAGCGAATTTGTGACTATTATCAAGTGATGGGACAAGTATTTTGACCACTTTATCGTTGCATCGGTGCTTAATGTCGACAATATTGATGTCGTTGTCATCGTCCTCGACATCATTATTGATAGTATGTGCCGATCGTCTAGTTGTTAGCCATGGATGCAATGCTGACGATAATGTTTCAGTGAATCTATGACTAGTTTGTAACCATTTGTTTGAAACAGTTAGTTGATTGTTGTTTGTCGGCCATGGTTTGTATGCCATCACCGCCACCACCACCACCGACAGTGATGCTGATGATGATGGCATGCATAGCACAGTCCTAGCAATACTAACAAACCTCATAATATACAGTATAGGCTTAAATGTATACATAATTATTCAATAGACATGAAAAACAATATTTTAAATACAAAAATAAATAATTCAAATATTTTTATATAATGTAATGCATTAAAACAATACTTGTAGTACAGTATATACATATATACATATATAATATATATAAATATATATTGTTGTAAATTAAACAAACAAAATATTATAATTCATATTATTATTATAGTGTATAATAAAAATTTATTCATATTTTATTTTTTCTGTATGTGTATAATAAAAACAGTAATAATTAGTTGCAAATAAAAATAAACATATATTAATATATGATATATATATATATATATATATATATATAGACAGCACCTGTAGTTTATGTAAATTAATTATATTATTATTATTATTATCTAAAAAAACACATCAAATGTTTTCATCATATAAATCACTGTATAGTTTATCACAAAATAAACGGTTAGTTATATATTATTATATAAAACTTTACAAAAAAAAAAAATTGAAAAACTCTATACAAATAGACTGTTAGATTTGTTTCTATCGGTTCCATCATTGGCGGCACCAATGTTGGGGACAGTTAGCCGCCGGTACAACCATTTCAGCCATCAATGGCAACCATCACAAGACAGACAGTCATTGAGTTATCCGATTAACCGATGGTTACGATCGGTACAAATGTTTGACGATAGTGACGACGACAACGATATCCTGGATCTGGTAGTCATCAAAAATAAGTGCATAAAATCAGTGATCATACCGTACGGCGTGTCGTTATCGGACAGCAGGTATACACTGTCTAACGGTACGGGTATTGTAGTGGACACTAGCGATCATCTCTGTATAACCAATGCTCATGTAGTTCAAGGATGTACTCATACTGTGGTCTGGATTAATAACAATCAATTGATTGAACAGTTGTACGGCGATGTCATCTATGTTGAACAGCATCTGGATCTGGCAATCATACGGCTCCGGGATGTAGGCGAGGCTAATATTAGACTAGAAAAATTGCATCTCTATTACGATTGGGCACCGGATTTGGGCGAACCGGTAGCCAGTTTTGGTGGCGGAGGCGATACACTCAATACTGTCGGTTCGGGTCTAATAGTCAGACATGGGGTCTATCCGGCGGACATTGACGACGATTACTATACAGTTAGTCTGGTCTATAGTAGTACTGCCGATAGTATACCAATTAGCTATCATACGGCTAGCAGTGGTTACGGTTTTTCTGGCGGTCCTGTCATCGATACCGATGCCAGTGTTATGGGTATACTGTGGGGATCGGCCGGCAATGATGAGGGACCCTATTATTTCATTTATAATAAGTACGTGTACGGTATGTATAGGTTAGATAACTAATAATAATAATAATAATTAAAAAATATATATAAATTGTTTACTAGATTTTATCAAAAGAGCTAAAACCTATATACAAACAAAGTTACCGCTAGTAGTGGAGGACAGACATACAAATTGGTTGTTGAGAGGAACGGTAGGACGAAAGCTGGGTCTGATCTATGCTGTAGACGTCGACACCGGTTTGGCAACTATTCGCGGGTTTTTACCGCAAACTGGTGTCTCGGTTGGTGGCAATCATCTACTGCCGGGTATTCAGTCAATAAAACCGGACATCAATCTACAGTACAGTATATATATTTCAATATTAAAATAATTAAAAAATTAATTAATTTTATTAATTATTTTGTTGTTGTTGTTGTTATAGTGAACTAATTGATGAAACAATAGTAGCCATTAATGGCCAACAGTTTAATGATATCAAACAGTTGATCGTAGCGGTCGACGATATCGGCACCGATGATGGGGAGGACAGTCGTCCTCCTAATAAAAAGATGACACTAACTGTAAGCGGTGTACACAACGGTTTGGACATTGAATTGACGGCCAATGTTAGCGTCGATGAAATGCCAATTAATTTTTAGAGAGAGAGAGAGAGAGAGAGAGAGAGAGAGAAATTAATTAATTAATAAACTAATTTGTTTTAATAAATAAAATGCTTGAAAACTTTATAAACTGTAAATAATAATATAATATAAATTTTTTATAATATAAATATAATTTTTTTTAAATAAATATTAATACAATAAAATAAATAATACATGTTATTATGATTAATTTTTTTCTTAAAAAAATCTTTTATAGATTTTCAACACTTTGTATTTTTTTGTATTTAATAACTAGTATATATATATAATATTAATGTATTGAATATTTTTTAATTAAATTACGATATTTTAATAAATATAATAAACTAAATGCTATTACAAAAAATGTTTTCACAATTTTTAATAACATTTAATTATATTGAATCAAGTTAATTTATATATATATATACTTAAAATATTTAAATTACAATTAATTTTTGGGCACAAATTTAAATAAACATATTTACTGGTCTTATAAATAAATATATGAAAAACAATAAAATATTTAACTTCTAATATAGTTTAAAATATAAAATAAATTATTTTAAAAAAATTATATTACAAAGCTGAATGCATGATAGGACTATTTTTATTAATTATAAAATATTATTATAAATATATAAATAAATAAATCTATTTATATGTTACAGTTTTATTTTATTTTTTTAATAGAAAATTTTGTATTATAGATTAGCAAAATTAAAATATAACTAAATAATATAAATGATACAATTGTTTTATAATTTTTTCATAATTAGATAATATTTTTTTTAATTAAATTAAATTTTTTAATTAAATACAATTTATCGTACAATTTTTATTTTTATTTAATAAATTAATATTAATTAAACATTAATTGTTATATTTAAAACTTAAGAAACTATATATCTCGTGAGATAGTATTTGTGAAAAATTCACAAAAAATCATATATCGCTAACTGATTATTCTGTGAATTTTTCACAAAACCACGTGATCTAATTTTAAGCTTTTGGACCAATCAAAATCAATCATATTTTTAGCGCTTAAATTTTTAGTACAGTAAAACACATTATTGCTAATATAGTTTTATATAATTAAATTTTTTACATTGACTTGAATGAGAAACCTATAGACAGTGTTGTTGTTGTCTATTGAATGCAATGTATCAGTGATTTAGTGTATTGGACTCACAATCGCATTGAAGTGAAATTTACAGTAAATATATGTTATATGTGTTTGTTATGGCAATTGTCGACACCTTTACTGCATATTTAACGCCAAACTATTAACCGATCACTCGATGGACTCATTTGTTGACTAAAAACTATTTTTGCAATTTATTTGTTGTTTATATATATTTGTATTTGTTATCAAAATACACTAATAACCCAATTGTATGACTGATTGTATAATCACTTGATTACTGTATTTATGTGTTATCAGTGTCTTCAGCCAAACATTGAACAGTGGCGGCCATCACATCAGGCAATTGATAACAGACTAAGTCTACAATCAGTGGCAGTCATTGATATTCAATACTGAAACACATCTGGTATTTGATAGTAAACTTCTTAAGAGACTGTGTCCACAATTGATGCAATAATCAGTGGATTGTTTGCTCGCATACAGCGATAAGTTAGTACTCACCAGCGGTTTGCTAAACCGATTGTACGGATTGCCGAGTTTGTCAAACTTAGACATTGAACATCACTGATAGTTACGATTTTAATATCCAATTGTCTGATATATTAACTGCCGATAAGTCGTATGTTTTACCGAAATCATTGCAATCATTGACACTAACACTGGACAACATTACGGCCGCACTGTTTGTCGTGTTTGAAGATACTTAAGGCCATCAATTGACATCATTGGACTTATTTATAAATAACTATTGACGATAATAATAATTATCAGCCATTAATCACAGGTTTTGAACAAATGAAACAATTGAGACAATTGAATATTATTTTGTCAACTAATTTTGATACTGATTTTACCGGCGATTTATTTCAAACAACTGACCGAAACTTTCATTACATGTGAAGACACAATTCATCAAAGCGGACATCAATATTGACAATTGAACGACTGTTTTATACAATTAACAAAATTCAGACAATAATCAGTGAATTGTTTGTTCACATACGGTGATCAATTAGTAGTGACCAGCGGTTCACTAAACCGATTATACCCATTATCGCTAGTTTGCCAAACTTAAAGACATTGAACATCACTGATAGTTATGATTTTAATATCCAATTGACTGATATATTAACTGCCTATAAGTCGTATGTTTTACCGAAATCATTGCAATCATTGACACTAACACTGGATGACATTACACCCGTATTGTTTGTCAAATATTCTGTCGATTTAATTATATTTAAGGTTTATTTTGTAAAAATTGTTTAACTATTTAAGATATTTTCATGGATTAGGCTTTAATGCCAAGTTATAAAAAAAATTTAAAATTTTGTTTGTACGATACGCTATATATATTAATTTTATAACATTTTTAAAAAAAAGTTACAGTTTCTCAAAATATACAGTACATTTGAGACCATACATCAAACATATAAGCACCGATAGATTTCCTCTAACTTATACATGCAAATTGACTTTATATGTATAATAGTTGCAGCGCCTATTGTTATGACTTTACTGCATAGCATTGCTAACTTCCATAGTGTGTCAGTGCATTTAATTCATGTTTGAGACTCATATTAGTGCTAAATATCTATAAGGTTCAGTTTGGGTATTTTTATTTTGAAAAAAATATATTGTTGAGATCTAAATTTAAAGCGATAAAATAGTTTTATTACTATAACAATATTTATTTTTAAAATAAAAATATTTAAATATAATTTTTTCAAAATTATGACAACAGCTCATATTTTAATTAATAATAAATATAAGCGATTGTCTAAATATACCCCAGAATCATTTGCTATAAATATTAATAAAAACCCAAAAAAAGCATTAAATTTTTTTACAATATGTTATAGTTTAAATAATCATAAATTTAACTATATTAAAACATTTAAAAAATATCAGAAAAATAATCCAAAAAATTTCACAAAATTTAAAAAATTTGAGTTAATTGTCCCATCATTTCCAAAAATTTATATAGATATTCCCACTAATTATAATGATTATAAAAATCTAGTATATAAATTAGCCGCATTCAAATTTCATAGATTATTTTGTGAATTTGTTGAAAAACAAATTTTTGAAGAAAAAATAAGATTTTTTAATTGTAGAAAAATTAATAAAAATTAAAATAAATTTGTGTACTAATATATATATTGAAAAATACATAGAAAATTTCTAAGAAACACTATGTCTTGAAAACATATTAAAGTTATGCATTAATTAACGCTTAAAACTTAATTATTAAAAACATTATAACAAATCCTAAATTATATAATTTATTGTAAATATATATGCTTCGCGGTATGAATGTAGATATCAAATTTTCAGACAAATAAAAAACAACTTTTATGAACATAATTACAAATTAACCAATCAAATTATAAAAATAGAATTGTTTTTAATATTAATTTCATTTTAATAACTAAATATTTTTGTTTTTTATTAATATAATTACAGAATGGATTTGAATGATTCTAGTGAGGATGATGAAATTTATTCATTAGTGTTTAATAGTGATAATAATAATAATAATAATGAATGTGATATTGAAAACAGTGACAATAGTGATAATGAAAATTTCGTTAGTTCACAAATAAATGACATTAGTGATTTATGGGAGTGTGATAATTGTGACGCAAATGATTGGTTGCCTCATTTTGATAAAACACCAGGTGCACTCATTGACATACCCGCAAATCCTACTTTACTGTTTGAACAATACTTTTGCGATGAATTTTTACAAAATATTCTTAATTGTTCCAATGAATATGGACTAAAACACAGAGACAATTTTGAACTAATTAATTTGAATGAACTTAAAATTTTTATTGGTATCCAAATATTGATGGGATTAAAGCAAATTCCACAAGAAAAGTCTCATTGGTCAAACGATTCGCTTTATAAAACAGAATTAATTTCTAATGCAATGACACAACAGAGATATCTGACAATCAAACGTTCTATGCATTTTCACAATCAAAATTCAGATATTGCAACTATGGAACTTAATGACCCATTGTTTAGAGTAAGATTATTATTAGACCATATGCCTAAAATCAGTCAACTATTGTATCAACCAAACAAGGAATTAACAGTTGATGAAAGTTTGATTGGATTTCATGGCAAATTTAGCCAAGCTCAATACATGCCTAATAAATCCCATAAGCGCGGTATTAAGTTTTACGTTCTTTGCGAATCCTCAACAGGATTTATGCTAAATTGGCATTGCCATTCCACTAATGATAAAGGGACAGAAAGCTTTAGTGAACAAATTGTTTTGAAATTGTTAGAACATGTTGGTGAATTTTCTGGTCATGAAGTTTACACCGATAATTTTTATACATCAATACCTTTGGCCAAATCATTAATAAATCGAAATATTGGTATCACAGGTACTATCAGAATCAACCGCAAAGGACTTCCTATTAATTTCAAAAAGCCATTCACTAACTCTGAAAAATTGAACAAAACAAAAAGAGGTCCCATCTATATGCGAAATGGGAAAATATGTTGTGTTCAATGGTTTGACAATAAATTAGTTACTGCAATATCGACACATTTAACTAAAGGAGAAGTCCAAAAAGAACGTATTTTATCACAAAATATCACATCAACAATAAATGTCCCAAACATTATTCGACAGTACACAAAATTTATGGCGGGTGTAGATATATATGACCAAAAACTGAGTTACCATCACTACAGCCATCGAGTAGCATTTTGGCCCCAAGTAGTTTGGCATTTAATTACAAATGTGTCGATGAATAACTGTTATGTTATTTACAAATCATCAACTATTAAACCAATGCCATCAGAAGCTTTCAAAAAGCAAATCGCTATTCGTTTAATCAATAATACTGAACATATCCATCACAATGTATTTCGTAATAGTTGTGTTAACTCAAAACTCGTATCAATTAAATCTACCAGCAGATCAAATGTTATGGATTGTTATATTTGTTTCAAAGATCAAAAACCACGTAAGCAAACATCATTTATGTGTGAAAGTTGCAAAAAACCATTATGTGCAAAGACGATGGACAAATCACTGTCATGTTTCCAAAAACATCTTGGATATAAAATAATTGCTTAATTAAATATTTAATATATCAAATTTTGTTGATATTTTAATCAAAGATACAGTTCATTTGAGACATCACCTCATATTAATGCAAAATATATAAGGGTCAGTTTGTGAATTTTTATTTTGAAAAAAATATATTGTTGAGATTATATAAATGGCATTTATATCATTATGCGATAGTTTTGATACCATAACAATATATATTTTTAAAATAAAAATTATTCAACTTTATGATTGGATTTTCTCAAATGCTTTGTATGACTGATTTTAATTAATTAATTATTAATTATATTGATTTAATAATTAAAATGTTTTTAAAATGTATATTTTAAACTTGATTTTCGTGTTTATTTGTTCTTTATATTTAATTGTATTATAATTTTTGTTTAAATATTGTTTTTAAATAACATTTTTTGTTTAATACATTTATATTATTTGTAGACTTTTTTGTGTGTAATACTAATAATTTATACTTTTACTTTTTTATTAAATGTAATTTTTTTATTAATTTTAAGTTTTATTTGATTATAACTTAATTATATTATAGTAAAAAATAATAGATTTTTATTATATTTTAATAATTATATAAATATTATTTAATACTTTTAATTATTAAAATTTAATATTCTTAATATGATAATTTATATTTGTAATTATTTTTTTTTATTATCCAATATTATATTTAAATATTACTGTATGTGTAATATAACTCGTATGTAACTATTATGTAAATTACTTATTGTTTTAAATATAATTTATACATTTTCTTTAATTAAATAATATTTCAAATAACTTTATAATAAATATTATTAATAAATATATTTATAAGTGAAATTTGTTTATATATTTGGCACATACTGTACTTAATTAATATAACAATGAAATTAGAAATCAATTTTGATTGGCTGATGAATGCGCGCGAATTACCGCTGGCCAACAATTTAAACACTTAGCATAAGTTTAATGTATTATTTTTAAACAGTTAGGAGATATATATATATTGAAATTTTTAAAAATTTATGTATAATGTACAAAAATAAATAATATTATTTTATTTTTAACAATGTCAATTATTTAATATTAATTACAAACTAATTATATATATTAGTAATTAATTATATAATATTAATATCAAACTTTTTATCAGATAATTAGTTAAACAAATAAATATTATAAACAAATAGTTTGTAAATATTTAGTTTGTAATATAAATATAAATAAAAAAAATAAAGCGTGCGATAATTTATTTCAATTAAAATATGTAATAATTAGTAAAATTAAAAAAAAATTGTTATAATATTTGCAGCATTTTTTCTAGGTTAACAAAACTAAATTTATATAAAATATTAATAAACTTTTAAAATTGAAATTTAATAAACTTAAAAAATAAATAAATAAATATGTTATTAAAAATAAATTAAAATTTGAAATAATAAATTGTTAAGAATTTTACAATTTTTTAAACAATAAATTAAATATCAGTTTATAATAAACTAAAAATCTATTATATTATGTATTCAAATGTTTTTTTAATTAAAATTTACTTATTTTTACTATTTTTTTAAATATACAATTTTATTTTGATTTACTAGTTTTAATCATTATTGTATAGTTAAGTACAGGTAAAGATAAATAATAATAATAATAATATTATTATTATTATTATATAACAGTAATTTTTTATCTTTTTTATACATAGATATACAGTTTAATATACTGTATATTAGTTAAAACAAAATTATATTATTTAATTCATACAATTGATAATTATTATATATTTATATATTTGAAAAAAATAACAAACAAATATTGCAACCATTGAGATAAAAAAAACAATTGCATTTCAATTGAGTAAAACAATTAAATTTTTTTAAAGGTATATATAGTAAGCAAATTGCTTTAGAAAAAAACAATAAGATATCAAAAAATAAATTAATATTTTAATAAATATAATAATTATTAAATTAACTAAACATTTATATAACACAATGCGTTCAATAGTTGTATCGGTTTTGTTGCTAACATTCATTGCTTTGGGTTTGTATTATAAATTGATTTATAAAAACAAAACTATTATTAAAAAATTTTTTTTATTTTATTTATTAGTTTTGTCTGACAATGATTTGAAGTATTCAAAGACATTGAAAAAAGTCTATAACTTTGAAGAGGGTTTGCATTCATTCATTTAATCAAAAAATTATATAACATTTTAATATTTAATAAAAAATCATTACTTTAATTATCTACCGATCCATCCATCCATTAGGTCATATGATTGCCAACAATAGGACTGGTATTAAATCCAATGACTGTTATATATGTTCGTCTCCCTGTTCGGCCTACTATTGTTGCAGTGGTTCATACCCTCAGTGTTGTCTGGTTGGCGGCCAATGTCGGTGTTGTAGTCGTTAAATAAAAAGACATATTTGATTAAAAAACAAAATTCAATTTATATGTAATAGATATGTACTATACTTATTAATAATGTAATAAAATTAATTAATTAATACAATTTATCAACTGTTATCAATTTAATTACATAATAAATTATTAACTATTTTTGTTTTGTTTTGTATAATATAATTGGATACAACTTATTATTAGAAAATTTAAAAAATAAATAAAATAATGTTTTTTAAATATATATTTTAATGTTTAAATGTTTAAAATTAATATTGAATATAAAATTTTAATTTTTTTTCATAATGTTAATGATGTTAATGATGTATATAATGTAATAATAATGTAAATATTTGTTAAGGTATTACATAAATATTAAGTTATATTATATTTCTAATTAGATTTATTTATTTTTTTTATCAATATTTAAGTTTACTGTAGTTTAAGTAAATAATATTTTTGTTGGTTGTTGTATTGAAAATAAAAATGTGCAACAACAACAAAATTATCAAGGTAATTTTAAAGATTATAAAGTTTGTTAATGTAATACAGTAAACTGTTTGGTAATTATTTATTAATTTTTAGATAAGTTAGTAATTAATTTTAGAAAATAAAATTTTTTTAGAGATAAAAAAAAGATTAAGTTATGAAAACAATTAAATTTTTAAGATATATATATATATATATATATATATATATATATATATATATATATATATATATATATACTGTATATAAATATATATATTATATATATAAACATTTAAAACTGATTCAGAAAAAAATCATTACTAAATAAAACAAATGTTTTTAAAAAAATTAAAATTTTAATCTAATATACAATTAGACTAACAATGCGATCAATAGTTGTATCGGTTTTTTTGCTGGCATTTATTGTTTTGGGTTTGTATTATATTTGATATATATTTAAAAGTTTTTAAAAAAAAACTAAGTTATTATTGAAATATTTTATTTAAATTATATATAAAAAAAAGTTTTATTAAACAATGATTTGGTTTATCCAAAGTCATTGAAAGACAAACTGTTGTCGACTACTAAAACATATACCGTCTATGACTTCAACAAAAAATGGTTTGCATTTAATAATTAATAAAAACAATGTTAAATTTTTAAAAAAAAATTAATTCAAATAATTCAACCGATATTTCAACTATAGGTCTATAGGTTATCATATGGTTGTCCACAACAACAACAACAACACCAACAGCACTGGTATTATTGAATCAGTTGACTGTTTTCAATGTTGGCCTCAACCTCCCTGTTCAATCATTTGCTGCAATTATACGGATCCTATTTGTTGTATTATTGACGGCCAATGTCGGTGTTGTAATCGTTGAAAAAATATTTTAATTAAAAAAAATAAATTATTTTTTAAGTAATTAATTATATTTTCAACTATATATATATATATATATATACATGTATGTAATACATTAAATTAATAAATATATATTAAATAAATAAAAAATTAAATATGTAATAATAATTTTTTATTTTTTAAATAATAATAATAATAATAATTTACTGATAATAACAATTGTTTTAAGTTATAATAAATAAATATTTAGAAAACTTTATTTTATTTTTCACAAACTATTTACATATTAATTTTTGTGAATTTTTGTTGTTGGTATATATCCTATTTATTATTATATTAGTTTTATATTTTTAAAAATATTATAATTATATATTTTTAAGTTATACTTAAATAAATAAAAAAAACAACAATAAATATTATAAAATATTAATCTTTTAAAATTTAATTATGATTTATTAAAAAATATATTAATAAAATTTTTGCAAAATAACAAATTAGCAATATATTTAGTTTTAACTACAATTTTAGCATTAACTATTTTTTTATAAATTAAATTATATAATATATGTTAAAACAAACATTTTTTTAGATTATAATAAAATATACTAAACAAAAGTTTCAATAAGATTATGAAAATAAAAAATATATAAATAAATTTTAATTAACAAATTGCATATTAAAATTATATTAAAATTATATTAAAATAATAATAAATTTAGTTTTTACATAGTTTTCCATTAAATAAAAAGTTTTCTCTATAATTGTTAAATTAATTATCAATAAAAAATTAATATATTTCATAATAATCTTATTTTATTTTTTGTTGTAAAATAAATTATATAAATTTAAATGAAAACAGAGATTATTTATCAACAACAAAAAATAATGCAATATTTATTGACTTTGAAATTTAATTGTTTTTTTTTATTATTGAATTGCACTAATAAATGATTATAAGCTCAATTGATTATAATTTACAGTTTATTTAAATAAATATATATATTTTTTAAAATATCTACTAAATATCAGTAAATATGAAAAAAATAAAATTGTTTTTTAATTTATAAATTATCAAATAATATCAAATTAAAATTTATAACAATAATTACTAGAAATATAAACAAAATGTAATTGATATTATTATTATTATCATTATTATTTAATAAACTTAATTTTTTTTGTTTTAATTATATAATACTATTTTTTTAATATTAAAAGATAAGTAATATTTATTTATTTATTGTGGAAAAAAAAGATTATTTTTAAAACGTTTAGATAAAAACAAATTATTGCATTAATAAAGTTATAATTAAGTAAATAATAAGTAAAAAAAATTATGGTATATATATATAAAGACATTGAAATTATAGTTTATAGAGAAATCAAATAAATTTTTATATTTTTTATATTAATTATAAACTAATATTATAATTATTTTTTTAAAAAATGCGTTCAATAATTGTATCGGTTTTTTGTTTGCTGACATTCATTGCTTTGGGTTTGTATTAAATTGATTTATAAAAAACAAAAACTAATTATTAAATATTAATTTTTTTTTAATTTTATTTATTAGTTTTGTCTGACAATGATTTGGATTATTCAAAGACATTGAAAAAAGTCTATAACTTTGAAGAGGGTTTGCATTCATTCATTTAATCAAAAAATTATATAACATTTTAATATTTAATAAAAAATCATTACTTTAATTATCTACCGATCCATCCATCTATAGGTCATATGATTGCCAACAATAGGACTGGTATTAAATCCAATGACTGTTATATATGTTCGTCTCCCTGTTCGGCCTACTATTGTTGTAGTGGTTCATACCCTCAGTGTTGTCTGGTTGGCGGCCAATGTCGGTGTTGTAGTCGTTAAATACATTTTGAATAAAATTATTATAAGTAATACTGAAATTATAAATTTAATTTCAAAAAATTAACAATTTTTTTTAAATTAAAAATGTATTTATTTTTATTTAAAATCATATATTGTATAAATATTATGTTATACACTGTATACAGTATAGTAATATACGATAATATATATATACTGTATATATATGTAAACTCTATACATATTTATTTAATTTTTTAATAAAATAATTTTAAATATTTAATTTATTAAATCAAATAAGTTGTTTAAATATATATTTTTTAAATCTATAATTTTTAATAAAACTATCGATATGTTTATATATTAGTATATATATATATTTACTGTATATTATACAATATTATTCATTGACATACCGGAGCTCATCAATAGGCCAGTAGTCAATGTATCCAAAAAATAAATCACATTTAATTAATACTGGACTTAATATTAAAAATTTTCATAAATTTTTAGTATTATACTATTATGTATAACAAATAAATACAGTATTAATTTATAATTTAAACTATTTAAAACTTATATAAAATTTTAATTAATTTTATAAATAAATAATTTTTTTATTAACAATTATATTACATAATTAATTGTTTTTCTATATAAAAAAAATAATTTTATAAGTGTAATGTAAATAAGTATAAATTGATATAATTGATTAAAAAAAGCAAAATAAATTATAATGAAAATAATTTTCCAATGTTTGTTGACTTAAATTTAATTGTTATTTTTTTATAATTGAATTGCACTAATAAATGATTAAACTGATTATTATTATTATTATTATATATATATATATATATATACATTTTAAATATATATTAAATATCCGTAAATAACAAAAATCTTATTAAAAGATTTATAATAATTATTAGAAAAATTAATTGATTAATATTTTGGTTTATATAATGCTATTTTATTGTAAGATAAATAATTATTTCTTTATTGGAAAAAAAGTATTGATTTAAAAAACGTTTAGATAAAACTCATTATTGCATTAATATAGTTTAATAATTAAGTAAATAAAAAATTGAAAAATTTTATGGGTATATAAAGACATTGAATTTAGTTTATAAAGACAAACAAAACATAAATATTATTATAAAAATAAATATTATATTTGATATTAATTATAATTATTAAATAATGCGTTCAATAGTTGTATCGGTTTTGTTGCTAACATTCATTGCTTTGGGTTTGTATTAAATTTTAGTTATAAAAACCAAACTAATTATTAAAAAAAAAATATTTATTTTTAATTTTATTTAATTTCAGTTTTGTCTGACAATGATTTGGATTATTCAAAGACATTGAAAAAAGTCTATGACTTTGAAGAGGGTTTGCATTCATTCATTTAATCAAAAAATTATATAACATTTTAATGTAAAATCATTACTTTAATTTACCTACCGATCCATCCATCTATAGGTCATATGATTGTTAACAGCACTGGTATTAAATCCAATGACTGTTATATATGTTCGTCTCCCTGTTCAATGATCTACTGTTGCAGTGGTCCCTATCCTCAGTGTTGTCTAATTGGTGGCAAATGTTATTGTTGTAGTCGTTAAAAGACATTAATTATTTGATTTAAAAATTTAATTATATTTTACTTATATATATAATACATTCCACTATATTTATAATAAAAAATAAAATTTGTTAATTTTTAAAATCTGTAATCAATTATTAATACATAATAAATTTCTAAATTTTTTATTTTGTATAATTAAAAACAAATCATTATTAGTAGTAAATTCAATTATATAGTGCTATATGTAATATATATATATATATAACTAATAACTTAAATGTTTAATAAATATATATATTTTTTTATTAAATAATATATTAACAAAAATAATAATAATATAATTTGTATTTATTTTTTTACAAACTATAATTTATTATATATTTTTTTAATACTATATAAAATTTATGAATTTAATTACAACATTTTTAAAATTATAGTTTCAATTGTTTTTATTTATGTTTTAATTTATTATTATTATAGATATTATTTTGATTTATACTAATTCTATAAGTATTAAAACTTAAATTGTAAATGAAAATAAATTTTTTTGTTGTTGAAAATATATGTTTTACTGTACAATATATTTTTAAAAAATTATCTATAATTTATAATCTAAATTATATAAAATATATAATGTTATTGTTTTTCTAAAAAAAAATAATATACAAGTAAAAGTTTATAGCTATATAATATAAATGCAATACAATACAAAACACTAATTATTATAATAATAATTATTACAAAAAAATGTTATTATTGTGTGACAAAAAAATTCAATTATCATTCATTAAATAGTTAGCTAACTTTTATAGTTATCATAAGCTAATGATACTAACAAAAAATTTATTAAAAAAAAATAAAAAAATCAATATCATTTTACTACCTAAAAACAATTATTAATTAATAATTGCTAATTAATATCTTATACATTATTAGTAAGCAAATTTTTATTTGTCTATAATATTCTTAATTATAATATATGTGTCAATTGTATTGCAAATATATAAGTATACAGTATATTAAAAGTTTATAAAAAAATATTTTACTAAAATTTATAAAATATTTTTTTAATAATATATATATAAATATATATATTAATTAAAATTACAAGAAATGTCTGAAGACAAACAATTAACCGATGGTTTACATGAGTTTCAGCGGATGTTTAATCCGATAATCGATAAAGTTTTGGACAACTCATTAGAGTCGGATTACAATGTTTTGAGATCGACTTTAAACAAAATGTTTAACTATAATGTAGGGGATCTGGAGGTCGATGGTTTTGCCAGAATACTTATAGTGGCGTACAGTGTAATGACTGGCCATAAACCGGGTGATCATAAATTTGATGACCGAGTCTATCCAATGTCCTGGGCTATTGAGCTGACAAAGTTTTACTTTGATATATTGGACGATGTTATGGATGGATCGGACACTCGCAGAGGACAGCCGTGTTGGCACACATTGGTATAGAAATAATAATGAATTTTTACATTTATTATTATTATTATTATTACGTATTAAAACTAAAACACACATAAAAAACAGTTATTTTTAATGTTATATAATGTTTTTTTATTTTAATTATAGCCTACAGTCGGTATGTCGGCCCTAAACGATAGTACTATAGTATTGTCGGCAATCTATAAGATTATTAAACTATATTTTAGTGATCATCAAAATTATGTAGAAATTGTTCACTGCGTTCAAGAGGTTTGTTAATAAGTATAGTATATCAGTATATCATTTATTAGTAAATATCATAATTATTAGACAATTATTAATATAATATTTATTTGTTTTGTTTGTTTGTTTGTTTGTTTGTTTGATTATCAATAACTCGATTACTCCTATAGTTTATTGAGAAGACAGCCTACGGCCAGATGTTGGACATGCAGTTTAGTCGTTCACTTAACAGCAATGTTGATCTTAATTTGTATAACTATACAAACTATAGGCTTATTACTAAATCAAAGTATGCTTCTATATCTACCGGTTCATTTTTGTTGGGTTAGTAGTTACACAATTAAGTAGATATATATATATATACAGTATTGGACAAAACAATCTGTGAAAATTTATATATCTTAAAAACTACTGGATCAATTTTGAACTACTGTTTAGTCGTAAATGTAGTGTATATAATCAAGATTTCATATAATTAATATTAATTTTTTTTTTATTAAATTAGTCATTTAAAAGTTATAATAATATAAGTAGTGAAAAGTTTTGTGTTTTTCATTAGCATCGTTACCAGTATTAAGGGCTGCTTCCATACATTTTGTCATTTTTTTAATTAATTTTTAAAAATTACTTATATTATTTTTGAACAATTTTTGTTAATTTTATATAAACTAGATTATATACTCTACCCATACCATAAACAGTATCCAAAATTGATCCAGTAGTTTTTAAGATATTATGTCTCAAACCTTTCACAGATTGTTTTGTCCAATACTGTATATATATATATATATATATATATATATATATATAATTTAATTAATTTGTAAAATAATTAAAAAAATAATTTCAATTATTTATGTTTTGATGTTATTATTATTATTATTATTATTATTATGTTTAGCTATGTATATATCGGGTCAATCATCATACGATCATTTGGACAAAATTGATGACATATTGACCACATTATCCGTTTTGCAAGGCGTTACCAATGATTTGGAAGATTTTCAAACAGATGGCACCGATATTGTTGAGGGCAAGTGTTCCTGGCTTTACGTTAGGGCACTACAGTTGGCTAACAATAGCCAAAAGTCACTGCTATTGGCTAATTATGGACTCAAGGATCCCAGTGCTGTCCAATTGATCAAACAATTGTATGACGAATTGGATATCAAAAACGAGTCCAAGGAGTTTGTCAAACGCGAGTTAATTGTTATGAAACAAAAATATCTGGACAACAGTACTGACGATACAATTTTCTATCAATTAATTAACAAATTTATTGAAATTTATGAAAATTATTTTGAAAGTATTTAAGTTTTTAAAAACTTAAATTGTTTTATTTAATTAATAGATAAATTCTAATTATGAGTTAAATTTATATTTTAACTCATAATATTAATTAGTAGATTGTATTTAATCAAGAATAGTAATTAAAATTAATTTAAGAAATCCGATATCCATTTGGACAACAAAAATTTTAAACAGCTATTTGGCTGTTATTAGCTATTATTTGACATTTGATGTCAAAAAATATGATGACCAGTATAATAGAAATTGAACGGATGTATTTAATATAAACTTAATTATAAATTAAAATTAAATTTATTTATTAATTTATAATAATTATAATAATAATTATTATTATTATTTAAATAACAATTATATACGTTTACGTACACCAAACTTGATTTTCTTCCCGACTCCAAGTGCTCTTCATTGATAAGCTGTTTTTATTAGAAATGGTTGTCATATTGAATGGTTGGTCAACAGTATTAGTATCAACAGTAGATGCTATTGTTGTTGTTGTGTTGTTGTCGATACTATCAGTGCTATTGTTGAACATCGGGTAACACAAACAGCTGATTGGTGACCAAAATACGTTTTGGTGTTATTTGTAAATCATTTTCATTACCTATCCATGAAAATGTGTTGCCATATCTACAGTCACAAATATCTTTATACTATATGCAGGGTTTTAAGAAAATAAATGCCTGCCCTGGCAATGCCCAAATAGATGCCATAAATGCCTGGCATTTTGGGCATCTATTTTATTTGCCTGCCAATTTAAATTGCTAAAAAGCAATCAATATAACACTTTAAGATAATAGTTCTGTTTGTATGCGTGCACATTTCATCAACAACCATATTTTAATTCAAATCTAAAAATGTATTGTTATATTTTCAATTTTTATTTAAAGTAATGTTATTTCTATGGGAAATTTTAAATGTTTATTTAGCACTGGTAGGTTTTAAGGACAGGTAGGCAGGTGTTGTGTAATTACACTTTGCTATATTAGGGCACCGGGAGGTAACCTACCTGTGCTAAATTTTTGTAAAATTTTCTCAAATGCAAATTTTTTTCGAAAAAACGATTAAATTTTCAATTTTTGTTAAAATTATTTAAATTTATATAAAAACTAAAAATTCTCAAAAGTTTAGACGAAATAATGTGTATTGGTTCAGTAGTTTTGTTACATTAGGTTATGTAGTAGTTGTATAGACAAATTAAGTCTCATTCAAATTACTTATGAAATGAATATTTTAAAATTAGTATAAGAATTGCACGGTTATAGACGTTGCGCGGGTTAAACTAGTTGTATTTATAAAAATAATGTAATTTAGTGTTTTAACGTGTTAATTAAATTTACAATTAATTTATTTATTTCCAATGATATTACCTTTTAATTAAAGGTATTCAAAACAAAAATACAAGCAAATATATTATAAAAACAATGTTTTATAAATTAATTAATAATATAAAATTAAAATAATAGGTGTCACCACCTGAAAATATATGCCCAGGGCATGGCAGAGGCAGGGCAGGCATTTGGAAAAATTGGCATCTATTGTTTATGCCTGCCATTTTTAAAACCCTGACTATATGTATATATATATATATAATTTTATATATAGTAAATAATAGATTTTAAATATTAAGTTTTGACTTATTTTTAACAATTTTTTAAAAAATGTAAATATAATAATGATTATTATTATATAATAGCTAAACATTTTAATAAAAAATTGAATATAAACTAATTATCTACCGATTCATCTATAGGTCATATGATTGCCAACAATAGGACTGGTATTAAATCCAATGACTGTTATATATGTTCGTCTCCCTGTTCGGCCTACTATTGTTGCAGTGGTTCATACCCTCAGTGTTGTCTGGTTGGCGGCCAATGTCGGTGTTGTAGTCGTTAAATACATTTTGAATAAAATTATTATAAATAATATTGAAATTATAAAATTAATTTCTAAAGTTAACAATTTTTTAAGCTATAATAAAATATTATTATTTTTTTAAATTAAAATTTTATTTATTTTTATTTAACAAACATAATAATTTATATATATATATATATATCTATAAATAACATAAATGTTTAATTTTTTTAATAAATTTTTTTTAAATATATAGTTTATTAAGTCAAACAAGTTGTTTATATATATATTTTTTAAATCTATAATTTTGAATAAAACTATCGATATGTATATATATATTATATATATATATTTGTAAATTTTCATGTACTGTATATTATACAATATTATTTAATAACATACCGGAGCTCATCAATAGGCCAGTAGTCAATGTATCCAAAAAATAAATCACATTTAATTAATACTGGACTTAATATTAAAAAAATTATTCTTAAACTTATACTATTATTTAACAAATAAATACAGTATTAATCTATAATTTATATAAAAATAGTATTAATATAAAAATTAAATTTCTAATTTTTTTTATTAAAAATTATATTAAATAATTAATTGTTTTTCTATATAATTTTTTTAAGTGTAATGTAAATAAGTATAAATTGATAAAATTGATTAAAAAAAACAAAATAAATTATAGTGAAAATAATTTTCCAATGTTTGACTTAAATTTAATTGTTATTTTTTTATAATTGAATTGCACTAATAAATGATTAAACTGATTATAATATATATATATATATATATATATATAAGTATATATATATATATATAGTATATTATATACAGTATATAATATAGATATATATATATATATTAAATATCCGTAAATAACAAAAACAAAAAAAGATTTGTAATAAATTAGAAAAATTAATTAATTAATATTTTGGTTTATATAATGCTATTTTATTGTAAGATAAATAATTATTTATTTATTTGGAAAAAAAGTATTGATTTAAAAAACGTTTAGATAAAACTCATTATTGCATTAATAATTGGATTTAATAATTAAGTAAATCAAAAATTGAAAAATTTTATGGGTATATAAAGTCATTGAATTTAGTTTATAAAAGAAAACAAAACATAAATATTATTATTAAAAATAAATATTACATTTGATATTAATTATAATTATTAATCAAATACTGTATTATAATTATAATAAAAATGCGTTCAATAGTTGTATCGGTTTTGTTGCTAACATTCATTGCTTTGGGTTTGTATTAAAATTAATTTATAAAAAACAAAAACTAATTATTAAAAAAAAAATATTTATTTTTAATTTTATTTAATTTCAGTTTTGTCTGACAATGATTTGGATTATTCAAAGACATTGAAAAAAGTCTATGACTTTGAAGAGGGTTTGCATTCAATAATTATATAACATTTTAATGTAAAATCATTACTTTATTTATCTACCGATCCATCCATCTATAGGTCATATGATTGCCAATAGGACTGGTATTAAATCCAATGACTGTTATATATGTTCGTCTCCCTGTTCAATGATCTACTGTTGCAGTGGTCCCTATCCTCAGTGTTGTCTAATTGGTGGCAAATGTTATTGTTGTAGTCGTTAAAAGTCAATATTTTATTTATAAATTTAATTATATATATAATTAATAACTTAAATGTTTAATATTTTTCAAAAAAAAATAATAAATAATATATTCATAACAATTGTGTTAATTAAGTTATAATTAAATAGTTTTAACATTTAATTTGAATTTAATTTATTTTATAAACTCCTATTTATTATGTAATATATATATATATATAATAAATTTAATACTACATATAATTTATGAATTTAATTACATTATTTTTTAAATTATAGTTTCAATAGTTTTAATTTATTATTATTATTATTATAGATTTTATTTTCTATTATATTTTACTTTAAATTTTTTTCTATTTTTTATATATTTGATTTATACTAATTTTATAAGTATTAAAACTTAAAATTAATTTTTTTTATTTTTTAAAATAATATGTTTTACTTTAAATTATATTTTTCAAAATTATCTATATTATATAATCTTAATTACATAATATATTATGTTATTGTTTCTCTAAAAAATTAACTAATTATAATTAATAGTTTAAGTAGTTATTAGAAATTGTATATTATATAATAATTGTTATATTAAATAGCATAATAATTTTAAGCATCAATAATTTATAATTGTTTTTTTTTTTAAAAATTAATTCTTATTATCTTATGATATTTAAATTAACATATCTATTAATACTGTATATCTATTAAAACATTTATCACATTAACAATTATTGTTGATAGCAGAAAATATGAACAAAAATACAATCGACGAGGATGGGATTCGAACCCACGCGGGCAGAGCCCAATGGATTAGCAGTCCATCGCCTTAACCACTCGGCCACCTCGTCATGTAATTTCAATGCGAAAAAAAGTGAGAAAGAAAACAAATTAATAAATAATTATAAAGTTATTAAATAGTTAAAATTAAAAATAATTAAAGTTTTGTATTAAATTACAAAAAATAAATAAAATGATATAAATTAATATATAAGTAAAAGTTTATTGCTATAGTTATATAATATCAATATATAGCATATATTGTATAGCAATATATTTATATATTTACCATATATATAGTAAATATATATCGATATATACTGTATATGTATAATAGTAAATAATTTTAACATGTAAATATAATAATAATTAAACTCTAGTCTCTCTGCCTGTCTGTCTGTCTGTCTGTCTTATGGGGCCTCGGTGGCCGAAAGGCTAAGTTGTCGGCTTTCGAGTACGACAACCCGAGATCGATACCCGGACGGGCCACCTAAGTTTGTTGGGATTTTTAACGCGAGGAAACAGATAATATGTGTACGAAGAACTGTCCGCATATATAATGCTGTCCTATCGTTAATAGGGGTACTCCTCTAACTACTGCACTCTCGGCGGTTATGAGTGCTATACACAGTATAACCAACAATACTGGAGAGAAACATAGTTTAAGGGTTCTCAAAACCCCGTGCATGCAATCATTGTAAAAACGGGGGATACAAATCCTGGATATTGTCTCTCTCTCTGTCTCTCTCTCTGTCTCTCTCTGTCTCTCTCTCTCTCTGTCTCTCTCTGTCTCTCTCTGTCTCTCTCTCTGTCTCTCTCTCTGTCTCTCTCTGTCTCTCTCTGTCTCTCTCTGTCTCTCTCTCTGTCTCTCTCTGTCTCTGTCTCTCTCTGTCTCTCTCTGTCTCTCTCTGTCTCTCTCTCTGTCTCTCTCTCTGTCTCTCTCTGTCTCTCTCTCTGTCTCTCTCTGTCTCTCTCTGTCTCTCTCTCTGTCTCTCTCTCTGTCTCTCTCTGTCTCTCTCTCTGTCTCTCTCTGTCTCTCTCTGTCTCTCTGTCTCTCTCTCTCTATTATTATTATTATTATTATTTTAAAAAAAAAATAATTAATCCTGATTAAATTTGTGGTTTTTTTTAAAAAAAATGCTTATGTATCTAGACGTACCCAAAAAAATATCCAATTAATAGCTGGTCGTACATTAATATCATCATCATCTGATGGTCAAACCAGATCGGCTAAAAAAATTGTGTTACATTCAGACTATGGCGGATCAAGTCTGGTAATTGTCAACGATATAGCACTGGTAGAATTGGACAAACCGTTTACATTGGACAAATCAATTCGGCCAATTAAATTGAACGATGGCAACCGGGGTCCTATACGACCTGATACCTGGTCAGTGATTACCGGTTGGGGTTATCTGACGCCTGTGTCGGCTGAACCATCTGAACAGTTACAACAGCTGGACGTCAGGACTACTAGTTTGGATAAATGCAAACATATTTATCCAAATCTGAAACTATCCGATAATAATCTGTGCACAACTAGTAGTGGCAGAACCGGTTCATGTCGTGTATGTATTTGCTTTCTATCTATCTATCTATCTATCTATATAATAAAATAATAATAATAATAATACCTAGATTAATTTTACTTTAATTAATTAATTTTAGTTAATATCTTCTAGAATTATTTTTATATATATTATATTTTATATTATAGATATATATAGTATATATATAGATATAGATAGTATATATATATATCTATATATCTATATATCTATATATATAATATATATATAGATATATATAGATATATATATAGATATATATAGTATATATATATATATAGATATAGATAGATATATATATAATATATATAGATATATATATATATATATATATAGTATATATAATTTATTAACAATATGTCTATTGGTCTATTATTCACCAGGGTGATTCAGGCGGTCCATTGGTGCTTAGTGGCCAGCAAATAGGTGTGCTATCTACCGGTCCCCGTCCCTGCGGTAACGGTAATCCTGATATCTATATGAATGTTGCCGTCTATCGCAAATGGATCAAAAATATTTCAGGTGTATAATAATAATAATTTTATTATTATTATAATCAAGAAGATAAAAGTTATAAAATAAAATATTATTTTAAGTTAACTTAATTAACAATTTTTTTTAAATATAATTAAATATTATTATTATTATTTATCGCTAAACATTAGTGTTTGTAAATTGCAATTTTATTTTTAATTTACAATAAAGTTAATACAAAAATTTAATAGTTTATATTTAAATTAATCCCTTTTTAAAAAATATTTAAAAAAATATTTATAATACTTTTTCCAAATAGTTTTTAATTGATTTATTTTTTTTTTAAATATTTAATATACTGTATATTATATAAAATATATTTAAAAATTGAATATAATATTATTATATAAGTTATATACCTTTAC
Source organism: Oppia nitens (assembly GCF_028296485.1). Classification (NCBI taxonomy): domain Eukaryota; kingdom Metazoa; phylum Arthropoda; class Arachnida; order Sarcoptiformes; family Oppiidae; genus Oppia; species Oppia nitens. The sequence goes on from NW_026533210.1 coordinate 382,458, forward strand.
TATTTTTTTAATATAAAAAACATGATTATAACTAAAATGATTAAGTAATAATTTAATAAAATTTAATATATTTTTTTATAATAATAATATTTGAATAGTAAAACTAAAAAAATTAATTACTTAGAAATTAAGTACAAAATACGTAAATGATTTTTTAAAAATTATTTTTAATTTGTATTGTTTTATAATAACAATATAGTTTGTTTATTTAATATTATTTTTCTAAAATAATTATTATTTCAATTATTATTATTACAAAAAATTTTTAGTTTAGAGTTAAACAATTAAAAATAAATATTTAGTCATTAAAATTGATTTCATCATTAGTAGTATTAATTGGCTAAATTTACTAAATAAACAAATATTATATTATTTTATTTTATTTTTAATAAAAGCATCAGTATCATCTAAGAAAATTTATATATATTGATTAAAATATTAATATTATTTTATTACTATATTATAATTAAATTTATTATTATATTTTTATTATTTAAATAAATAATGTTTATTACTAGACTACTTGTTTTATGTATAATTTTCAATACATTATACAATGGTAGCGGTGATGGGCGCCTACCCATCACTTATATACCGACTTATCGGTGGTAGTCCGGTATCTATCAATCAATTCCCGTATCAGACACTAATTAAAGTGCCGACCGGTGACAACCAATTTGAATATTGTGGCGGATCACTGATCAATGTACTAACGGCTGCTCATTGTTTTTATGGGTAATTAATTATTATTTTTTTTAAAATTTATTATTAGTATTAATAAATTTTGTTTTTAAATACAATATAAATGCTGATTAAATTTATTTTATTTTTTAAAAAATTTACTATAAATGCTGATTAACTTAAAAATAATAATACTTTTTAAATACTCTATAAATTCTAATTAAATTTTTTATTAATTTTTTTTTTAAATACTATATAAATACTGATTTAATTTTAAAAAAAAATTTTTTTTAACCATACTTATATATACTGTATAATTTATATTTGTATTATATATTGATCCGGTTATAACTATTAGTATATAACAGTGTAATAATCGTTATCAAAATTTACAACTATCTACTGATAATCTGTGCACAACTAGTGGTAATACCGGTGCATGTAATGTATGTTTGATTTGATTTTTTTTTTGTTGATGTGTTTATTAGAAATAATATATTATATTATAATTTTTATTTTTCTAAAAAAAATCTAATATATATATATATATATATACTATACTTAACAATTACAACAATAATAATTAATTAATTAATTTTTAAAATTTTATTTACCATAAGCTAAAATAGTTAAATAAACATTATAAATATCTAAAATTATTTTAGATAATAATTATTATTATAATAATAATAATTAACTTTAAGTTAATATCATTAATTGTTATCTATCATAGTATTTATTAGTATCTATATATAATACAGTATATATCGATAATATCTAATATACTGAATATAAAAAAAAATTTGTTTACAATATTACTGTATATATATATATATATATTATTAATTACCCAGGGTGATTCTGGCGGTCCATTGGTAGCCAATGGCGATCTACTTGGTCTGGTAGTTGCCGGTCCCCATCCATATGGTGACGGTGATCCCAGATTTATATATGCGTGTCGGCGCCTATCGACAATGGATCCGCGATATTGCAGGAGTATAATAATAACTATTATTAATTAATTAATTATTTAATTATTATTAATAGAATTTTTTTTATGATAATTTAAAAATTTAATTTATAATATATTGTAATTAAATTATACTGTATTATTTTTATTTTTTATTTGGTTTTGTTTAGCTATTTTCAATAAATTATTAAACATTAAACACAAAAAAATTATTATAAGAAATATTTATTATTTATTTTTTTTAAGTATTTAAACAATTTATTTATTTTTTATTCAAAAATGTAAACATAATGATTATATTGCTAAACAACATTCAAGTTATTTTTGTTTGCAAAAAAATATCTGCAATAACACAATAAGACTATATATATATATATATATATATATATATATATATATATAATTATTTATATTTTATTTATTATACACTGTATATTACCATACATATAATATTTTGACTTAATTTATATATATATATTTAAAAATTAAATAAACATTTTAGGCATTAAAAAAACTTTAAAAATACTTAATATACAGGTATTATATAATATAAATATAAAAATATAATTTCATATCAATTATAATACTATAAATAAAAATTATTGACAACAACAACAAAAAATATATGATATATTAAAATTTAAAATTTAAATTATGGGATCAAACGGCCCAATCGGCCAACTGTTTCAATGTCTTATTCATATCATCGTTGGCCACCGTTTTTCTGGACGACGACGACACCGACGACGACGGCTTCTGTAGACTAGTCGATGGCACCGACGGTAACCCATCGGTACTCAGGAGCTGTTCGTCTAAATCTTGTTGTTCAAGATCTTCGAGTTCACGGAGCAGTTCATCGTCATCATCGCCGATATCCTGACCACCGAAACCCAGCGGATTGGATATCAAATCGCCGATCTCTTGGGCCAATTCCTGCTGTTCCCGAATATCGTCCATAACGTCCTGAACGTTGTCCACATCGCCGATCCTGGTGTGAGCCTGTTTCAGGGCATCCGCCCCGTACTTCATCGACTGTAGCACCTGTACGTTGGTGTTGGCATTTTCCAGGGATATCCGCTGCGACTCCAGCGTTGTCAGTGTACCATCGATTTGCTGCAACTGGCCGTCCAATCGCTTCTTGCGTTTCAGCGCCTGCATTGAAATCTTCTTGTTTTTCGTACCGTTTTTCCTGATGATAGCCATCTCTGTCTGAATTTTCGACTCCAGATAATCCTGTTTTTTGTTCAACATTTCCTCTATGTTACGTATTCTGTGTGTAAAATAATAATTATTTATTAATTAATTCAAAAATATTTTTTTAGTTTATATTTAGTATATTAGTTAATATTTTGTTTGTTTTTTTACTTACACTACAGTATATATACTGTATATTATTTTATAAACTTATCTCTCTCTCTCTCTCTCTTTCTCTCTCTCCTTCACACACACACGCATACAGAGAGAGAGAGAGAGAGAGAGAGAGAGAGAGAGAGAGAGAGAGAGAGAGAGAGAGAGAGAGAGAGAGAGAGAGAGAGAGAGAGAGAGWGAGAGAGAGAGAGAGAGAGAGAGTTCAATCAATAATTATTAATTAAATAAGTGGTAATTTAAATTTACAATAACAAATTGGTAACAAAAATAGTAGCATTTTATTATAAAACTATTTTTTTAAAATAAATAAATAATATAAAATAAAATACATTATTGTTTGTTCTCTAAACTACTTTATTTAATTATATTTACTGTATATATACAGTATATATATATAAATTAATAATTAAGTTAATTAATTAATTAATTATTTTGTTTATATCTAATTATTTATTTATTTTTAATAATTTAATACCTATTTATGGCTTCAGAGGGATTGGGAGCCGGCGGCTGACGTTTCTTTTGTTTTGATGAAAATATTTTTAACATTTTGGACACCAATTATAAAAATCAAATGCTAATTATAAAACACTTTTTTTATTATTATTCAAATTAATAATTTATATCAAACTTAATTAACATTAACTAAAATATTATTATTATTAATAGCCGATTAAAATATTGATTGAAATCAGTTTAAATATTAATAGCATATAATAATAATAATATATAATTACTATTTTTTACGTATTACTGATTAATAATAAATATCAAAAAAAAAATTTATTGCCAATTTGTAACACAATTACTATGAAATATTAATATCATATATTAGTATATATATAGATATATAGATATATATTATATACAGTGTGTGTTATTTAATATTTACTAAACTAATATGCAATTCAATTCATGTATAATACATTAGTACTGTATGTATAATAATATCATAATTATTATTATTATGACTAAAATGACAAATATACAATAGATAAAAAATTATTATAGTATAGCGACCATTAAGTAAAATGTATTATTATTATTATTATTATTATTATTATTAAATATTATTGATAATGATATGTCGATTATCACTGTGAGTACTGTATATTAGATTAGATATATATTATATATATAATTTTTTTTATATAATAATAGTATACTCTTTGATATTTTAGTCTAAATAATCTTAAATTTATATTTGAAATATATATATATATATATTAAATAATGTATAATTTTATAGTCAGTTATAAATTTGACTAATATATATATGTTTAGCTATATTTTAGTAATCAAACTAGCTGAATTTTTTTATATACATATTTATATATAAAATATTTAAACAATAATTTATAATAATTATTTTTTTAAAAAATAAATATATTAGTTTTAAAAGTATAATTATTATACTGTATTTGAACAGTATAAGATTATTTTGAATACAGTTTTTTTTATTAATTTTATTTTTTTTGACACTTTTAATTAATCATATAAAGTAAAAATTAGCTTAAATAATATATTTACAATTAATTAAATTAATTTTATTTTTATGTTAGAAATTATTTATTATTTAAAAAAATAGCATGTATATTTTTATACATAATAATTTAATTTTGGAGGGTGGGTGGGTTTGGGCGGAATCAAATAATATTGTTCAAATATTTTTATTTATATATAATTAGATAAATATAATTTGATAAGCTTACCTTGGTAATAGATTTTTCCTTTTAAAACTAGAGTTGTTATTTAGTTTTTAATTTTTTCTTATTAAAATTGTTTTTAATTTTTAATTAAATATTAGCCAAAATATTTTGACAGTATATTAGTTGATAACAATATTTTTTCCCCTCAATTTTTAGCCAATAATAGTTCATTATATTTAAGTTGCAACTCTAGATCGGTCATCCTATTCGGCACAATTAGCCGACTGTTCATCAATACGGTGCCCATAACTAACTGTGCTGTAGCACCACCACTACCACCACCACCATTGGTGTTGTCATCGAAATAATAGCCGGCATTCAATCGGGTATTTCTCAGCGTTAGCTCATCTATCGGTGTCGGTGTGGTTGGTATCGGTAGTGCTGGTGGTGTCGTTGCTGCTGATCTAATCACTGGCTTATGTATCAGTTTGATTGTTACAAACAATATCATATACAAGCCGACAATGGTTATGACACAACATATGGTAATGACCACAAGTATCGGTGCCGTCCTATTATCCAGACTATACAATAGCATAATCGTAAGGACAGGTATCGACAAAAATGTTAGACAACACAGCACTTGACAGATATGTAGACAACGTTTTAAATTAAACATATTATTACTATTATTATTAAATAAATTCATATGAAAAAAGTTATTTATATCTATATATATATAGTGTATATTCAATATATATTGTTTAGAAATATAGAAATTTATTACTTTATAGTGTGTATGAAAACTATTAAAACAATAATATTTTATTTAATAATAAGAAATATATATTTTTTCTTAAACACAATAAAATATTTGCTAAATATATATATAAAGAGAGAGAGAGAGAAAAAAAAAAGTTTTACATAATATTTAAATATTAAAATATTAATTTTTATGAATAATTATTATACATTATATACAGCATATATATAATACTATAGTATATGATTATGTTTTTTATTTAATATTTTTTTTAAAGAGTAACCATGGCAATTTATTATAATAGCCCACTACAACTACTATTACTATAAATATATACAGTATATATATATATATATAATAATAATAATTTACAATCAAAACATATATTTATATATATATACAGTATATTAAACAATACATGAATGAGAGAGAGAGAGAGAGAGAGAGAGAGAGAGAGAGAGAGAGAGAGAGAGAGAGAGAGAGAGAGAGAGAGAGAGAGAGAGAGAGAGTTAAAAAATAATAATAATGAATATCTTTATATAAATTATTATATTTTTAGGCAAACTTGTAGGTAGTTATATTGATTAACATTTTTACAGGTACAGGTAAAATCTATTAATGTTATAAATATATATATATATTGTTATATAATAATTTCTATTGTATCCTAAAATTTATATATTTATATACTGTATATATATATTATACTGTATATTGTAAAATATATTATTGAATTTATTATATAAATTTATTAATGTGTTATATTTGTAATTTAAATGTCAAAAATTATATTATTTAGATGTGTTTAAATATAAACTATATTATTATATATCAATTCAATAGATTTATTGTAAAACTATTTGTTTTATGTATAGTACAATAAAACAAATAGTAAATATTAAATTATTAAAACAAATAATTTTTAAGAAAAATATTTTTATTTTATTTTTTTATAGTTATTATAAAATTAATAAAATAATAGTAAATAAGTTTACATAAAGCAAATAATAATATCATAAAATTTGTGTAATTATTTTTTAAATTAACAAATAAAATAAAAATTTATATTATTTTTTTTCATTGTATTTAATTAATATTTTTCTTGTAATTATTAATACAGTATATAATATTTATTACAGTTAATGTATTTTCATTTTATAATAATAATAAAAAAAACTTAAAATTTAATCTTGATATATTTACATAAAATCACATATATAAATATGATTAATCCTATTATAAAAAATATATGGTTAACATCTGACGGCTCCATTAGTCCGGCCAACAATAAAAACGGTAACCCTATGTACGGTATATAATAATAATAATAATAGTTATACAAAAAAATTAACATTTATTTTTTAAATTGATTATTGTTTATCATAATATATACGAAATTTAATAATAATTATTAATAATATATTAATTAATGTTTTATATATATATAATAACTATATATATATGAATATATATATTGTATAATAAAATAATTTATATATATTTAAAGATTATTAGTATAGTATTATATAATTGATAAATTGTTTATTCATGTAATATAAAGAATTTAAAATTATTATTTACGGTAATATTATTTTTTTTTAAAATAATAAATTATATTAATTATAAATCTATATAAATTATAAATATATAGTATTATTTAAAATTTTATATATTTAAAAAAATTAATAAATAATAATTCAAACCTGATCCACATCTAACATGAAATTTATAGTGACAGTATTTAATATAAGCCATTTAATAATAATAATAATAATAATAATAATCAATAATAATAATCAAGTTAATATATTTTTATTTATTAGATCAAATAATTAAATTATTTATTTAGACAATTATTGTAACATATTGTACAATAATAATAAATTATTTGTTTTATGTATAAAAAATATATATATAATATGCTTTTAACAAAAAATATGTTTTAAATTTGAGTATTTTTATTAAATGATTACATCAATGTAAATTTTTCTATTCAATATATACTCTCTCTCTCTCTCTCTCTCTCTCTCTCTCTCTCTATATATATATATATATATATATATATATATATATATATATATATATATATATATATATATATATAAATAATTTATATATAAATATATATTTTGTTGACATGTTAATAATGTAGATTTAAAATCAATATACTTACAAATACTTACAGCTAAATATTTAATATATATATATATATAATGTATATATAATTACTTATGTTATTATTATTATTATTATTATAACAATATTATTCTTGTTGTCAAAGAGATAGCTTATATACGGTATATATTAATGAAAAAAAAATTATTACAGTATATATATACAGGTATAGTTTGTTTAGGTCTAAGTAAGTGAGTGGGTGAGTGGGTGAGTTAGTTTAAAATAACATTAACAACCATGGTTATTAGATATTAAAATTATTATTATTATTATTTTGTTATTTCAATTTTTTTTAAAAATAAAATAAATGTCAACAAAAATTTCAATTTAATTCAAAATATCATATTTATTACGATATTATTACTATAGAGTTATCCACGAAATTGTTTATATAATTATTTATTTACCGGTAATTCAAAATATTATTATTATTAGAAATTTTTACAATTAATAAATCAATTAAATATAATTTTTTTTTATTTATTAAAATCACTAGATATAAGTTTTATTTAATTAATTAATTAATTAAGTTTACATTAAGTTTTTTATAATTTCATATTATTATTATTATTACAAAACTAATTTATAAATCAAATATTAAATCAAATTTATTTTTTCTACTGAATAATCAACAAACAAACAAAAAAAAATTTCTAAATAATAATAATTTTGAATTTATAAAAAAAAATTTAACTATTATTTAATAATTGAAAAAAAATATCTTTTAATGGTAATAGACAGTCATCTACGGTAATAATAATAATAATAAATCAAACTAATAGATAGATTAGTTGAATATATATATATATATAGACAGTCCTCTCAATCTCTTTGTCGACACACACACACACCTAACTGTCCTCCAAAAAAAACAGACAACTATTTGCTATCTTTCTGTAGTTTCTGTAATTTTTCGATTTCTTTTTCGTGATCTTTAATCAGTTTTTCCAGTCTATCCTTTTCGCTGTCCAAACCCTTCTTCATTGATTCCAACTGTTCCTTCTGTTTGCGTCGGAAAAACTCCTCTTCACGGGCGGCCTCTTGTTTGCCGAACGCACCGCCGGCGTCGCGAATCGATCCGCCAGAGCCGCCGCCCTGTGGAGGTGGACAGGGATGTGATGGTAGTAGAGGATAGATAGACAAAGAAAAAAAGTGAGATATTATAGGCATTTGATTGTTGTTGTTCAGGGTATGGGAGGGTGGGATGCGATGGTATGGGACCCGATTGTGTGGGTATGGGGGAGGAGAGGGTACAAACACTACAGGAATATATCGACAGTAGTTAGATATCTAGCAAACAATAGACATACTAACTGTGCATAACCTCTCTCTCTCTCTCTCTCTCTCTCTCTCTCTATCATTGATGGCATTCAACCCCCACCTCCACTCCCGCCCCCTGTTAACCATCCTATTGAATGGTTATAGATAGAGGAGATATATAGAGGATTATCAACATGTATATGGAGTACAAAAAATGTTTCGGGGGGGTGAGAGGGGAGGGAGGGGTTAGTCTCTATCTGGTATAGGTATGATGATAGCCAGGTATACCCTATTTTTTTTAATATACATAAGCATGATATACATACCTTACCGGAACCGCTGCCCAGACCACCTGACATATTACGTACCGATGATAATGATAGACTAATACAACAAAAAAAAAACAAATAAATGTTTTTTAATTAACCTTGATAAAAAATTAATTTTTGCTGCCTGCATGCTAATTATATTTGATTATTATTATTATTATTAACTACCCCCCCACACACACCCCCATGAGGGTATTACACCCACCTACCCCCTCTACTTTTACCTAGTTTATATATTTTTAAAAATTAATTAATTAATTAAAATAAACTTACCACCCTGCTAATTGATGTCTAATCAATTGTTGGACAATTATCGGCTTAAATAGCAGTGAATTCATTTGTAGGGGGTATTCACAAGGGGTTTAGTAGTAGTAGTATTATTATTATTATCCCGGGTCTCAAATCTAGATAAATATATTTAGGGGGAAAAAAATATTAAAAATTTAATTCAATTTAATTTAATTATTAATTTTTTGTTTGTTTGTTAACTTTACATACAATTTGTTGTTTAGGTATACAGTGTGTGAATGTTATTGAAATACATTTGCAATACTGTATTACATTAATATATATATACAAACAACACATTCATATATAACGTTAAACACTTATATACTGTACTAAAAATGTAAAAAATTATGTGTATTTAATAAAAAAATTTATTTAATAAAAATTTTAGTATTTTAGTGTTATTATTAATAATTTTATTTTTTATATCATAATAATTTAGTAATTTTAGAAAATAATTATAGAAAAAAATATTTAAATTTTTTTTTAAAAACGTATTAACTAAAATATATTTATTTATTTATAGTATAGAATTAGTTTTCAAATTAGTTTCATAAAAACTAAATAAATTTAATTTAATTTTTTTTTTAAATAAACTAAAATATTATATAACATTTTTTTAAATGTAAATTAAAACTTTATGTAACGTAATATATCCTACATTAATTTTTTGACATAAGAGATAATACTGTACCAGTATTAATGAAAAAATAATTAATTATCGATATTTTTATAACTTAAAAAACAAAACAAAACAAAACATAAAAATATATAGTACTTATCAAATCTATGATTAATTATCAAATAATATAATATAAATAAATATTTTTAAAAATAAAATTTTACATCATGTGTATGAAATGTTAGCGAGAGAGAGAGAGAGAGAGAGAGAGAGAGAGGGGGGCGTAAATTTTTATTTTAACTTTTTAATTTTTTGAGTACTGTATTTCAATATGTACATTGTACAAAAAATTTGGAAATAAATTACGTCCATTTTTATTGTATTGAATTTACTATTAAATTCATAACATAATGTGGACGTTAACTATTGACTATTTGAAAATTTTTGGTCAAATGTTTTTATTATTATTATTTTATTTTAGTTTATTTATCGGACACTCAAAATAATTATCATTATATATGACATTAAAAATGAATTTTCTTTAAACATTTAAATGTTTTATAAATAAAATTATTTAATAATATTATTACTAATTTATTTAAAGTATTTATTGTATTAAATGTCAATTCAATTTCAAAAAAATTGTGTAAATTATTAATCAACAAAATAAAACATCAAAAAATTAATAAAATGTTTGTATTTTTAATTTTTTTAAAAAAATTTTTAATTAGATTTTACGATAATTTTATTAATTTTTTTTTGTTGATTAATTAAAATCATATAATATTAATGAAGAATATATTAATAACGAAACAAATAAAACAAAAATTATTAATAATTTTTTTTGTTAAATAAATAAAATATTTTAATTAAATTTTCTTTTAGTAAAAATAATTATTTTTTTATGTTTTAGTAAATCAACTGTCAGTCCTGTTTGGATCAGCTAATGGGTGATCAGCTTTGGATCAACTTATGGATGATAATAATGTCAACACAATTGATAACAATTAGATCCCAATCGACGACTGCCTGAAACAGATCCACAAAAACCTCACAAAGACATAGACATAGAGAGAGAGAGAGAGAGAGAGAGAGAGAGAGATCTAATTTCAAGAAGAAGTGTCAAAGAAGGAGAAGACATATAAAACTATATATTTTTTTAAAAATTTTAATTTCATCCATAAGTTTGAAAAGTTTTAAAAAATCGTGTTTTCAATCGAGAGATTACGTCCCACAAGAAGTGGTGATAGTAGTGGTGGCCGAACAAGAAGAATAAGAAGACAAACATCTACGACAACAACAACACGTCGTAAAGTTGTAATGTCTTCTTCTTCGGCAACAGTTGTCAACAAAAACAAGTCGTCGGTGTCAGTAGTAGTCGGCGGCAGCGGTGACGATGACAATGGCAACAATACAACAACAACAACAACAACTAGAAGAGCTTCGGCAGCAACAGCTACGGCTGCCCTGGAAGTGACCGACAGCGACATCGACGACGAAATGGCCAAAGACAACAATAACATATCGTCGGCGACGGTGGCCAGCGATGCTGTTGGCGTCGACAACAGCGCCAACAACAACAACAACAGTATCGATGGCTTTGATTTTGATACTCCCGAAGAGTTTTTGTTATACCATTCCCGTACCGGTAATCTAAAAGTAGTGGAAAAACTGATACTATTGGCTAAGAAAAGCGAAATTGATTTGGATCTCAATTGCAAAGGTTGGTGTTGTTCCGGGAATTGATTTTTACAATAATTTACCGGAAACTTTCCCCCCGGAATAAAAAACTTTATACTACTTTAATTATTATTTAACTAACCAAGTTGTTTTGTTTTTTAATTAATTAATTTATATCTCTTTGGTTTATCTCTATATGCGCCCACCTGTTTTCCCGCCCCCGCCCCTCACATGTTTAGGCAAACAAAAAAGTAATTACGGCTGGAGTCCACTACATTTGGCCGCCTATTTCGGTCATCTGAATGTCGTCGATGAACTACTCAACGTATGTATCGATGGTGTCTACTGTATATAAATATATATATTTTTTTAAAAAAAAATTAGAAGCTATATCTAAATGTTTTTTTTTTTTGATTAAAAATTTATTTATTTATTTTTTATCTATCAATTAGATTCTAGAGTACCGTATAATTACCGTAATATTTATAATACAGTTATAACACAATCAGTAATAACAATAGTTATTAAACATTTCTAACATATATTCATTATTATTAATAATTTATTTTATTATTTTATTTTTTTTATGTTAAAAAAAATGCGTGATTATAAGTAATTACCGGTTAATGAAATATTATGATTAAGATATATATATATAACGTATATATACTGTATATTAGTATCGTATATATCGTAATTATCATTAATATATTATTAAGTTTATTTTAATTTAAAAAAAATTAATTTTTAATATAATAAAAATCGATAATATATATAATATTACACAATTGATATAATTTCAAATATGCGCATAAATTGTTTCAAAAAAAAAATATTTTTTTTATGTATTAATATTTACTTAATATTTGTTTGTTTGTTATTTTCTCTAATAATAATAATAATTACTACATATATATATATATATGATAACCATATTTGAAGTTTTTTTTCTCTCTAATAATATAAATATTTTTCGGTAATTTTTTAGTTTTTTTTTTATAAATAATTTTAATTATTATAAATTTTATATTTTGTTTTATTTATTATTATACAGAATAACTGCGATGTGAATATAGTGAACGAATCGGGCGATACGGCCCTCCATAAGGCCGCCTATACGGGCCGTGAGGACATATGCGTACGGCTGGTGGCCGCCAATGCCGACGTACTTATTATCAACGGCGACGGTCTGACGCCGCGCGAATTGGCCCGCAAAGAGTCGGTCAAACGTATACTGTTGGCGGCCGAAGAAGCGGATGTCAAGCGCCGCGAGGAACGCTTTCTGAGCGCCGCCCGTAACGGCGATATCGATACGATGCGGTCGCTGTTGGCCGACACCAGCAAACCGTTGGACATCAATTGCAAAGACTTATCGGGTAATACAGCCCTACATTGTTCAGCCTATAGGGCACAGAAAGAGGTGGCCGTATTCCTGCTCAAGCACGGCATCGACGTAGCCGTCAAAAACAATCGGGGACAGTTGGCCTCGGCGCTGGCACCGAACGTACAAATCAAACAACTGTTACACGAAGTACAGCCGCTGAACGCACAGTTAGCCGCACTGAAACCGAAATCGGTTGGCCGTTTCGAGGGACCACTGCTCAAAAAGGGCCGTTTTCTTGGCTGGCGACTGATCTGGGCTGTCCTCGAGCGGGGAGTGTTTTCGTTTTTTGCCCGACGCGCCGACGCCAGTACCGGTACCCGTCGTAAGGGCTACCGGTATCTGGAAAGTGCCATATGTGAGCCGTGCCTGGACGGAGGACCTCAAGAGGAAACCAAATTTGTCATCTATTTTAGCGATCGTTCCCGTGTACTGTTGTCGGTGCCGTCGGGCGGCGAAGCCGTACTCAGTTCGCCGGTAACTGTTGAACGCCAGAAATGGCTGAACGCTATCAACGATCATATCTATTACGGAACAAACTTTATTAAACAAGGAATGAGATACGATTGCGACTCGGATGACGAAGAACTGCAAGATTTGGTGCCAAACACCGGTATACAGACACTGATACAGACGGCCAATGCTCACCAATCGATACTTGAGAGGCATATACGAGCCATGCTTCAGCTAAACGATGATATTGTTGCCACTGAAAGACAGTTGAGTCAGTGTAATGGCAGCGGTGGCGGCGGTTCAGGTGCTGGCGGTGTCTGTGCCGGCGATACATCAATCAACAGTTGTGATCAGTCGTTCAACGATTCCTATAACCGATTGGATACCAGTGCCGCCGCTGTTAGTCTATACTCGGATCTCATCGCTACTACGTTGCCATCGATTAAGTTTCACGTAAATCTAATACTAGAATCGTCGGCCAATGCTACCGGTGCTCTTAGCCAGTGTCTAACAGTGTTGACCCATCAGGACGAGGTATGTATAGGTTTTTTTTGTTGTTGTTGGTTGAATTCATTGTATTATTATTATTATTATTATTATTATTGATTAAATATTTATTATATACAGTGATTAAAAATATATATATATATATTCCTGATTATGAATTTTAAAAAATTAATTTTTAGGATAAATATGTTTATTATTTTTTTGATAATTGTTTTTTTGTTTTTGTTTTTTCTCTCTTAAATATTTCAATTTTATACAGTAATATACCAATATGTTTATATTATTATTATTATTATTATTATCATAGATACTGAAATTATATTGGATATTAAGTTATGTATTAAACAACTATATATATTATATTGTAGATACCGTTTCTACACTATACTGTATATATATATAATGATTGAAAAATTTATTTTAAATATTTGTTTTAAAATTTTAAATTAGCGTCTATTATCAACAATTGGACTGAAATCAAAAATTAATTATCATTTTCCTTATATTTATATATTACAAACAATATATATATACAGTAAATTATATATATATATACGTCATATTATTAGATCATATATTTTACATTATATTCTGTATATACAGCACCAGTACTACTAACATATACAGACAATCTCCTCCCATCCCATCCCTTTCCCTCGACTCTCTCTCTCTCTCTCTCTCTCTCTCTCTCTCTCTCTCTCTCTCTTTCTCTCTCTCTTTCTCTCTCTCTCTCTCTCTCTCTTATCTCAATTCCCAAAACTTTTACATAGCTTTTTCAAACACACACACATTTATATACATAGCTATTGACATTGATTTTCAAAAATAAATGTCATTAATAGATATATAAATAAATATATAAATACATAAAAGTTTTTAAAAAGAAATTTTTTCGTTTTTAATTTTTACAAAAACACTTGACATATAATAATAATAATAATAATAATATTTTTGAAACTCTTTGTGTGTGTGTTTTTAATGTATATATTTTTAATTTAATTTACGGTAATTTAAAACAAATTATATTACTTGTATAGTATTAATTGATTTGATTTTTAAAATATATGGAGTAAATACTGTATTTATTTATTTTTTAAAAATTAAATTTTTAACCACAGGTGAGACAAATGCTACTAAAACAAGAACAAGAAAAAGTACGCGTTTTGGAGGACGCCCTGCACGTGCTGGCCCGCGAGCATCACGACCTTGAACAATCGTTGGCCACTAGTGTCAGTGTTGGCGGCGGTATCGGCAGCGGCGGCGGCGGAAACAATAATAATCACCAATCGTTTGGTACGTGCTATCATTCGCCGCCCGCGCGCAGCCAATCGCTGTGCGGAATGTCCGATACGACCACAATCGGCGGCGATGTCGACGAATTTTTCGATGCCTTCGACGACTATCCCGACGACCAGTTGTCCGAAAAGACTATAACACTGAGTATTAACGGTGGCGCCGATGATGCGGACGATATCAACGACAGGACACCGGCCCTGGAATCCTATGCAACAACAACAGTGACCAGCGATTATATGACACCCGTAGCCTCGATGGCCGATATATGTGCCGAATTGCCAAGCGATGGACAGTATCGGTAAGCCGTAAATTATTTATTTAATTTGTTTGTTTTAAAACAATTATTTTATTTATTATTATTAAGTTATTTTAAATATTTAGAGTTATTAAAGTAATTATTTAGTTATTTATTTAAAGTATTTAAATAATATTTACTATTAATTAATTATATTATTTTGTTTTGTTTAGTATTTAAATATAAAATTGATATATATAGCTAACTAATTCAATTGGTGTGCAATTAAAAAAATATTATTTTTTATTTATTCAATTACATTATAATTTCGTATAAATTTAATATTAATGTGTTTAATAATAATTTTGTTGTTTAACTTTATTTAATCTATTATATCATATGATTAGTAATTTATTTGTTTTTTGTTTGTTTTTAATTAGTTTATAACCTTTTTTTTTGTATGATGTAATCGATATAATTTAAAAAATTATCAGTGATTTTATTTTGTCAAATATTTATTACTACTATATTTATTACTAAATTGTTTGTTATATTTATTAAAAACATTAAGTCAACAAACAATAGAAATAGTATTATTTTATTTAAAAAACAATGTTTGTTATCAATAATTATATCGTATTATTATTTTTTTTTATTATAATGGCTAATAAAAAAAATAAATGTGTTTTTTATATATATATTTATTTAATATGTCAAATCATATGATGAGTTGAATGTTTTTATTTTATTATTATTACAACAAATGAAAATAATAATAATAATAATAATTATTATTATTATTATTATAATTTATAAATCATTGCCCAGATATTATAGCAATAATTATCACAATAATAATATACTAATAAAAATAAAATTATTTGCATATATAATATATATATATATATATATATATATATATATATATATATGGGTATATATAAATTGAATTTATTGTACACTTGAACTGTGCAATTAGATTATTATCAAGGACCTTTATTTGATAAAATATTTTTTTTTTTGAAAAAAGACATAAAATATTAATTAAATGTATCTATTGTTTGATATTTTTTATATTTGATAATTATTTTCTGTGATTAATATTACAAAGTTTTTAATTTTATAATTTAAACAAAAATTCATAAATAAATTATAAACTATATATATATATATATATATTGTATAGAAATTTTAGTTATATTGTTTAATTAAATATTTAATTACACTAAGTTAACTGTATATTATTTTTAATTAAATTATTTAATTATAATAAAATAATTCTATTGTACCTGGGGCAAATTATAAAATAAATTATTAACATTATAGTAGTTAAACATGTTTGAAATAATTGACATAATAATAATAATAATAATAATGAAAGAGTTATGTTATTAGTATTTAGTGTATTAATAATAAATTATATAACAATATATTTTTATCTAAAAATAGTAAATTACATATTATTATAAATGCAAATTTTATGTACAATAAGTATACATTGAAATTTTGTTTTGTTGCATAATATCCGGTCTCTAATAGAAATTAATTTATATATATATATATTAGCTAGCTAAATTTATTTTCACAACAATAATATACAGTATATTAAAAAATAAAAATTGATTGTTATTGTTTGTTTATGATAATAGTAATAATAATAATAATAGCAAAATTGAAAGTAGATTTATATCATTGATATACTGTTTATATATACAGTATATAACAATAAAAATGCAATTCCTGGCCATTTTCATTGGTAATAATATTTATATTATTTATTTTATTATTTTTTTTTGGCAATACTATTATTATTATTAGTATTAACAATATATTGTATATAACCGATACAATGTGTTATTAGTTTTTATTATATTATATATTAACCTTATTGTACTATAGTATAGTAACTATACAATACTATAGTATATATATATAATGAGCGGATGACTTATCAACTATTTTAGTCTAATTATAATTATATTATTATTTTAATTGTTGCTACTAGTAGTGTTACTTTATTTATTTAGTATATATGTATATTTGATTGATACAATATATATATATATATATATATATATATTGACTGAAACTATATTTATCGGCTATTAAAATAAAATGTTAATTTAATTGGTTTTAATTGACAAAATATTTATTTTAATTAGATTTCAATTTTTTTAAAAAAAATTATGAAATTAATATTATTGTTGAAATAAATTTTTATAAAACGGTTTGTTGTACTGTTATAAATATTACTGATAATATTATTATACTGTATTTAAATATATAAATATATAAACATTTAATTAATTAATACATTATAAACTATTGATATTTGAACTTTGATTTTTATTTTTTGGGTGCATTTATCTTTTTTAAAAAGTTTAAAATATCAATATTATAACGCTTAGTATTATATTTAAAATTAAAAAAAAATTAATATAGATATAATTGATAATAGTTTTATCATATCCATAAACACACACACATACACACATACACACACATACACATACACATACACATACACATACACACACACATACACATACATATACATACACATACATACACACATACACATACATACACATACATACACATACATACACATACATACACATACATACATACACATACATACATACACACATACACACATACATACACATACACATACACATACACATACACATACACATACACATACATACACAAATGATAAAGGTTAAATTTAAATTGTGTTAAATAAATTATAATTAGAAAAAAAAGATATAATATTTTACCAGGGTAAATTTTTTAAATATTTTTATCTACTTTACTAAAATTTTTTTCATATTTTATATATAGCATTATTTATATCATTTTTAAAAAAATTTAATTTAATATCTTTTATATACTTAATTAAATTTTGCTGATTGCTAAAGTTAGTAACAATATTTTTTGTTGTTGTGTGTGTATTTAATATTATTATCATTTAGTATCACATGTTTATATCTAATCAATTTTGTTTGAATAATTAGTTTACTATTTCATATCAATTATTATATAGTCTAATATTTTTTTTTAGTAACAATTTTAATAATATTAATAATAAATAATAATTATTATTCATAATATATATATATATATATATATATATATATATATATATATATATATATAAAGTATATATATATATTTTAATATTATCAAAAATTTTATTTCTATTATCAACTAAATTAATATTAAATGCAAAATTAGTATTTTTTATATCAAAAATTTTACATTTTGCAAAATTTATATTTTTCAAATCACTTATAGTAGATACTGTATAATCTAATTATATAAAAAAAATTTCTAATTTAAAAAATTATATTAATTTATAACTAAATTTATAAATTTTTGGAAAAATTTTCAATCAAAATTAAATAATTAATAATAAATTTTTTTGTTGGTTGAAAAAAATTGAAAATCAAATATCATAAGAAATTATTTATTTTTTTTTAATATCAAACTTTTATTTATTTTTAAAAAAAATTAATAAAAATGAACTATGCACAAAAAAAATCAAAAAAATTTTGTTTATATATCAGCATGATAATACCCAGTATCATTTTTATTTATTTAAGTTACTGATATTTATTTTTACAACAACAACAAAAATTTTATAATTATCAACAACAACAAAAAACTTACAAGTGTATATTTAAAATACCAAAAACGTAATTTATTGTACGAGTCATACAATAACAATAAAAACAAGCTAGACTTATTTTTTAAAAATTATAATTTTTAATTTATTTAACAACAAAAAATATAAATAATATAAACATATATATATATAACGATTGAAAAAATGTGTTTATAAAAAAACACATTTTTCATTTAGTTTTTTTTAGAAAATAATAAAAAACTTAAAGTTTAATATTTTTTTTAAAAAAACCTGTACAAGTGTTTTTTCCACACACACACACACTATTATTAGGTAACAGTATTTATGAACAGTTTATATTATATTAACACTAGTGATGTTTGGACTTTGAATTGATTTTCATTATTATTATTACTGTATTATAAATAAATGTAAAATAATTTTTTTTTTTTAATATTATTATTAATACACACATACTCTATGTGTTTAACATTGCCATCACTAGACTGTAATCATTACATACTATTCAATACATTATAATAATAATAATAATAATAATAATAATATTAAATGTCGTGATTTGTGTTATTAGTATTAATATTATATGATATGATATATTAAAAGTAATTAATTAATTAATTATTAGTTTTTTTTTTGTTTGTTGTTTGGATTTAATTGTTTGTGTAATTTATTTTATTAATATTTTTATTTAAAAATATAACCAAAAAAAAAACATTTACTTGAATATTGAAATTTTTTATTTGATTTTTATGTTTTCATATTTTTTGTGTGTTATTGTTATTAATATTATTATTATTTAGTTAATAAATAACACGTTAATTAATAATAATAATATGTAATAAATTAAATATTTTTAATAATAATAATAATTATTATTTATTGTGTCAAACAATATCTAATAGACATTTAATTTTCATTATCACTAACACTACTAGTGTTATAGTGTTGTTGTGATTATTATTATTATTATTATTATTATTATTATTAGTTAATGTTTTATTTAAACCCCAAAAAAAATAATTAATTAATTAAATAAAACTAATAACTTATTTTTTGTCATATCATATCAATTATTAAATAATAATATTAATAATAATAATAGAAATTATTTAATTAATTAATTTTATTTGTTTATGTGATAATAATTTTATTAATTAATTAAAATTAAATAATAGTTTTTTAATTTTTATTTGTAATGACCACATGATTGTCAAAAAAAAAATATTATTATTTAATTAATTAAATAATAACTAATATAAAGTTTTTTTAAATATGTGATAATTATAACGCGTTTTTTTTTGGTTAGATATGATATATTTTTTGTTATCATTTATATTAATATAATTATTATAATTATCAGTGATATTAATAATAATATAAATGTAATATTCAGTTATAATACACTTTTTTTTATTTAAAAAAAAACTATAACTAAACTATAATAATAATAACTACTGTAATATTATTGAATAGTTTTATAATATATATCTATAACAAAAAAAAAATCAAATCAAACAAAAAATTGATTATAAAAATATATATATATAAAATATTGGCAACACTTATATTATTATAATAATTATTATTATTATAATACTAATAGCATATCAATATATATATATATTATATTAGTTAATCCTCGTTAAAAAAATTTGTTGAGATAAAAATAATTTTAAGTTTTTTTTTAATTTTTATTAATTAACAGTTTAAGTGAAAGTATAATTCAAAAATACAAAGTATAAGTAATTTTTTTATATTATTAAAAGTAATGTAAGATTTATAATAAATCTATAAATTACTTAAAACATATCAATAATACAAACCAAACAAATATAAAAAAGTATTTATATATAATATTTAATAATATTTTGTTGAAGACATTGAAATTTGAAATAATAATTATAATAATTATTTGATATATTAAATACAAAATAAAATAAAAAATGTCAACTCATTCAACAAATAGTGACAAAAAATACAGGTATTAATAATAATAATAATAATTTGCTATTAATTTATTTTTTTTTCATGTAATTAATAGATTTTCATTTTCCTGTTAATTATTTTTTTTGTTAAAAATTTAATCTAAACTTTATATTAAAATTTACTAATAATAATAATAATACTAATGATAAATATTAGATATTCATTAAATACTGTATATAAAATAATTGTAAAGTTTTAAATATATGTATATATATATATAATATTTATTATTTAATACTGCACTCTATTTAATCAAATTTTATATTAAATAATTTAGTAGTAATAGTAGTAAAATAAGTTAAATATTTGATGGATATATATATATATATATATATACTGTATATTTAAATAATAGTGTTATAATCACTAAAATGCTATTAAAAATATTTATTTATTTATTTTTATTTTAAATATATAATCTCATTACTAAAATACCCATTGAAACAAATATTGCACACAATTTATAAATTATTAATTTTTATTATATTATGGTATTTTGTTGTTGTTGTTTTTATTATTGATAAATTTTGTAATAAAATAAATTAGAGTTATTTTGTTTATAATTTAATTTACATTATTATTATTGTATCTAAAAGTAATTAAATATTTTTTAATGACTAGATTTTATTAGATATTTTTTATTTATATATATAGTGAATATATTATTTTTGAATTTAATTATAGTTATAGTTAATATATCGTATATTTGATTCATTTTTGAATATATACTGTATATATATATATATTTATTTGTTTAAAAATGTTATTTATTTGTATATCAGTATAAATTTAATAAATATATATATATATATATATATATTTATTAAATTTATACTGAAAAAAGTATATATATTATACTAATATTTTTTTGAACAATTAGTTTCATAAAATCGATTTATAACTATAATTTAAATTTTTGTATAATTATTGCTACCTTATTATTATTATTTATAATTAATATTTTATTTATTTTTATATTATTAATATTATTATTAATATAGAGATCGTCTACCATCAGTGATGGTCC
The DNA here is from genome assembly GCF_028296485.1 of Oppia nitens. Taxonomy (NCBI): domain Eukaryota; kingdom Metazoa; phylum Arthropoda; class Arachnida; order Sarcoptiformes; family Oppiidae; genus Oppia; species Oppia nitens. The sequence goes on from NW_026533210.1 coordinate 404,780, forward strand.
CGCGCGAGGAGGTGTCTCTCTGGTCGATACTCAAGCACTGTATCGGCAAAGAGTTGTCCAAAATTACGTTTCCCGTAGTTTTCAACGAACCCCTAAGCTTTTTGCAGCGTATGACCGAAACCCTAGAGTACGCCCATCTACTCAATGAGGCCGACCAACTGGACGACCCTATCGAGCGCATGGAGGTTTGTAGCGTATTGTAGTAGTAGTGATAGTAGTAGTAGTAGTACCACCCGATTAATATCACTATTACTATTAATATTTAATGGTTTAAAAAATAAAAATTTAGATAATTTTTACACTATTTTTCACATTTTTATCACTTTCTCTCTCTCTCTCTCTCTCTCTCTCTCTCTCTCTCTCTCTCTCTCTTTCACTCTCTTCTCTCTCTCTCTCTCTCTCTCTCTCTCTCTCTCTCTCTCTCTCTCTCTCTCTCTCTCTCTCACTGTTTATGGAAATATTATTATATTTTTTTATTCATATCATGTATTTTTTCCTATTTTAATTGAATTTCCTTTTAGAAAAAATTGTTTGCAAAATAGTTTTATATATAAATAAAATATTATTTGAATAGTGTTTGTGTATACAAAAAAAATATAATGTATTAATAGTTTATTTTTATATTATATTCCCAATAGTGATTCACACACACAGAAAAATAGTGTATATTTTTTAAGTTTATAAATATATATATATATATATATATATATATATATATATATATATATATATAAACTTTATATCGATTTTAAATGCCATGACATTAGTTTTCCTCATTTGTATTGCTAATTATATTATAATAATATATTGCATTGTATTTGTTGTTAATGTAATTATTTTTTTGTTTTTTTGTTGGTATTTAAGTATTTATAAGAGATTTTTTGTTTTTTGTTTTTGTGATTATATATAACAAATTACTTACAGTATATATACATTTAATTTAAATAACTTATATATGAATTAATTAGCTCTCGATAGTCCTAATTATATAAAATTACTTTTTTTTGTTTCAACTAATCTGTTGAATATATATACTGTATATAATATTATCTTTAATTAATAGCAATTTATTTTATCAAATACTATAAAAAAATAATAGTATTTTGTAATTAAAACCGTTTGTCAGTGTCTTTATACAGTCTCTACAGTGTTGTACCCAATGACTTGACATTTAAAATTAAAAAAAAAAATTGTGTAATAATAATAATAATTACTATTAACAAGTCCTTAGAAATATTTTTTTTATTAAATAATTATAATAAGTATTTTAAGATATCTTTAGTATTAAATTTATATTATAAACGATATATGTGTGATAATACAGTATTATAACTGTATTATCACTTTTTAAACAAACATAAAAAAAATTGATCAAAAAATAAATAAAAATTTCAGTTTCAATTATTTAAGTGGCACTTAGTTTTAATTTAGTTAATATATACAGTACTGTATATATATATATATATAATTTATATATAGTGTCGCTGTGTTACTGAGCATTTAATTACTGATTGTTTTTTTTGTTACTTAAAATGATTTTGTAGTTTTGTAATAAAATTGATAATCTATATAAAAAAAAAATTTTTATAGTTGTAAAATTATCTTGAAAACAAATGAAAAATTTAATTAATTAATTAATTAATACTAATCAATAATAGTAATAATAAATTAATAATAAATTAAAACACTTATTAATAAATTAGTAATTATTATTAAAATTAAGATATCTATCAATATTATATATACATACTGTATATATATATATATCAGGGTTGCTAAGGGGGGGTAGGGTAAGATCTCTTACCCCCCCCTGAGATGGAGAAATTTTGGCTTTTATCCCCCTGGCCTGAAGCCAAAAAGTTAGGGGCCCCTTAAAAATTATATATATATATATATATGAATCAGCGGTTATTGTTAACAATATTAAAATTAATTTTTCTAAATATAATATATATTTTTTAAAAAAACAAAAAAAAATAATGACTTTATTTATTACTCTATTAATATATAATTGACATAATTATCATTTGAAGGGGGAGGGGTGTTGGATGAAAGTGTGTTAATTAATATAGGGGGCGGGGTTGGGGGGTGATGGTAAACTCTACAAACCATACAATAATTATTTATTTTTAACTAAACTAAAATAAAAATCAAATTTTATTTATTAATTTATCATTTTTTTTAACTACCATACCATTCAATAGTATGTCTGTGCGTTTATCGTGTCGTCCTATTCATCCAATTGGTTGCGTCTAAACAAACCGTTCAATCCGCTACTGGGCGAAACCTACGAGTACGACCTACCCGAACTGGGGCTACGTGTCCTGTTTGAACAGGTATCCCATCATCCGCCCATATCGGCCTGGCATGCCGAAAGCGATCATTTCATATTGCACGGTACGATTAATCCGAAATTGAAATTTTGGGGCAAATCTATTGAGGTATCACCGGAGGGAACCATTACGTTGAAGTTGAAAAACAAACCCGACGTCTATACATGGAAATCGGTTAACTGTTGTGTACACAATATTATTGTCGGCAAACTATGGTTTGAACAGGTATGAGGTGTTTATATAATAAGGACCACCGATGATAATTTTATTTTATTGATCCCTTTCCTCTTTTTATTGTTGTTGTTGATATGCTATAGTATGGCCTAATGGAAGTGGTCAACCAGTCCAATGGTATGCGCACACAATTGAACTTCAAGCCGGCCGGTTGGTTTGGCAAAGACCTGCACCGGTTCGATGGATTCATCAATTCACCAAAGTATGTACTATCTCTCTCTCTGTCTGTCTGTCTCTCTCTCTCTCAATGTCTCTCTCTGTCTCTCTCTCTCTGTCTCTCTCTCTCTGTCTCTCTCTGTCTCTCTCTCTGTCTCTCTCTATGTCTCTCTCTCTGTCTCTCTCTCTATGTCTCTCTCTGTCTCTCTGTCTCTCTGTCTCTCTGTCTCTCTGTCTCTGTCTGTCTATCTCTGTCTCTCTCCGTCTGTCTCTCTGTCTCTCTCTCTCTTTCTCTGTCTCTCTCTGTCTTTCTCTGTCTTTCTCTGTCTCTCTGTCTCTCTGTCTTTCTGTCTCTCTGTCTCTCTTTCTCTGTCTTTCTCTCTCTCTCTCTCTCTCTATTCATGAAAATCTAGCAATTTTTTACGTGTCTGTCCTCTCTCTCACACACATTCAATAGCAAAGACAAGTTACGGTTCGTCTACGGCAAATGGGCCGACTATTTCAAGACTGCCGGCGCCGATGAATACGACGAATACATGCGCATCAATGCCAACAAGTTTCGCGTACCCGATCGGCCGGCCGGCGAACAGCCGTCGACGCCGCGCAAAGTGTTCTCCAAACTCAATAGTCTCACACGACAGCTGACTGGCGGCGGCGGCGGCGGCAGTCAATCGATGTCGTCGTCGGACGATACGCCCGATAACGGCTCTGGCAATACTAATAATAATAATTCATCGGCCGCTACCGGTGGCCAACAACAAACGGCCGAAAATGGTGTATCGAATGGCGGCGGCGGCGGCGAAATTCCCAAAAGTGATTCCTCACATTCGCTGGACATTCCCAACTCGCGGCTACTATGGCAGGCAATCGCCCGACCCGAACATTCGGCACAGTATTATCACTATACACTGTTTTCGATGTCGTTGAATCAGCTACTGGACGATCATCGTCGCGGTAGTAAACGTTTGCCGCCAACCGATAGCCGCTATCGGCCCGACGTACGCAAACTGGAAGACGGAGATCTTGGTTAGTGATTACTAGTATTAGTTAATTGTTGTCTTTTTTCTTAACGCTTATGGATGTATCCATTATATCATTGACCTAATAATGATCTGTCTGTCTGTCTGATCCTCACAGATAGTGCCGCCGTCGAGAAGAATCGTTTAGAAGAAAAACAACGAGAAGTTAGACGACAGCGCAAAAAGTCTAAACAAGTTTGGCAGCCATTGTATGGACACTAACTAACTATAACTATAATTGATTCAATTAATTGCTAATATTTTTTGTTTTGTTTTTGTCACCCACTCCCCCACCCCCTGTAATAAATAGATGGTTTAAAGCCGAACAAAACAAGTATACAAAAGAGGACGACTGGATATATACCGGTCACTATTGGGAAAGGGATTGGAGTCGATGTCCAGAAATTTATTGAAATTTTATTCGCAATATCTATATATATATATAGGAGTAGTAGTATATACCGTAATATTGTAATAGTAGTAGTAGTAGTATTAGTACAATAATTTGTTAAATTTAAATTTACATTTAAAAAAAATACAAATTGTTTTTGTTTTGTCGATTTTGTTTCCCAAAAAAAAAATTGAATGTACAAAAAATTATCGTAATTATCAACAACAAAAAAATGTTATTAATATTATTAATTTATATTCAGGGAGAAAAACGATAGATTGAAAATTTATTATTGATTATAATTTTTCCAAATAATTGGTAATCATTTTGTTTGTTTGTTTTTTTTTAAATATATAATTTTTATTGATTCATAACTTTCCCCAAAATATCAATTATCGATAATAATAATAATAATATGAAATTATTATTGTTATTATTAAGTCATTAATTAATTTATCGCTCATTATATTACTATATATTAATATATATATATATATATTTAAACATGTTTTAAATGTTTATATTTTATGTTATATTTATAATAATATTATAAATTTATTAATATTAATAATAATAATCATTATTATTATTATTATTTAGCGAAACAATTTTTGTACACAATTTATATATATATTATCTATAGTTTATAATTTATAAGTTATATGTATAGTACTAATACATACCGTAAAGAATATATGATTTATTAAAAATAAATAAAAATCAATAAATATTTAAAGTAATTACAATACATTTATAAAAAAAAATAATTAATTGATTATTACCTAATAAAAACTGATAATAATATTGATATACAAGTTATATAAAATATTTTCATAATACATGCCATTAAAAAAATATATCATATCTTTATTTTATTTTTTTTGATTACAAATAAATAAATGACTGATATTTGTTTTATTCATATTATATCATAGATTAATATTTTTAAGGTTTGTTATGTAATTAATAATTTGTTAAATATTTGTAAATTATTTCAATTGATTAAAAAATTGACTAATTAATTAAAAAAAAATTTTAAAAATAATAATCATTTAAAATGTTAAACTACCATATATTTAATTGTATAGATTATTTTCAAACAAGTTATAATATAGTTAAAAAATTTGAAAAAAAAGTTGAATAATTATTATAGAATTTTGTCTGAATTATTAATTAAATAAAATTTTTTTATTATAAAATTATAAATAAAATTCAAAAACATTAATTGATATATTTTATTAAATTAAATTCAATTATTATAAATGATATCAATTATTATTGATTTAATTATTATTATTTTATTTTATCTAATTTAAAAAAAAATAATTTTAGTCATAAAAAAAATAATTAATTAATTCAATACATATTTATTTGTTTTTTTATATAAAAAAAATCTACTTTTAATTAAAATTTAATTAAATAATAAACTAAAAATAATTGAATACATTGATTAATGAAACAACAAATTTTGAAAAATAATTGTAACGTTATCTATGAACAGAAACAAAATGTGAGCTTTTTTTTTTACTGTACATTCAAATAATACTATTAATAGTTTAGTGTTTAGTATTAATATCAAAAAGAGGAAGAAATTCCCGCTAAAAATAATGAAATCATTAAATATTTTTTTGTAATAATATTTTGGAAACATATATATATATATATTTCAATTAATTAATCTAGTACAGTTTTATTTTATTTATTTTTTTAATAAACATTAAAAAATTATTTAGACAAACTACCATGATTAGTTACCAGTATATATAATAGTTATACAGTATATATAAGTTCCCTTACATTTGTGTGGGGAGGGGGAGGAGGAGGAGGGAATATATTTAGGGAAATGTGTTTTTTTTTGTTGAACATATAGTTTGGTTGAACCCCTAAAACAAAACAAAAGTTTTTTTTTAAATAATAATAATATAAATATTTTTTTTTGTTTTGTTTTGTTATTTAATTATTTTATTTATCAAAAAAAAAATTAATAAATTGTTTACAAATATGTAATTAAATACCCAAAAAAAAACTAATAATAATAATAATTATTATTATTATTTAATTTATACCCAAAAAGTATGTCAACTATAGTTTGCGGCCATAAAAATGTTTGACCAGAAAATCGGTGGACAACACAAACAATTAACAACAACAACAACATAACAGTTGTCGCCGAAGTCATCGCCGAAGTTGACGGACGGACAACAACAACGAAAACAACAAGAATAGCGGGAAATGTTTTATTCAACGGTCATATCAATACTGCGGGCGATCATTGTTTCGGCAATACTGTTGGCGGTCACCGTTGCCTCAGCCGCAGCCGCCGCCGGACGCGATTTGTCCGCTGTTGGCGTCGCCGCCGTCGACAACAATCACTGTTATCGGCAATCGCGATGTCGGCCGCTGCACACTGGCCAGTGTCTTGACGTTACGTTGCCGTACAAGTTGACTACTGCCGGCGTACCGGCGCCGGGACTCTGGGATCTAAATAGCAATGGCGGTGGTGGTGGCGGTGGTGATGCCGACCGCGAATTGGTCGGCCATCGGGACATTCACGACTACCTGAGCCGCTGGAAAGGCCTACGATCGGTACCCCAGTGCTGGAAAGCCCTACAGTCGGTACTGTGCGCTACTTTTTTTCCGCGTTGCGACAACGATACTGGTCGGGTATCGTTGCCTACGCGGGAAATGTGTCGACTAACCCGACATCCGTGTCGACTACTAGAACGTCATCATCATTGGCCCGAATTTTTGCGATGCGATAACGAGACGCTGTTTCCCGGCCGTTGCAAAAACGATTATACCGATCTGAAGTTTCACGCCGCACCCGGCGTCCAGCCGGCCCGTTGCGCTCTACCGCTGGTCAATACCGACGACCACAATATCTGGTATCCGGAAATCGAAGGCTGCGCCGTCCAGTGTCTGAATCCGATGTTTACAGCGGACGATCGACGCCGGGTGGCCACTGTTGTCTACTATGGTTCGCTGGCCGGTTCGCTGGCCACTGCATTCGTTGTGATTACGTTCGTAATCGATTGGCGATCCTCAAGCCGATGGCCAGCGTTGATCATATTCTATCTGAATCTATGTCTGTTCGCCCATTACGCCGGTTGGTTGATGCAGTCGGCCCTACACGACGGTCATCGTGTAATTTCTTGCCGACCGGACAACACGACCCGATACGGCGAACCGGGAAATTCCCCAGAAAATCACTATTGTTTGCTAACGTTTTTTCTGACCTACTATTCGGCAATGGCCGCACTCGTCTGGTACGCCAATCTGGCCTACGCTTGGGATCTATTGTATCGGACGTCCAGTACATCTACTCATAGGGTTGCCGTCAACTCGAAGGTGGCCTACTTTCATTTGACCGCATGGTCAGTACCGTTAATGTTGACCATAACCATACTGGCGCTGGGAGAGGTTTGTCTACTACTACACACACATACCTGTCCTCAACTTATATATTACTAATAACTATCTGTCACACACACAGGTTGACGGCGACTCATTGCGCGGTATATGCTTTGTCGGCGTCCAGAAGCCGATCATACGATTTTGTTTTGTATTAATACCGTTAACCGTTTCGGTGGCCATCGGCTGCTACTATCTGATACGTGCAATGATTACGCTGGTCAGAGTCAAACTGGCCATCAAATCGCATAACAGTATCGATCTGAGAAAGAACAAGAAGATCGAGCGCATGGTTTTGCGGATCGGTATGTATTTGTGTCTACCGAACACTACTTTGAGGGAACAGTTACCTAAATAGTTATGATTAACACTTTGTTTTATTATTATTATTCTGAATCCTAGTTATCTTCATGTTGTCGGCGTGGATGGCCGTCGCTATCACTTATGTCTATCATATCTATGAGTTTGTACATCAAAATCAATGGAAGGAATCGCTCAACGAATATATTCTGTATGTATAGCTGTGTGTCTGTGTGTGTGTGTGTTAGCTAACTGTGTGAGCGGGTGAGTGAGTGAGTGAGTTAACAGATGTACCATTAGATATGATTATCATTTTCATCTGTTTTTTTTGTTGTTGTCACCAGTTGTACGCTTAACCTGAAGGCAGCACTCAATCCGTACGATGAGTTGTCGACTTCAGCCAATACTATAGCCGATGATCTCAGCGCCGCCGACAACATCGACACCACTGGCGTCCAAAAGTGCAAACTTGTCGAACGGCCTAATCTTGTCTACATATATCTGCAACTGATCGCCATATTCGCTATCGGACTGGTTTCGAGTTCGTGGGTATGGACGGCCAATTCGTTGTCTGGTTGGCGACGATTTTTGAATCGCCGGTTGAGGCCCGATCATCGCCGCACGTCACCGATGCGCGTCAAACCGGACGAAATAATCAGTAAAACCTATCGCAATCGCCATCATCTGAGTCAGGGCGGCTATATGCCCAGCTTTCATTCGATGCATTCGGATCCGGTGGCCATGAATCTGAATTCGGCGGCCAGTCAAGAGCTGTCGGCCACCTGGGCCGGTGCGTTGCCCACTTTTGTCCATCGTAGGGGCGCACTGGGCCACAACGATCCGCATATATCGGCCCAACAGCAACAGAATCATTATTTGTCGAATTTTTCGGGCACCCGTCAACACTCGTCCAACTCGGACGTCAGCCAACAACGATCATACGATTCCTATAGACGATCGCTTGACTCGCAGTACAGTCTGGAACAGTTGGAAATGGTAGCAATGGATCGACATCAGCGACGAAAGACGCGAAAAGAACGGGAAAAACTATTGAAAAAGTCGAATCCCTATCACATTCGCGGCCGACGCGGTAGCGACACATCCGGTAGTATCGTATCGACTGCACTGATGGCTCGCGACGTATTTCGGCGAGCCGTAGCCAAGTCCGAGTGCAAGAGCACCAGCACTGGCGATCTGATCCAATTGGATCGCAACACAGCAGCAGCGGCGGCGGCCGCCGTCGCCGCTGCCGTTACTATGCCGTCACATCCGGCTATGACTCATCACCCGATCCATCCGTTTATGACATCACCGATTTGTTCGCCAAACTCATTGCCGCCGCTAATGTCCGCAGCGTCACATTTCCTGCCGTTTATGCCGCCACTGATACGACCAGTGCGTCCACCGACGGCAGCCACCACCAGCACCACTGCTGGTCAACAACAATCTACGAGCTTTACTTTCACACACGGAATGTCCGATCAGTCGTCTCAACTGATAAATCCATTACTGGAAAAACGCCGTCCGGACAGCTGTCAGCCGCCGATGACAGCCAGTGGACACCATTTTGTCACAACGCAAAACAGCGGCACCGGCGGTAACAACAGTGCTATTACAGTACAGCCGACACTGAATACGACGCCAAACGGCACTCAAACACTGATGCAAAATCTAGCGGTTCCCTCAGCGGCTAACTATGGTCTCACTTATATGAATGGTCTGACTAGTGGTGGCGGACTGACACCGTATTTTGCGGCGGCCAACTATTTTGGCCATTCATTGAATCCGCTTTATGGCAATCCGATGACTGCCGCGGCCGCCGCTGCAGCTGCTGGACAATCGCAAGCACCGACAGCAGCGGCAAACTTTCTAGGATTACCGTACGGTGCGTCACCGTTGCCGTCGGCGTTTCAATATCCTCCGGCACCGTATACACCGTATTCGACAATACCTACGGCTGCTGCTACCACTGCGGCGGCGGCTGCCCAACAGTGCGCCAATCTTCAGGAGCTGCAGACACTGATGCGCGAACGCGAAGCCTATCTACAGCTGATTCGGCCGATGGACAGCGGCAGCGAACTCGAAGACAGTTTTCTGCCAATACAGTTGTCCGATTCGGAGGGCATCTATTCGCCGGATCCGATGTCCCGTAACGAAGGTCTGATGACTGCCCAGCAAATAGTCGACCAACACATCCAACGAGTCGAAGCACAGGCCGAGGCTAGCGGTGCGGGTACTAGTGGTGGTGGTGGTGGTGGCCATCATTTTGCCGGCGAAACTACTACCACCGACTCTGAGGTCAAACAGATTACTATGTCGTCGTCAATTGTCGGCGCACTGGGCGGCCATGAGTTGGAAGAGTTGCACAAGAATTTGGGCGACAATTATGTGAATAGCAAATCAAATGGCGTCCATAAAAGTGATTCAACGAAACAACGAAAACATAAGAAATCGTCGAAGAAGTCGTCGAAGAAGCAAAAGTCGTCACAAAACAGTTGTAATAATAATAATAACAATAAGACTATCAGTGCTTTAATTGACACTAAAACTACTTCGACAGCGACAACAACAACAACAACAATGACAACAGCAAACGATAACGACATCAATGGTAACGAAGAATCTGAAGAGCAAAAGCCATTAATGGACGGCCAATCAAATGATTAATAATCATAAAACTTGGATTAATTAATAATAATAATAATAATACTCTAATAATAATATGATTTTTTTGTATTGAAATATATTTGTGCACTAAATCTGTGATAAATTTGTGCCTAAAAATTAATTTACAATTTTTTTTAAAATTTAAAAACAATTTTATATATATATATAACTAACAAATACTTTATACAAGTTTTTTTGAAACATTTGAATCACAATTTTTTTATATATATGTAATAACATTTTTGATTGCATTTAATTTAATTACTTATTTAAAACAGTATTATTATTATAATTATTTTATCATATCATCAAATTTTAATCATTTATAAAATTATTTTATTAATTATAAGTTATTTCATAAAAATAATATCACAATGACTTTACAATGAATTTTTTGTTGTTTGTTTGCAATAATTGAAAATTAATTTTTTTTAACTTAAGACTAATAAAAAAAATCACTTAATTTAATTAAATTTCTTTGAAAAAAATCTTTTTAGGTTTAGGTTTGAATTGTTGGATAGAAAAGTTGAGAAATTTTTCCTAAATATACATATTTTACTAAAATATTCAATTTTTACAAAAAAAGTTCATATTTTTCCTAAATTTACATATTTTACTAAAATATTCATTTTTATCTAAAAGTTCATATATTTCCTAAATATTCATATTTTGCTAAAATATTCATTTTTACAAAAAAAAGTTCATATTTTTCCTAAATATTCATATTTTGCTAAAATATTCAATTTTTACAAAAAAGTTCTTTTTTACCTAAATATACAAATTTTACTAAAAAATATTCATTATTTTCAAAAAAAAAGTTAATATTTTAATATAAAGTTATAATTTTAGTTAAAAAAATTGAATAATTTAATCATCAAATCATTTATTTATTTATTTTTCATAAATTAATTAATTTCTTCCTCAACATCGATGACTATATATATATTTGTTTTACAATTTTTTTTTTTTGAAAAACAATTTACAATTTTAAGACTAAATTAAAAATTAATTTTTTATTAATTAATTAATTAGAACTAATTACTATAATAATATATCGGCACTAAATAAAACTGACTCCGAGTCCAAACTGTAGGCCAGGGGTCAGCTGATCGCCGGACTGTTGGCCAAACGGCAGACAATAGTTTAGCTCGAATCGGGCCATATGTCCGATAGATAGTACAATACCGGCGCCGACACTGTAGCGCAAACGGTTCAACAAGAGTCCAATATTTTTGTACTGGTCATCGGTAAAACTAAAATCGCCGATATTGCCGGCATTGGCAAACAAATGTGTACGAAAATAGTCGCCAAAACCGCTACCCGAACCCGGCCTGAACGGTAAGGGCGTATAGACGTGTAGGCCGGCCGTCCAGTAGGTGTTGGCGCCCAACGCATTGCCGTCGCTGTGCGGACCGACACCGTTCAGTTGATAGCCGCGCAGTGTTAGCGGTCCGCCGATAAAAAATCGGTCGTTAATACAGGTAACCGATTCCAGCTTCTGTAGCGGTTTCATAATGCCGGCCCTCAGCGATGCCTGTACGACAATATCCCGGAGCAATGGTAACGGTTGATTGTACTGGAGCTCCAGTTCGTGCTTATGAAAGCCTACATTACCGGCCAATAGTCCGGCGCATTCCTGTTGCAAACGAAACAATAGGCCGGCAGTCGGTATGATTGGATTGTCCCTGCGATCGCAGGTCAGTATGTGTTTCAGCGACGATTTCAGCGAATGGCCACACTCTTCGCGTACGGCAAACGCCGTACCCGTTGTCAGCGCCGATATGTCCCGCCAGACGGCATCCCAGCGAACTGTATGCAGTATAGAGCGACGCGATTTGAAGCTCAGATCCATCGACAGGCCTCTATCGGTCTCCCGATAGCCACTCCACGGCGCGTCGAAACCGTTCTGAAACAATGTTGTAGTCAATCGCGGCTGCGGCCACAGCCACGGAACCAACGGTTTGACAAACTGTGACTGAAAACCGGTCGTATGTTTAGTTCCGTATTCGTACTCCGATTGGAAAAGTTCGCCTTAAAAAAACACAATAAATAAATACAATCATAAAGTGGTCACCAATTGGTCAGCAGATCATCAATTCAATGACACTAACCTCTGCCGAAAACGTTTGGACACTTGAGCTGTAGTACAAGCGAGCCGTCGTTGTTGTTGCCGACAGACGTATTGACGCCGCCAACTACTCGCCGATTCTCGACCACACTGTAGGTCACTTCGAGACCGCTGCCATCGCCGACACTCTGGTGGTCATCACCACCACCGCCGGCGGCGCCCCGATATGTATCGATATAGACATTGATGGTCTTGAAGGCGCCCAACTGTTCCAACTGTTGCCGTACAGTATGGGCCCGTATGACCACTTGCTCGAAGTTGTCCGCATCGAACAATTGCCGAACCACTGGTACCAGTATGTCGTCTTTGGTACGGCCAATACCGTCGATATTTATGGCGTCCACACGGGTCTTGTAGGACTCCAGATCGACACCGAGATTGTTGGTCGCGGCAGCGCTGCTGCCGTTGCCGCCACCGGTAGATGACTGTAATCGGCCATCGGCCGATGAACTTTTTGTTACACTATCTCTATGGCCACCGCCAGCAATCGGGTCACCGCCGGATACCGACGTCGGTGGCGGCGGTGAACTTCCAGTCATTTATAGTATAGTCTAACGTGTTGTCGGTCGGGTGTGACGGGTGTGTGTGTGTGTGTTGGCCACCAGTGGTCGATCGGGTCTATCAATCGGTAATATATCGGTAATCGGATTATAATTTTATTGTTGTTTTGTTTATTACTATTGAAAAACAGTTTCTATTATTAAATACATTATTATTATTATTATTATATTGTATTGAAATAACATTACAATCGATTGCATGATATTATTAAACATTCAACAAACACATTGTCATAGAGTAGAGTCACGGTTGAGAAAAACGGTTTGGTTTTTGTTGATAATACTACTAATAATTAATAAATAAATTACTATTTTTTTTAGTAAGTTTTTCAATAAAATTGATTTAATTTTATTTATTTTTTAAATTAATTGATTAATTATTTTATTAATTTATTATTAAACAACATTTATTATTGTAATTATTTTTTTTTGAGTTTTGTAATAATATTTTCAGGTTTGGATAGTTTGGTTGATAATAATAATATTTTTTTAAAAAAAAAGTATAGTTGTCTAGTGTTATGTTTATACATAAACAACGTTAACAAAAAAAATTATGTGTAAATGTTTTAAATGTTAAATAAAAAACTATTAAATTATTTATAATATTTAAAATAATTATTTAAAAAAACAATTAATTAATATTTCATTTGAAAAAAATTATATATAAATATTTGAGAAAAAAATAATTAAATATTAGTTTTATTTATTGTTTTACATAATTTTTTTCTTATAATTAAATTATTTCTTATAATTAAATTATTTCTTTTAATTAATTTTTTTCTTTTAATTAATTGATTTCTTTTAATTACTTGATTACTAAATAAAAACCACAATTTAATTACAAAATTCTCAATTTCCGTATACAATGTATAGTAGGAAATACCGATCCATAGGCCAACAGTACCGCCGATTGCGTACATAATATCCGCAAAACCCATCAAATAGTTTTCGGTAATTAAGGGTATGAATCGGGTTTTCGGTATAAACAGTATAGTATTTTCGGATACGTTTTCCGTAAATTGTTTGACCGAAATATCTATTTCACTATAACTACAGAGTGGGCGAAAACTAGCGGCAAGTTTATCGCAAATCAATTCAATGGGCGTAATATTTTTTTTCGGTAAATTCAATGGACACCAATTACGATAGTATGGACCAGGGTGGCCAGGTGAACTGGCCAGTGGCCATAGAAATTCACTACCGATAACTGTCCACGACAATCTCATAATATGGACAATCGGTATACAGCCGTACAGTCTAATTGATTCGCGTTGTAGGCATAGTTCGCGTGAATAATACGGACTAAACGTATTGAACAGATCACGTGAATTATCATTATTATTATTATTATTAGCTAGATAAAATTGTTGATAAAAAATTTTATCTAGATAATCTAAATTATTATTATTGAAACCATCATCATCAGTTTTAATACATTGAAATTTTGGGTTAGGTAGACTATTGATTAATTTAACATCGTACGTTATTTGTGTATGGCGTCTGAAATTTTTACATGCGTAAATTGCTTTGTTCAATTGTTCATCCAAATATTCATTAAATATATCTATATATATGCACCGTAATAGAAATTCATTGCTAGATTGATCTAGATAATCGATTTCTGGCCAATTAACACCAGGTTGATTTATTTTCAAAAATAAATGTTGCATACCGTATCTATTGATTAATGTTTTCAATAAATTACCTTGATCATCTAGTTTGGTTACATTCTGGAATGGGTCCCAGATAATAAATGGACTATTTATAAATGAATAATCAACTTTCCATAAATAACGTCCATTCGGACAATTAACCCGTCGATTGTTACCCAATAGTATATAGCATTCATTGGTTACGTTATTGTTGAGCCAATTAAATATCATGTTCAATGTTTTATTATTAAATACCCTTGGACCATAATTTTCATTTAATTTATACAATTTATTATTATCATAATTATATAATTGATCTAGTATATTTGTTGTATTGTATATCTGATACATCAAACGTATATTTGGCAAA
>NW_026533210.1:425000-577500 GCF_028296485.1 Oppia nitens
AGTTTGTCGGATATATGAATAGAAAGTTATCACTGAATACTAAAAATACAAAATGGATAGCATTTGGCGGATCGTATGCTGGAAATCTGGTCGCCTGGCTTCGGGAAAAATACCCGCAAGCAGTGGCCGGTTCGGTGGCCAGTAGTGCACCGGTTGAGGCGCGCTATGATTTTAAAGAGTATTTTGGCGGTGTTAGCCATGTGTTGGGCGCCGACTGCACTAATCAGATCAGGTATGTATGTGTATGTGTATGTGTATGTGTATGTGTATGTGTATGTGTATGTGTATGTGTATGTGTATGTGTATGTGTATGTAAAATGCTAAACATTTATAAATTATAGTGTAATTTACCTTGATGATGATTTACTGATGATGATATCCCTTTATAGTGAGGCTGTCCATCAATTGGATGACCAGTTGAAAACAACACCACCAGAGGAGGGCTGGCATACCATTGACAAATTGTTTAATTTGTGTACACCATTGATGGGTACCGACTTAAATACAGTACACAGCCTAAAGTTAAGTTTGATTATAACGTTTGGTGTGGCCGCACAATATAATAGCCGACCCGGTACACTGGGTATTGATCAGGCATGTAGTTTGATGATGACTACCACCAACGATACTGGTGTTGTTGGGTCGACAACACCAACAACAACACCGTTAAAAAGGTTGGCAACAGTCCAGTCTAAGTACAATTCAATACATTTGGATAATTGTGTAGACTATGACTACAATAAGTCAATTAATGACTTAAAACAAACGTCAAAAACAGCGACAAAAGTCAAATCCGGTGGTAAGTGTTATACAAAAAAAAATTTTAATTAAAATTTTTAATTAATAAATTTATAATAATAATTAATAAAAGATACTATATTTATAAAAATAATATATTTATAAAAAAATACTATATTTTTAAAAATACTATATTTATAAAAAATACTATATTTATAAAAATACTATATTTATAAAAAATACTATAGTTATAAAAATACTATATTTATAAAAATAATATATTTATAAATTATATTGTTTAAAAAAACAAACAATTTTAGTACACAACTATTGTTTATTTATTAATTAATTTTGAATAAATATATATATACTGTATATATTGTTTAGTACGTCAATGGTTTTACCAGGCATGCACCCAGTTAGGTTTTTTTGTGACCACTGACCTAGCGGACAGTCCCTTCGGCAACCAATCCGTACCCATTGATTACTATCAGAAATGGTGTGCCGCTATTTACGGTCCATATATTACCGGGGAGTTTATCCAGACTCGGGTCAACCGTACTAATGCCAACTATGGTGGCCTGAATCCAGGGTCGGACCTAACAAACGTTGTGTTTGTTAACGGAGCTGTCGATCCCTATCATGTACTGAGTATAGTCAACGACCTAAACAACAACAATCAGTCTATACGAGCTATACTAATGAACAGTACCTCTCACGGGACGGATATGTTAGGCCCGTTGGCCAGTGATTCACAGGAACTGATCGACGGACGGCTGGCCATCGAAAAACAAATACAATTGTTTTTGAAGTAAATGTTATTTTATTAATTATAAATTAAATTAAGTTTTTAGTTAAATATTTAGATTATAAGTACTTTAATAATACTGTATTAAAATAATAATACTCTCAATAAAAATTATACAATTTATTATATAATATATAAAAAAAATAATTACTAAATATTTATTTTATAATTATGATTATTGACTGATTTTTTTTAAAAAAATAAAAAATATTAATATATATATAATAAAGATTATACCTATATATTGTAAATTGTTTTTTATACATAATTTTTTTTAATATAAAGTATATCTCAATCATTTAGATAAATTGTTTGGAAATTTTAGTAAAGGAAAAAAAACTATAAAAAATTGATAATTTAAAAAAAACGTTTTTAAATATAATTATTTTTAAGTTCAACAAGATAAATTGCACTGTATAATAATAAAACAAAACACTTAACCTAGATAAACTGATTATATTGAATTTATAAATATATATATATATATATAGCATATATATATTATAAAAAATATTAAAGTTATTTTTAAATTATTATTATTATTAATTGTACATTAAGCATTTAATTTTATTTAATAGTATAATAATTTAGTACTAAAAAAATAATTATAAGAATTATTATAATAAATATTATTAAACAATAAAATAAATAAATAATAATGAATTTTACAATATTTCTATTGAATGGCCTATTATTGTTGTTGTTGTTCAGCATAAGCACCTGTATTAGTGATGAAAATACTAGACTACTAGTAATTGGTGATCAACCGATGCTACCCAAGTATAATAGTATGTTTCAATTGCCAATTGCCGACAAATATGTTAATACATTACCCGATAATTGGTTTGACCAACGAGTCGATCACTTTAACA
The DNA here is from genome assembly GCF_028296485.1 of Oppia nitens. Classification (NCBI taxonomy): domain Eukaryota; kingdom Metazoa; phylum Arthropoda; class Arachnida; order Sarcoptiformes; family Oppiidae; genus Oppia; species Oppia nitens. Next base: position 427,419 of record NW_026533210.1, read on the forward strand.
CTAGCGATACCCGTACTTACAAACAGGTAATTGTGTTATTATTTATATATATTATTAATACTTATAATATTATAATTATAATATATTACTATATTATATTTTAATTATATATATTTTTACTTATATATTAATTATTATTAATTATTATATATTTATTATAATTATATAATTTTATTATTATTATAATAATATTATTGAATTATATATTGAATTATAATATAATAATAATTAATTGATTTTTTGCTTATTTCAAACACTACTAACATACACACACACACACACACACACACACACACACACACACACACACACACACACACACACACACACACACACAATAATAGCGTTACTTTATAAACAATAAATTTTACAAAACTGGTGGACCAGTATTTCTAATGTTGGACGGAGAAGCTGAAGGAACTGACTATTTTGCAACTGCCGGTGCAATGGCCCGGTATGCCCAACGATTTGGTGCATTAGCTGTAGAACTGGAACATCGATTCTATGGCCAGTCGATACCGACCGAGGATCTATCGGTTGATAATTTGCGATACCTGACCGTTGAACAGGCACTCAAAGATACAGATGAATTTATCCGGTATTTGAACGGAAAGTTATCGCTGAACAGTACGAGTAAATGGATAGTATTTGGCGGTTCGTATTCGGGATCATTGGCCGCCTGGTTTCGTGAGAAATATCCGCATTCAGTGGCCGGTTCGGTGGCCAGTAGTGCACCGGTTGATGCACTCTATGAGTTCAAAGACTATTTTGGTGACGGCAAACTGTTTGGCACCGATTGCACCGATCAGATCAGGTATGGACAATAGTAGTAGTAATAGTAGTAGTAGTGGTAGTAGTAGTGGTAGTAGTAGTAGTAATAGTAGTAATAGTAGTAATAGTAGTAATAGTAGTAGTAGTAGTAGTAGTAGTAGTAGTAGTAGTAGTGGTGGTGGTAGTAGTGGTAGTGGTTGTGGTAGTGGTTGTGGTAGTTGTAGTGGTAGTAGTAGTAGAAGTAGTAATAGTAGTAGTAGTAGTAGTATATACACAAAAAATAATTATCTATTATCTATTTTGGATAACATAGAGAAGCTGTTCGCCAATTGTATGATCAATTGAAGACACCGGAGGGCTGTCAGGCCATTAGCAAACAATTCAATTTGTGTACGCCATTGAACGGGACAGTTATGGATTCGGTACACGCCATGATGCTAGCATTGGTCGGACCGTTTGGTGTGGCCGCACAATACGATGGCCGGCCAGGTATACTAGGGCTGCGTGAAGTTTGCTCAGTGATGACCAACCGGTCGACACCCATACCATTGGACCGGTGGGCGAAATTGAGGAAACAGTTTGCCAGTGGTCGGTGTATTGATCACGACTACAATCATAGTATCGATGGTATGAGAAATACATCAAAAACATCGCCTTTTGTTAAAACTGGCGGTAAGTGTTAGATAATAATAATAATATTTCAAAAATTGTCATCAATATTATTATTATTATTATTATTATTATTATTATTATATGATATGTTATTATTATTATTATTACATTATATTTAGTAAAATCTATTTTATATTTTTTACTTAAAAAACCTATTATAATATAGTAATTGTATAAAATTATATTATGATAAGTATATCTGTATTTATTTAATATAATTCAATATAATTACAATAATTTATTATAATATCTAAAATAATATATATATTTATATATTAATATATAGATCGCCAATGGTTTTACCAAATGTGCGCTGAGTTTGGCTTTTTTATGACCACTGGCCTCGAGGACAGTCCGTTCGGCTATAACTCGATTCCGTTGGAATTTTTTACTAAACAATGTATGGATATCTATGGCAAACAGTTTAGCCCAGAGTTCATACAGACGGCCGTTAATAGGACTAACCGTTTATATGGAGGTTTCAAACCGGACGTCACTAATGTTGTGTTTCCTAACGGTGCTGTCGATCCGTGGCATTTGAGAAGTGTATTGTCGGATCTGAATCCGACTACCCGTGCTATTTACATGAAAAGTACATCCCATGGGGCAGATATGTTGCAACCGTTTCCCAATGATCCCAAGGAGCTGACCGATGCCCGGCTGGCTATTGAAAAACAGTTGCAATTGTTTTTGCAATAAAATAAGTTGAATATAATATCAATACTATAATAACTTATTATAGTAGTAATAATTTATAATTTAAATATAATTATACATATAAATCAATTTTATATATATACAGTATCTAATGTTTCTATATATTATTATAATATTTAGTAACAATATTTGTTATATAAAAGTTTTTGTAATTTGTAATAAATTAATTTTTTTAACAAAAAATAATAATTTTATTTTTAATTATATTAATAATAATAAATTGAGTAAAAAAACAAGATAATTAATATAATATAATTTTCTAATTACTTGATGATTATTAATATAATATAATATATATTATAACAATATTTAAAACTTTTTATTTAAATACTTATAGAGTATAGTAATAAAACTGAAAAAAACTATTAATACTTATAGAGTTTCAATTTCCTCAACAATATTATAAATTATTTATTGAAAAAAAAGTTTTAAAGTTATCATCATTTTTTATTATTGATAGTTACAATTATATAACAAAAAAAATATTTAGCATAAAAATAGCAAAAATAATGCTTAAAAAACAAATGTGTTAAATATATATATTTTTAATATTCAATATAAATACTATAAAAATTATATTATTAATGATATTGTTATTATTAAGATTATTGTATTAATGACATAATACAAAATATAATATCAAATATTAAATAAAAATAAAGTAAATATCTATTTATATATTATATATTGAAATTATTATTATATAATTTAATAATATATGATATTTTATTTTTGTAATCCCAGATATCTGAAGTAGTTTTATTTTAATAGATAAATTGTGAAATTTTTTATTAAAAAAATAATTAGATAATAAAAAATAAGTTTATTATTATTAATAATAATAATAATAATAATAATAATAAATTAAGTGCAACAAGGTTAATCAATGGATACTAATCTAATAGACCAGTATGAAACTACTTAACCTAGATAAACTGATTATATATTCAATATATATATATATATATATAAATAATTGGTAATTATTTTTTTTTGTATTATTTAATTGTACATGGTACATTAATCCTTTAATAAGTATTATAATATAATATAAAAATTTAAAAAAATAATAATAACTATTATTAATAAATAATAATGAAATTAACAATATTTCTATTGAACGCCTTATTGCTGTATTACAGCACCTGTATTAGTGCAAATAGACTACCATCAGTTGGTAATAGTCGACCCGTACACAGGTATGGTATGGGTCGGTGGTGGCGGATACCCATTCCCGACAATCATATCCAAACATTGCCAGACAATTGGTTTGACCACCAACTAGTGGATCACTTTAACACTAGCGATACCCGTACTTTCAAACAGGTAATTGTGTTATATATATATCATTAATAATGTTAATAATAATTAATTGAATTTTTTAAAAAATTTCAAACACTACTAACACACACACACACACACACACACACACACACACACACACACACACAAACACACACAATAATAATAGCGTTACTTTATAAACAATAAATATTACAAAACTGGTGGACCAGTGTTTCTAATGTTGGACGGAGAAGCTGAAGGAACTGACTATTTTGCAACTGCCGGTGCAATGGCCCGGTATGCCCAACGATTTGGTGCATTAGCTATAGAACTGGAACACCGATTCTATGGCCAGTCGGTACCGACCGAGGATCTATCGGTCGATAATTTGCGATACCTGACCGTCGAACAGGCGCTCAAAGACACGGATGAGTTTATCAAGTTTGCTAACAAACATCTATCGTTGGACAGTAGTAGTAGTAAATGGATAGTATTTGGTGGATCATATTCGGGAAATCTGGCCGCTTGGTTTCGGGAAAGATATCCGCACGTAGTGGCCGGTTCGGTGGCCAGTAGTGCACCGGTTAATGCTGTCTACGAGTTTCAGGGATATTTTACGGGTGTTAGCCAATCGTTGGGCACCGAGTGTACCAATCAGATCAGGTATGTGTGTGTGTCTGAATGTATGTGTGTGTATATATGTGTGTATATGTGTGTGTCTGAATGTATGTGTGTGTATATATGTGTGTATATGTGTGTATATGTGTGTATATGTGTGTATATGTGTGTATATGTGTGTATATGTGTGTATATGTGTGTGTCTGATTGTATGTGTGTGTCTGATTGTATGTGTGTGTCTGATTGTATATGTGTGTATATGTGTGTATATGTGTGTATATGTGTGTATATGTGTGTGTATATATGTGTATATGTGTGTATATGTGTGTATATGAGTGTATATGTATGTATATGTGTGTATATTAATAATTTTTTTTGTGGATAATATAGAGAAGCTGTTCGCCAATTGTATGATCAGTTGAAGACACCGGAGGGCTGTCAGGCCATTAGCAAACTGTTCAATTTGTGTACGCCATTGAATGGGACAGCCGTCGATATCGATTCACTGCACAATATGATGATCCAGTTGTTGGCAGCGTTTGGTGTGGCCGCACAATACGATGGCCGGCCATATACAATGGGTGTCAGTGAGGTATGTGCAATCATGACCACCACCACCAACGATACTACTGGGTCGACACCATTGGACAGATGGGCCAAATTGAGTGCTAAATATAGCAAAGGTCAGTGTGTGGCCCACGACTACAATGAAAGTATTAAAGATCTGAAAAATACATCAAAAACATCCCCATCGGTAAAAGCCGGCGGTAAGTGTGATATACAACTGTATTAAACTATAGTATAATAATTATAATAATTTTTAAATTAATATTATAATAGTTTTTTAAATTAATATTATAATAGTTTTTTAAATTAATATTATATTTATAATTATAATTAACATTAAAATATACTATAAATAGGAAATTAATATTTAACTGTTTGTGTTTTTTTTCTATAAATAAAAGTTAAAATAAAAATAATTATAATTTTGTACTAAATTAAGATAATATTTATTTTTTGTTTAATCAGTGAGACAATGGTATTACCAAATGTGCGCTGAGTTAGGCTTATTTATGACCACTGGCCTCGAGGACAGTCCGTTCGGACAAAACTCGATTCCATTAGAATTTTTTACTAAACAATGTGTGGATATCTATGGCAAACAGTTTAGCCCTGAGTTCATACAGACGGCCGTTAACAGGACTAACCGTTTGTACGGCGGTTTCAAACCGGACGTTACAAACGTTGTGTTTACTAACGGTGCTGTCGATCCGTGGCATGCGTTGAGTGTATTGACGGACTTGAATCCGACTACCCGTGCTATTTACATGAATAGTACATCCCATGGGGCAGATATGTTGCAATCGCTACCCAATGATCCCCAGGAGCTGACCGATGCCCGGCTGGCCATTGAAAAACAGTTGCAATTGTTTTTGCAATAAAATAAATAATTGGTTATAATTATAATAATAATATAATAGTAATAATAATTAATTGAAATATACTTTAATTTATATTATTATTATTTTTGTTGTTGTTATTAACTGTTATATATTGTGTGTATATATAGATATTACTTAGATTGACATTACATTTGTTTTATAATTTAGTTATTTAATAAAAATCATATTATTATAAATATATATTAAATAGCAAATATTAAAACATATTATTATTTCAATTTTGTAATCACTGGTTAAATATATGATTAAATTATATTATAAGTACTTATAATTTAGTAATAAACATATTTTTTTATAAACTAATTAATTTATTAGTAAAATAATATAAAAAATTATAGACAATAAGCTAAGTTATTAATTAATAAATGATTTTAAATGTTATAACATTTTTTATTTTGTATAAATTAATATTTATTTTCCTCAAGTATTTAAAACTAAAAAAAAATTGTTAATTAATTTTTTTTCATAAAATTGTTGTAACTTTTTTTTAATAATATCTTTTAGTTAATTTAACAATAATAATAAAATAAATTTATTAATGAAATTGAAAACTAAATGATAATAAAAAAAAGATTATAATTAAGTTAAGTGCTTAATAAAAATTAATTCAATCAATTAATTCAATACAATCAATATGTAGTAATAGTACATTAAGGTCCACTTACCCTAAATAAACTGATAAAATAACAATTATAAAAAAAAATAGATAAACAATACATGTATATAAATAGATATCCCATAACATAATAAAAATATAACTTTATAGTAATTATTAAAAAAAAATTTTAGTTACTTTTTAGTTATTAAAAAAATAATAATAATAAAAAACTAATACTAATATAATTAAAAAATGAAAATATTTATATTGAATACTCTAATAACTTTATACACACTATTATACACCGGCACCTGTATTAGTGCTAATAATAATAATAATAGACAACTATTTGCTACCCGACCAGTACTACGACCACCCATTGGCGACAATTATGTCAATACATTACCGGATAATTGGTTTGACCAACGAGTGGATCATTTTAACACTAGCGATATCCGTACTTTCAAACAGGTAATTGTGTTAATTAATTATATATATATAAATTTATTATATATAAATATATAAATTTATTATATATAAATATATAAATTTATTATATATAAATATATAAATTTATTATATATAAATATATAAATTTATTATATATAAATATATAAATTTATTATATATAAATATATAAATTTATTATATATAAATATATAAATTTATTATATATAAATATATAAATTTATTTAATAAAATATCCCATTAATACTGTAAATATTAATTTATTGTTTTTTCAAATAATCCTATTAAACAAAACAAATAAAAAACTACTAACACACACACACACACACACACACACACACACACACACACACACACAACAATAGCGATATTTTATAAACTATAAATACTACAAAACGGGTGGACCGGTATTTCTAATGTTGGACGGGGAGTCAGAGGCCAGCGATTTTTTTATAACCCAGGGTGGTGTGGCCAAGTATGCTGAAAAATTTAACGCAATGACCGTAGACCTCGAGCATCGATTCTATGGTAAATCGATGCCTACGGAAGATCTATCCACCGAAAATCTGAGATACCTGTCCATCAAACAGGCACTCAAAGATACGGAACAGTTTATCGATTATTTAAATAAGAAACTATCACTTATTAATACTAAATGGATAGTATTTGGCGGATCGTATGCCGGAGCACTGGCCGCTTTGTTCCGGGAAAAATACCCGCATTCAGTAGCCGGTGCTGTGGCCAGTAGTGCAACAGTTAATTCAATATACGATTGTAAACAATATTTCGGTGTTGTTAGCCAATCGTTGGGCTCGGAGTGCTCCAAACAGATCAGGTATGCTATTGTTAAACTCAATTGTGGGGCTATTAATATAAAAACATAACATCACTACCACTGGTATAGTCTGGCTGTCCATCAATTAGAAGATCAGATGAAATCCATAAAAGGTTGGCAAACAATTGGCAAACAATTCAATCTGTGTCAGCCATTGGACGGTACAGATCCGGGTTCCGTACATCAGATGCTCTATTCGTTGGCCATACCGTTTGCAGTGGCCGCACAATATAACGGTACAACTGATCTGGGTATCCGTCAGGTATGCGCAGTGATGACCAACTATACTTCGATGACACCGTTAGACAGATATGCAAAAGTACAGTCACTGTTCCTCAGAGGCCAGTGTCTGGATTGTGATTATAATAAGTACGTTAAAAGGATGAAAAATACGACATCGGATGTCCAATCCATGGGTATGGGCTATAAAAATGTTAAATAATAATCACTTGGTTTTTGTACCGTTTCCCGGTCCTGGGAATCCCGTATAGTGATGATAGCCCAGACCTCACTGAGTACCCCCCCATAGCACTTTCATAACTTATGTAACATAGTTATGAAAGTGCTATGGGGGTAATCAGGGGGTGGGGTCTGGTCTACCATCACTATACAGGATTTCCAGGACCGGTAATCCCTACAAAAACCTAATCACTTATATATACTGTATACAAACATACATAAGCTCGACAATGGATCTATACGACATGTTCAGAGATTGGCGATTTTACCACTACTAGCCTACCCGGTAGTCCGTTTGGACATAACCTAACTGTTGACGGTTTTGTCAAACATTGTACCGATATTTATGGCCCTGAATTCACCGCCCAATCCATACAGCGGGCCGTCGACGATCATAATGCCAACTATGGCGGTGCCAAACCTAACCTAACAAATGTGGTGTTTCCCAATGGTTCACTGGATCCGTGGTCAGTGCTAAGTGTATTGCACGACCTGAACAACAGTACCCGAGCCGTGTTCATTGAGGGTACATCTCATGGATCGGATATGATGGCCGAACAGCCAACTGATCCCCGGGTGCTGATTGATGCGCGAAAAACTATTGAAAAACAATTGCAATTGTTTTTGCAATAATAATAAAATAAATAGTGTAAGTTTTCAATACTGTAAATACTAATAATAAAATACATTATTATATTAATTGAATTAATTAATTTTGAATTTAAAATTATTATTATTTTTGTTGTTGATATATATTAAGTGTAAACTTTTTCCCCAATATTTTTAATAATAATAGCATAATATTTAAAAAAAATATATATATTAAATAAATATATACCGGTATACTGTATATATATATTTAAATTACAAAATAATAAAATAAATTATTATAATATTAATTGAATGAATTAATTTTGAATTTAAAATTATTAATATTTTTAAAAAATATATATTAATGTAAATTTTTTTCCCAATAATTTTAATAATAATATTATTTTTTCAAAAAAAATATTAACTAGTACTGTATCTATTTAATTGTATAAATATAGATATATATTTAAATTACAAAATTATAAAATAAGTTATTGAATACTTGTTTAGATAATAAGCTAATAGTAATAATAATAATAATAATAATACAGTAACTTATTTAAACTGAGTGCATCAAGGTTGAAAATTAATAATTAATAAAATTAATCAGTTCAACAAGGTCCAGTTAATCTGTTAACTATAGATTATTACTATGATATTGTGAAATTATTAATGAAATATTAAAAAACATTTAACCTAAATAAACTGATTATATCAATAATATTTATTTAAAAAAAATAATAATATAAATAAATAATAAAAATTTAATATATACAGTATTTATAAATATAATACAGTTAAAACATTTTAAAAAAAAATAATAAAAACATGTATGGCATGTATGGTCACCCTATTTACCGACACAATCATATAATATTAACCACATATTGCCCGACATTTAAGTACAATACAACCTGTATATTAACCTTAAAAAATAGCTCAAATATTCACTGCTATACTAAATTGTATCTCAAGTGGTTTTAATAGATAGATAGATAATATATTAAACTTTATAGTACTTTAAATTATAATAACAAATAATAATAATAATAATAACATATTTAAACCGAGTACATTAAGGTTGAAAATTAATTCAATAATATATATATAAATACAATTAAAATAATTTTATTATTATTAGTAAAAAAAACTTAACATTTAATTTAATTATAAGTATACTAATAATAATAATTAATTATAATTTAATAAATAAATAAAAATGAAATCTATTATATTTATATTGAATACCTTTTTAACATTACATACAACATTGTACGGCACATTATGTAGCGGCCAATCTGTCTACATGTATGGTATGCGTGGACCACCCGTTCCCGACAATCATATACAAACATTACCGGATAATTGGTTTGACCAACGAGTCGATCATTTTAATACAAGCGATACCCGTACTTTCAAACAGGTAATTGTGTTTATATATACAGTATACCGTATATACAGTATATAAATCTGTAAAAAAACAAATTATATGTAAATTAATTAATAATTATATTTAAAAAAATTTTTTTTTAAATAATAATATTTATATAGCGTTATCATATAAATGATAAATATTACAAAACTGGTGGACCAGTGTTTCTAATGTTGGACGGAGAAGCTGAGGGAACTGACTATTTTGCAACAACGGGTGCAATGGCCGAGTTTGCCTCAAGATTTAACGCCATAGCTGTCGAACTGGAACACCGATACTATGGCCAGTCGGTACCGACTGTGGATCTGTCGGTCGATAATTTGCGATACCTGACCGTCGAACAGGCCCTGAAAGATACCGATGAGTTTATCGGGTATTTGAATGGAAAGTTATCACTAACTAATACAACTAAATGGATAACGTTTGGCGGATCGTATGCCGGATCACTGGCCGCCTGGTTTCGTGAGAAATATCCCCAATCGGTGGCCGGTTCGGTGGCCAGTAGTGCACCGGTTCAGGTACGGTACGAATTCAAAGAGTATTTAGGTGTCGATAGCCAATCGTTGGGTACTGAGTGTACCAATCAGGTCAGGTATGTACTAATAAAACTGTATATATTTATATAAAAAACATGTTATTATTTTTATGACACACATAGAGAAGCATTCAAACAAATAGAGGATCAGTTGAAAACATCCCAAGGCTGCCAACTACTAACCAAACAGTTCAATCTGTGTACACCAATGAATGGTACAGATCTGGATTCAGTACATAATCTTAAGTTCAACCTAATTGTCCCGTTGGGTATGGCCGCTCAATACGATGGACAGATACCGTTAAGCGTCGGTAAAGTGTGCGCAATGATGATGACCAATGTGTCCATCAAACAACCGGTTGAACGATTGGCTAGTGTCCAGTCAGAGTATCTGAGCGGTAAATGTTTGGATTATGATTGGATAAAATATGTCAATCAACTAAAAGAGACGTCCAAAACAGCACCGTTAGTCCGGGCGGGGGTAAGTGCTATATACAGTATATATTAGGAAATTAATAACTAAAAAATAATATATTAATTAATTAATTTTTTTATATATAATAATAGTGATAATAATAATAATTTTAAAAATATTTTTTATCATTTAATATTATTAAATTAATAATTAATTTTTTTTAAAAAAATAAATATTATAATAGTTTTTAATTAATATTATAATAGTTTTTAATTAATATTATAATAGTTTTTTAAATTAATATTATAATAGTTTTTAATTAATATTATAATAGTTTTTTAAATTAATATTATAATAGTTTTTTAAATTAATATTAAATACACTATAAATAAGAAATAAATATTTAACTGCTTTTTATATATAATAAAAACAGTTAAATAAAAATAATTTTCTACTAAATTATGATAATATATTCATAATTTGTGTTTCAAGTGAGACAATGGACTTACCAGACGTGCACTGAGTTAGCATTTTTTATAACCACTGGCCTCGAGGACAGTCCGTTTGGTCGGAACTCAGTTCCAGTTGATTACTGGACCAAACAGTGTACCGATGTTTTTGGCAATGAGTTTACGCCGGAGTCAATCAAGAAAGCAGTGGACAAGTTTAACGCCGGTTACGGCGGTTTCAAACCTAACGTCACAAATGTTGTCTTTCCCAATGGATCGGTCGATCCGTGGCATGCGTTGAGTGTACTGAATGATCTGAACAATAGTACCCGAGCTGTCTATATAAACGGTACATCCCATGGATCGGATATGGTTCAAACAAAGCCAACTGATCCACAGGTGCTGACCGATGCCCGGCTGGCTATTGAAAAACAGTTGCATTTGTTTTTGCAATGAAAATAAAATATTGTTAATTAAAAAATACTCTACTATTAAATATTAAATATTTTTTTTGTTAAATGTAAACTAAATTTAAAAAAAAATTAATATATAACAAATTAATATATAATAAATTATTATTAATAATAAATAAGATATATATAAAAATAAATAGTGCTTGCTCACTTATTTAATAATAAATTTTTTTTTTGTATTTTTAATTATTATTATTTCTATTAAACTTATAAACTTAATAGTTAATAATAAATATAAATTTATTTATTTTTAATCTAAATAGTTTGATTAATTTTTCTATTTATTTAAAAATAAAATACAAATTGTAATTAATTATAATATTTAGTTTATTTTATAAAAAATATATCTATATATAAATTAATTGTAAATTTAACAAATAAATATTTTTTTTAAGTATCATATTATAGTAATACTGTATATTAATTATATATATTTTTATATAATATTAGGGTAGATATTATGATTTTTTATATTTTATTGCAAAAACAATTGCAACTGTTTTGCAATTGTTTTCCGGGCATCGGTCAGCTCCTGGGGGTCAGTGGTTTGCGGTGGAAACAAATCCAGACAATGGGACGAACCGTTTATATAGACAGCTCGGGTACTGTTGTTCAGGTCCTCCAATACACCCAATGCGTGCCACGGATCCAGTGAACCGTTAGGAAAGGCAACGTTTGTGACGTTAGGTCGGAAACCTCCGTAATAGGTGTTAGTCGTTTGGACAGCTTTCTGGATGAACTGTGGGGTAAATTGTTTGCCAAATATGTCGACACACTGTTTAAGATAGTATTCAACCGGTACTGAACGATATCCGAACGGACTGTCCTCGAGGCCAGTCGTCTGAAAGTAGCCAAACTCATGGCACGTTTGATAAGTCCATTGTCGGGCTATTTTGAAAAACAATTAATTAATATATTATTTTAGTTAATTAATTTAATTAAATAATTAAAATAATTAAAAAAAAAGTTAATTGTTTTTTTAAAAATAAATATCTATTATATATAGTATATACAATATATTATAAAGATCTTAAAATTTATATTATATAATAATTTTTACAAAACTTATTACTAAAATTATTTCTAAAATAATACTAAAAAATAATACTAAAAATTAATACTAAAAATTAATACTAAAAATTATTACTAAAATTAATACTAAAAATTATTACTAAATTTATTACTAAAACTATTATTATTTAATTATTAATTAATTAATATAACACTTACATCCGATTTGAACCACTGGTGATGTCTTTGAAATGTTTTTATAGGCTTTAATTGCTTCTCCATAATCATAGGCCAGACATTCATCTTTGCTAAACTGTTTGTGCAATTTTGACCATCTCCGCAATGGTGTGGACGACCTATCATCCATACCATCGTTGGCCATCACTTTGCATACCTGTTGTACACCGATTACACCGGGTTTACCATTGTGTTGGGCGGCCACAGCAAACGGCATAATCAGATTAAACCACATTAGTTGAACCGACGGCTGGTCTGTACCGTTCAATGGTGTACACAGATTGAACTGTTTGCTGATGACTAGCCAGCCCTCCGGTGTCTTTAACTGATCCTCTAATTGATGGACAGCATCTCTGAGTGATAACAATAATAATAATAATTTATTTTTTTTTGTTTAAAAAATTACAAAATACCTGATATGATTGGTACAGTCGGTGCCCAATACTTGGCTAACAACACCAAAATATCTACTGAATTCAAAGCGATCCTCAACCGGTGCACTACTGGCCACCGAACCGGCCACTGCGTGCGGGTATTTCTCCCGAAGCCAAGCGGCTAGATTTCCCGCATACGATCCGCCAAATGCTATCCATTTACTATTGGCCAGCGATAAACTATCGGTTAGTTTTAGGATAAACTGTTCAATATCTTTGAGCGCCTGTTCGCTGGACAGATAGCGTAGATTATCAACCGATAGATCCACAGTCGGAACCGATTTACCGTAATAACGGTGCTCCAGATCAATGGCCAATGCATTGAACTGTTCGGCATACTTGGCAACGGCACCATCTGTTATAATAAAGTCCATGGCCTCGGATTCTCCGTCCAGATAAAGAAATACTGGTCCACCAGTTTTGTAATATTTATTGTTTATAAAGTATCGCTATGTGTGTGTATGTGTGTGTATGTGTGTGTGTGTATGTGTGTGTATGTGTGTGTGTATGTGTGTGTATGTGTGTGTATGTGTGTGTGTATGTGTGTGTGTGTGTGTGTATGTGTGTGTATGTGTGTGTATGTGTGTGTATGTGTGTGTATGTGTGTGTATGTGTGTGTATGTGTGTGTATGTGTGTATGTGTGTATGTATGTGTGTTGTTGTTGTGTTTTTAAAAATAATAAAATACAATTAATAAATTACTGTATAATTAGTGTAATTTAATTTTTATAAATATTTTTTTTAAAAACTTAATTACCTGTTTGAAAGTACGGGTATCGCTAGTGTTAAAGTGATCGACTCGTTGGTCAAACCATTTTTCTGGTAATGTGTTGACATGATTGTCGGAAACGGGTGGCCGAAACATGCCATACATATTGGCATATTGTTTATGCTTTGTTGTATATTTTTTACCTACCGTTCCGCCGCTACAATAGCCATACAAAGTGTATAGACTTATTAAGAAATTCAATGAAAATATCGTTAATTTCATTATTAATTTATTTTTACAATTATTATTATTTTTTATTTAAAAAATAAATAAATAAATAAAATGTTTAAACTTAATTGAAAAGTTTTCATACAAAACAACTATTTATATACAGTGTATAAGTTATTAAATATTTAATCAATAGATTAATTAATTATTAATCAAAATACTATATATAATATAAGTTTATAGTTAACACACTTAACTAATATACTGTATATATATATAATTACTAATATAACTAATATATAATATATAATTAAGTGTGTATATATATAGTTTAGATAAATAGATATTAAAAGTACTTTATTATTGCACACTTATTATTATTATTTTTTAATATATATATATATAGATTTATTGTATTAATTGATTCAAACTTTTTGTACTAAATTTTTATTATCATCAATTTTTTGTTTGCTGCTAATTGCAGTAAAATTTTTAATTATTAATATTAAACAAAAATTATCTAATTATTAGCTAAGTTAACAATATTATAATCTATTTGTTATAGAAATTAATTAAATTTCTAATTAATTTATCAAAAATTAATAGGAATATATTTTTAATAAAACTTTGAATTTAAATTTTAAATTTTGATTAAATAAATAATTAACTTTCAATACAAATCTTATAATTTATTTTTAGTTAGTAATTAGAAAATATTTTTATTAAAAAAAATTAATAAAAAAATAATACTAAATGATTGATGTCAATAATAATATGTAATTAATAATAACGTTAATAAATAATAATTATTTTGTTTATTTATAAAATAAATTTCCAATTAAAATAACTAACATTAATATAGTAATAATTAAATATATTAATATAATATATAATTTATATCAATAATTATTTATGATTACTATTATTAAAAAAACATTAAAATTATAGTTTTATTTAAAATAATACTAAATATATTTCTTAAAAAATAGTTAGCCTTTTGTTGTTTTGAAATTTTGAATTTTTCTAATTAATAATTAGCTTATAAATAGATATAAAAAAATAAAATCAATTATTTATAAATTATGATTTTTATTTTTACTGTATATTCAAGTTTTTTTAGCAAAAATAATTAATTTTGTAAACATAAATAAACTGAAATATTATATCAAATTTAAATAAAATATAGTACAGTATAATATGATAGAAAAAAATATAAATTAAAAAAAAATCTTATTAGTTTTAATTTGACTTTTTAAATTAACAATTATTAACTACAAATAATTATTTATTTATTTATTTACTATAACAAATATAATATTAATAATAATAAAAAATAATAATTGTAAATTTAATTAATCAAATTTCATGCCAAAAAAATATATGATAATTACAGTACAGTATTATTATTATTATTATTATTAGGATAGATATTATTATTAATTTTTTAAAAATTTTATTTTATTGTAAAAACAATTGCAACTGTTTTGCAATGGTTTTGCGGGCATCGATCAGCTCCTGGGTGTCAGTGGATTGCTGTGCAAACAAATCGGAGCCATGAGACGACCCGTGTATGTATAGGGCACGGGTACTGTTGTTCAGGTCCTTCAATACGCCCAACGCATGCCAGGGATCGAGTGAACCGTTAGGAAACACTACGTTCGTGACGTTAGGTCGGAAACCGCCGTACAAGGCGTTAGTCGTTTGGACAGCTTTCTGGATGGACTGTGGGGTAAACTGTTTGCCATAGATATCTGAGCACTGTTTAAGAAAATAGTCGACAGGAACGGCATTATGACCGAACAGACTGTCCGGGAGGCCAGTGGTCTGGAATAGGCCGAACTCATTGCAGTCCTGGTATGTCCATTGTCGCACTAGATTTAACAAAAAAAACAATATGATATATATATATATAATTTTATTCAGTGTTTCGAAATGGGGGGTGGTAAGGCCATTAATTGGGAATTTATTAGGAATATATAAGGAATATATCAGGAATTTATTGGGAATTTACTGGGTATTTATTGGGAATTTGGGAAAAAATTATCGTTTAAAAAATGTAATAACCCCATCCTATATCCCACAAGTTTTTTTTCAAGATTTTTACAATTTTACCCCCCCCCCTATGCCCCCTGAGATCGAAACCTTGAATTTTATTATAATATTGCAACACAACAAAAAAACAAACACTTACTCCCGGCCCTAGCCATTGGTGATGTTGTCGACGTATTTCTATAGACTCTAATATTTTCATTGTAATCGTAGTCAATGCACTCGCCTTTGCTAAACTGTTTGTGCAATTTTGCCCATCTATCCAATGGTGTCGACCCATCCATATCGTTGGTGGTCGTCATCATCCCTTTGCATACTTCTTGTACACCGATTATACCGGGTTTGCCGTCGTGTTGTGCGGCCACAGCAAACGGTATGATTAGCCCAAATCTAAGCAAATGTACGGAACTGGTGTCCGTAGTACTGTTCAATGGTTTACACAGATTGAACTGTTTGCTGATTGACTGCCTGCCCTCCGGTGTCTTCAATAGATCCTCTAATTGATGGACAGCCTCTCTGAATGAATAATAATAATTAATTAGCTTTTAATTAATAATTTCTAATAATAATAATTTCTAATAATAATAATAATAATAATTTCTAATAATAATAATAATAATAATTTCTAATAATAATAATAATAATTTCTAATAATAATAATAATAATAATAATAATTTCTAATAATAATAATAATAATAATTTCTAATAATAATAATAATAATAATTTCTAATAATAATAATAATAATAATTTCTAATAATAATAATAATAATAATAATAATTTCTAATAATAATAATAATAATAATTTCTAATAATAATAATTTCTAATAATAATACCCAATAGGTTTTGAACATTTCTTTAAAGATTCTTCAACAACACCGAAATACTCTTTGAATTCAAACCGGTCCTCAACCGGTGCACTACTGGCCACCGAACCGGCCACTGCGTGCGGGTATTTTTCGCGGACCCAAGCGGCTAGATTTCCCGCGTACGACCCGCCAAATGCTATCCATTTACTACTAGTATTAGTCAACGATAAACTATCGGTTGATTTTAGGATAAACTGTTCAATATCTTTGAGAGCCTGTTTGCTGGACAGGTATCTCAAATTGTCTAACGATAGGTCAGGTGTCGCCACCGATTGGCCGTAATACCGGTGCTCCAACTCTATGGCCAATGCATTGAACTGTTGGGCATAGCTGGCAATGGCACCCTCTGTTATAAAGTAGTCACTGGACTCTCCCTCACCATCTAATACCAGAAATACTGGTCCACCGGTTTTGTAATATTTATCGTTTATAAAGTAACGCTAAAATGTGTTTATTATATATTTATACAGTAGTATAATTAATATTAAAAACAATTATTTATTAATTAAAAAATTAATTAATTAATTAATTACCTGTTTGAATGTACGGCTATCGCTTGTATTAAAATGATCTAATCGTTGGTCAAACCATTTATCTGGTAATGTTTGGATATGATTGTCGGGAACCGGTAGCCGTAACCTACCATAATTGTTAAACCCGATACCACTACAGTAACCATACAGTGTGTATAGAGTTACTACTAATAATAATACATTCAATTTATTAGTTAATTTCATTATTAACTATATGTTTTGAGTAACTTAATTATTAACAGAACTTATAATTTATTTTTAATAAATAAAATTTTTAAGTTATAATAATAATAATAATACTTATGACACTAAAAAAAAACATTTATATTTATATATAAATAATTAGTTAGTTATTATTTAATACTACATTATAGATAAATTTTTAATCAATTTTAGCAAATCTGGTTAAGTGTTTACTCATTGTACTCATATATATTATTGCAATTGTGATTATAATTTTTAAAAAATAAATAAATAAAACTAAAATAAAATGTTCAATTTTAATTGTCAAGTTATATGATAATAATAGATATGGAAAAAATAATAGTTATATTTATTACTAAACAGTTTTTTTTAATAATTATTAGTTAGTTTATATTTTTTAATCAAAGTTTAGATAAATTTATTTTTTTCAGATTAAATCAGATTAAAATAAATAAATAAATAAAAAAGGTTAAGTATTTACTTATTGTACTATAATTATTAATTTCACCTAAATTTTATTAATATATTATATATATAATTTATTATTGATTAATTTTGGTGCACTAAAAAAATATTGAATTTTTATTATTATTATTATTATTATCAATTTAATAATTTTCATTCAATATTGTTGTAATAAATAATAAATGAAACATTTAGTAAATTTTTATAAGTGATGTTTAATTAAGTATTATATTTTTGTTTGTTTAGCTAATTAAATATTACCTATTATTATAATTTGTTGGAAAATTTTTTTTTTTTTAAATCAAAAATACTGTTCAAACATTTACTACTTTATAATTTTATTGTTTTTTTTGTTTTAATTTATGTTAAAAATCGTTTACATTTTATTTTATAATATATTACACAATTTACTGTGAGCTAAATATATAAAGTTTAATTGCATTAAAAAATAATTTGATAAACATTTAATAATAATTAAAAAATATATTATTTATTTTAATAAGTTATTACTTATAGTTTTATTAACTATTAATTTATGATAATTACAAAATTAATATTAAATGATTGATGTCAATAATACTGGTCAATAATAATTTGTAATTACAGTTAAAAAAATATAATTAATTTGGTTTATTTATAAAATAAATTTCCAATTAAAATAACTAACGTTAATATATTAATAATTAAATATTATTTTTCTAATTAATAATTATAGAATTAATAAATACAAATAAATAAAAATCAATTATACAAATATGTAAATTATTATTATTATTTTAAATTAATAATAAATTAACTGAAAAATATTTAAATAATAAATAATAATAATACAACAAAATTAATTATAATATTTAACATAAATAAATAAATATTTTATTTTATTTTTTATAGAAATATATGATAATTAATGTACTATTATATTATGATTTTTATTTTTATTTATTTTTTAACTACTTTATTGCAAAAACAATTGCAACTGTTTTGCAATGGTTTTCCGGGCATCGGTCAGCTCCTGGGGGTCAGTGGTTAGCGGTTGAAACAAATCCGAGGCATGGGATGTCCCGTGTATGTATAGGGCACGGGTACTATTGTTCAGGTCCTTCAATACGCCCAACGCTTTCCACGGATCAGTTGAACCGTTAGGAAACACTACGTTCGTGACGTTAGGTCGGAAACCGCCGTAATAGGTGTTAGTCGTTTGGACAGCTTTCTGGATGGACTGCGGGGTAAACTGTTTGCCATAGATATCGGAGCATTGTTTAAGAAAATAGTCGACAGGAACGGCATTATGACCGAACAGACTGTCCGGGAGGCCAGTAGTCTGAAATAGACCGAACTCATTGCAGTCCTGGTATGTCCATTGTCGACCTTATTTTACAAAAAAACAATATAATATATATATATAGGATAATTATAGGGAATTTATAGGGAAATTACTGGGAATTTAATGGGAATTTAGTGGGAATTTACTCAAATATGACAAAAATTATCGTTTAATAATGCAATAAAAAAATTTCACCCTACCCTATAATTCCCCCCCCCCTCTAAGCTCTTTCGAGATTAACCCCACCCCCTGAAATCGAAAACTTTTCGCAACCCTGATATATACAGTATATATATATATATATAATTTTATTTATAATATTGCAAAAAACACTTACTCCCGGCCCTAGCCATTGGTGATATGATTGTCGGGAACGGGTGGCCGTAACATAGCATACTTATTAAACCCGATACTACTGGGCAATTGTTTTACTGTCCGGCAGCTACAGTAGCCATACAGTGTGTATAGACTTAACAATACATTCAATAATATTAACGATTTCATTATTAACTATATGTTTAATTAACTTAAAAAATTATAATTTATTTTATTTTCAAATATTATTTTTTTAATAAATAAATTGTTTACTTTTAATTTAAGTTTTAATTTAATAGTTGTTATATTATAGTTATGACACTAATTTATATATATTGTATATAATTAATTATATTTACTATTTTAATCATAATTTTGTTTTTATTGATAAATTTTAGTATTTTTTAATCAATTTTAACAAATCTGGTTAAGTGTTTACTCATTGTACTCATATATTATTGAAATTGATTATATTATTATTGATTATTAATTTTAATTGTCAAGTAATATAATAATAATAATAGCTATGCTAAGTAATAGTTAGTTAAAAAAAGGTTAAGTTTTTACTTATTGTACTATAAAATATTATTTCACAAATACTATTAAATATCAATATATCAAAAAATATTGATAATTTATTGTTATCAATTTTTCATAATTATCATTTAATATTGTTATAATAAATAAATAAATAAATGAGACATTTAGTAGATTTTTTATAAGTGATGTTTAATTAAGTAATTTTTGTTTGTTTAGCTAACTATATATAAATATGGCTTTTATTATAATTATTTTTTTTTATAGAAATTTATTTAGAAATATCTAAAATACTTTTCAAAATTGAATACTATATTGTTTTTATATTCAATGTTTTTATTTATTTATTTTTAAATCAATCGTTAATATTTTAATTTATAATAAAACTAAATTTATTGTGAGCTTAATATAAAGTTTGTAATAATTTGATAGACTATTAATAAAAATAATTTCATAAACATTTAATAATAACAAAAATATTTGTATTAATAATTTATTACTTAACTATTAATATATGGTAATTACAGTTTATACTGATAATTAATTAATTAATAATTAAAAAACATTTACAACATTAACTTAATGCAAATTTAACATAATATTTTTTAGTGTTATTTATTATTATTATTATTTTAAATTAATAGTAAATTAACTACAAATACAATTAATAATAATAATTAATAATTTATTTATTATTGCAACAACAAAATTAATTAAAATATTTAACAAATAAATATTTTAATTATTTTTTTAGAAATACATGATAATTATATTACAATTATATTATGATTTTTACTGTATATTCAAATGTTTATTGCAAAAACAATTGCAACTGTTTTGCAATGGTTTTCCGGGCATCGGTCAGCTCCTGTGGGTCAGTGGTTTGCGGTGGAAATAGATCCGAGCCATGGGATGTCCCATGTATGTATACGGCACGGGTACTATTGTTCAGGTCCTTCAATACGCTCAGCGCGTGCCACGGATCAGTTGAACCGTTAGGAAACACTACGTTCGTGACGTTAGGTCGGAAACCGCCGTAATAGGCGTTAGTCCTGTTGACTGCTTTCTGGATGGACTGCGGAGTAAATTGTTTGCCAAATATGTCGACACACTGTTTCAGAAAGTATTCAACCGGTACTGAACGATAACCGAACGGACTGTCCACGAGGCCAGTCGTCTGAAAGAAGCCAAACTCATTGCACGTTTGGTAAGTCCATTGTCGCACTAGATATAAAAAATAATTGTTTTTTTTAAAAAATAAATATCTAATAAAAAAATATACAATATATTATAGAGATTTTAAAATTTATATTATATAATATATTTTTACAAAAATTATTACTAAAATGATTACTAATATTATTACTAAAATGATTACTAATATTATTACTAAAATAAATAATAAAATTATTAACTAAAATCATTAACTAAAATCATTACTCATTACTAAAATTATTACTAATATTATTACTAAAATTATTATTAAAGATATTTATAGAGATATTTTTAATTTATATTATAATAATATATGATTACTATATAGTAAATTATTATTATTACTGTATAATTATAATTAAAAATGAAATATAATAATAATAATTATTATTATTTTTATATAACACTTACTCCCGATTTGGACAACTGGCGATGTTTTTGATATATCTCTATAGGCTTTAACCGATTCATTGTAATCATAGGACAGACACTGGCCTTTGCTGAACTGTTTGTGCAATTTCGACCATCTCTGCAATGGTGTCGATCCGTCCTTATTATAGGCCATCACTTCGCATACCTCTTGGATACCGATTACACCGGGTTTACCATTGTGTTGGGCGGCCACAGCAAACGGTACAATCAGATTAAACCACATTAGTTGAACCGACGGCTGGTCTGTACCGTTCAATGGCGTACACAGATTGAACTGTTTGCTTATAGACTGCCTGCCCTCCGGTGTCTTCAATAGATCCGCTAATTGATGGACAGCCTCTCTATAAATAATAATAATAATAATAATTTCTAATAATAATAATAATTTCTAATAATAATAATAATTTCTAATAATAATAATAATTTCTAATAATAATAATAATTTCTAATAATAATAATAATAATAATTTCTAATAATAGTAATAATAATTTCTAATAATAATAATAATTTCTAATAATAATAATAATAATAATTTCTAATAATAATAATAATAATAATAATTTATAATAATAGTAATAATAATTTCTAATAATAATAATAATAATTTCTAATAATAATAATAATTTCAACAATAATAATAATAATTTCTAATAATAATAATAATTTCTAAAAATAATAATAATTTCTAATAATACTAATAATAATAATAAGTTAACAATACCTGATAGGTTTGGTACATATGGTACCCAATGCTTCGCTAACGACACCGAAATACTGATTGAATTCATAGCTAACACCAACCGGTGCACTGCTGGCCACCGAACCGGCCACTGCTTGCGGATATTTTTCGCGTACCCAAGCGGCCAGTGCTCCCGCATACGATCCGCCAAATGCTATCCATTTACTAGTACTGGCCAGCGATAAACTATCGGTCGTTTTCATGATAAACTGTTCAATATCTTTGAGAGCCTGTTCGCTGGACAGGTATCTCAAGTTGTCTAACGATAGATCAGATGTCGGCACCGAATGGCCATAATATCGGTGCTCCAACTCTATGGTCAATGCGTTAAACTGTTGGGCATATAAGGCAACGGCACCCTTAGTTATAAAGTAGTCACTGGACTCTCCCTCACCATCTAATACTAGAAACACTGGTCCACCGGTTTTGTAATATTTATCGTTTATAAAGTAACGCTAAAATGTATTTATATTAATATAATCGGTAATTAATATTAAAAACTATTATTAATTAATTACTAATTTAATTAATTTAATTACTAATTTAATTAATTTAATTACTAATTTAATTAATTTAATTGCTAATTTAATTAATTAATTACTAATTACCTGTTTGAATGTACGGCTATCGCTTGTATTAAAATGATCTAATCGTTGGTCAAACCAATTGTCCGGTAATGTTTGGATATGATTGTCAGGAACGGGTGGCCGTAACATACCATAGTTGTTAAACCCGATACCATTAATGGGCAATTGTTTTACTATACCACCACTACAATAGCCATATAGTGTGTATAAAGTTATTATTAATACATTTAATATTGTTGATTTCATAATTAATTTTTCTTTTTAAATAATATTATTAATTATTATTATTATTATTTTAGTTAAGAGTATTTAGATTTTTTTTATTTTGCTAAACATTACATCAATTTATATATTAATAATTTTAATCAATTTTAATTGTTTTATCAGTTTTAGTAATGTTGAAGTGTTTTAGTTATATATTGAACTATTGATTATAATTAACCTTGTTGTACTTTTGTAAAAACTAAACTTATCTAGTTAATATATATTAAAAGTTATCTTAATAAAACTATATTATTATTTTTATTTTATTTTTTAATTATTTAAAATATGGCAAAATATGATATTTTCTTAATTATTTAAAAAAAATATTTATTTGTTTATTTTCATTTAATAAATAATAATTTTTATTACATATTTAAAAAATATTTTTTTAATATTAATTAAATTATATTTATATATACAGTATACTGTATTATTCATAAAATAATTTATTTTCATAAATAGTAATATAAAAATAGCTTAGTATTTATAATACATTATTAATACAAATAAATATTAGCTATTAGTAAATTAATAAATATTTTTTATTAAAAAAATATTATTTAGATAATTATTTATAAAAACTTTAAAAAACTAAACATATGTTATAATACAGTACTATTAAAATTATGTTGTTTTTTTAATCTAATCTCTAAGTAAACACTTAAAATAAAAAATATTGGATAAAATTTCATTTTTATTTAACCTATTGACAATTGAAAATAACTAATAGATAGAAAAAAATTAAAATTAGATAAAAAAAAGATAAAAATAAATTTGATTATTAAGTGCATTAAGGTTGAAAAAAATATATAAACTATTATTATTATTATTTGATCTAGGTAAACTGATTAAACTTTATACTTAATATCTATATATAAATATAAATATTTTATAATTAAAACTTTATTTATTATTATTATTATTATTATTATTATTAAATATAATATATATGATAAATAAATAAATAAAATGAAATCAACAATAATTATCCTAAATATAATTTTAACATTATATACATTGTTAGATACCTGTAGAGGGGCTAATATTTATCAATTTGATGGCCTATCGACTTACAAGTATGGTATGATGCGGGTGGTGGGGCCACCCGTTCCCAAAAGTCATACAAATACATTACCCGATAATTGGTTTGACCAACGAGTCGATCACTTTAACAATAGCGATACCCGTACTTTCAAACAGGTAATTGTGTTTTTATTTTTAATTTTAAATTTATTAAATAAAAATATACTAATAATAATAATTTTTACATTATAATTAAACCTATACCTCAAATACAACACTCCTTTCCACACAAAATAATAATAATAATAATAATAGCGATATTTTTTAAACGATAAATATTACAAAACGGGTGGACCAGTATTTCTATTGGTTGACGGAGAAAATGAAGGACAGGACTATTTTATAACCAAAGGTGCCGTCTCAGAGTATGCCAAACAGTTTAACGCATTGCTAGTAGATCTGGAGCACCGATACTATGGTCATTCAGTACCGACCCCTGACTTATCAGTTGACAATTTGCGATACCTGACTGTTGGACAGGCCCTGAAAGATACCGAACAGTTTATCGGGTATTTGAACAAAAAGTTAGCACTGAATACTAACAATACTAAATGGATAGCATTTGGCGGATCGTATGCGGGAAATTTGGTCGCATTTTTACGGGAGAAATATCCGCACGCAGTGGCCGGTTCGGTGGCCAGTAGTGCACCCGTTCAGATGACCTATGATTTTAATCAGTATTTTACTGGTGCTGGCAAATCCATGGGCACCGAGTGCTCCAATCAGATCAGGTATGTATAAAAAAATGCTGTAATAATGCCTTAAAATTTAATATTATTATTATTATATACAATATAATAGAGAAGCTGTACGTCTAGTGGAGGACCAGTTGAAGACACCCGAGGGTTGGCTGGCCATTGAAAAAGAGCTAAAACTATGTAAACCGTTGAACGGTACAGATATATCATCGGTGAATACAATGATGATATCGGCGGCCATACCGTTTGTTATGGCCGCGCAATATGTTGGCCAATCGGGTATCGATATGGTATGTGCAGTGATGACCAATACGAAAGACGGGTCGACACCAATACAGAGGTTTACCAAAGTGTTGACACAGTTTAGCAAAGCTAAATGTTTGGACAATGATTACAATCAGTTTATTGATGATATTAGACAAACATCAAAGACAGCACCGATGAATCAAATTGGATGTAAGTGTTGTTATAATAATTATTTATTTATTTATTTTTTAAATACATATACATTAACTATTAGAGAGAGAGAGAGAGAGAGAGAGAGAGAGAGAGAGAGAGAGAGAGTAATAAAAATGAGAAAAATAGTGTAAAAATTATCGAAATTTTATTTTTAAAACTATTAAATATTAATAGTAATAGTTTACTAATAGTTTAATAAAAATAATATTAAATGTATTAAATTTTTAAATATTTTTCTATTTAATTATATAATAATTCTATAAAAAAAATAATACAATTTTTAATTTATATATTATTAGTAATTATAAATATTATTGTAAATTATTTATATACAAAAAGCATTATATTTATCATATATTGTATATAAATTACAAAATTATTATTTTATTAATAATAATAATAATAATTATTATTATTATTTCCACAATCAGATCGCCAATGGCTTTGGCAGACATGCACTGAGTTTGGCTACTTTCAGACCACTGACCATACGGACAGTCCGTTTGGAAACCAGGTGTCTATTGATTTCTATGTGAAACGTTGCGCCGATATGTATGGCAAACAATTTACTGGACAATTCATACGGAAAGGTATCGACAAGTTTAACCAGTATTATGGCGGCGCCAAACCTAACGTCACTAATGTCGTATTTCCTAACGGTTCAACTGATCCGTGGCGTGTATTGAGTGTATTGAAAGATTTGAATACAAGTAGCCGTGCTTTGATGATACAGGGCTGTGGCCATGGATCGGATATGCAGGAAACGTTGTCCACTGACCCGCGACAGTTGACCGATGCCCGACTGGCCATTGCAAAACAGATTCAATTGTTTTTGAAATAATTGTTTTTTTTTCGATAATAATAATAAATTTATATTTATTTATAATTGTTTATAATTATTATTTTTTTTAATATATACAGTATATATATACTGTAGTAATAAATATAAATTAATAATAATAATAAACAAAAATGTGTTATATTTTTTTTATACAAATATTAGTATTATTAGTTAAAAATTTTGTAAATTTGAATTATTATTAAATAACATAAATATTATATAAATATATTTAAGAAAATACAGTAATAAAAATTAACTATTATTTAATTATTTGAAAAAACTAACAGTAATAAAAATATTTAATTTACTGATTCACAACTAACTTAACTAAAATAATTTTTCATAAACTAAATTAATAATATTTTTAAAATATATATATATAATAAAAAATATATGATTTGTCAATTATAAAAAAAAGTTAAAAAAAATAAATAAGTTACTAAAAATATTTTACATTAGATTTAATTTCTAATATAATTTAATATGCTAATTAGTGACTAAAATATATAAATATACTGTATAAATTATTGACTAAAAAATTATAAAATGTAAAATTATAGTAGATTTATTTTATAGGGGGAACTCTAGTGTATACTATTTTAGTTAAATTATTTATTTTTTTTAAAAATAGATAAATAATATTACCTGTATTTTAACCTTAAAAAAACTCTAACATATTTATTGTATCTAAAGTGGTTTAATATTATAGATAGATAATATTTTATTTTTATTTTTTTGAAAAAAGTGAAAATAAGATAATAACAAAAATAATAGTAATAGCAATAATAATAATAATAATAACTTAGTTAAACTAAGTGCAACAAGGTTGATTTATTATATTATACATAATAACTTAAACAATTATCCAAAAAAATTAACCTAAATAAACTGATTATATTAATATAGATATTAGATTTATATATAAATACAATTTCAAATGTAATTAAATTATTATAAGTATAATAATAATAAATAATTATAATAAACAAAAATGAAATCTATTATATTTATATTGAATACGTTTTTAACTATATATACAACATTGTACGGCACACTATGTAGCGGCCAATCTGTCTACATGTATGGTATGCGTGGACCACCCGTTCCCGACAATCATATTCAAACATTACCGGATAATTGGTTTGACCAACGAGTCGATCATTTTAATACTAGCGATACCCGTACTTTCAAACAGGTAATTGTGTTTTAAAACAAAACTTAAAATTTATAAGATATTTATTAATGGTATTAATATATAAATTTTTTGTATGTTTTTTTTTATAATCTGTAATATCATATCAATTATTTTCATCTAATTTAAACACAATAACAATATAGCGATACTTTATAAACAATAAATATTACAAAACGGGTGGACCAGTATTTCTGTTGGTTGACGGCGAAAATGAAGGCCAGGACTATTTTATAACAGCCGGTGCATTGGCCGGGTATGCCCAACGATTTGGTGCATTAGCTGTCGATCTGGAGCACCGATACTATGGCCAATCGCTGCCCACTGAGGATCTATCGATCGGCAATTTGCGATACCTGACCGTCGGACAGGCCCTGAAAGATACCGAACAGTTTATCGGTTATTTGAACCGAAAATTATCGCTGAATAACAATACTAAATGGATAGCATTTGGCGGATCGTATGCGGGAAATCTGGTCGCATTTTTACGTGAGAAATACCCGCACGCAGTGGCCGGTTCGGTGGCCAGTAGTGCACCGATACAGATGACCTATGATTTTAATCAGTATTATCCGGCTGTTAGCCAATCGTTGGGT
Organism: Oppia nitens; assembly: GCF_028296485.1. Classification (NCBI taxonomy): domain Eukaryota; kingdom Metazoa; phylum Arthropoda; class Arachnida; order Sarcoptiformes; family Oppiidae; genus Oppia; species Oppia nitens. Next base: position 456,226 of record NW_026533210.1, read on the forward strand.
ACCGAGTGCTCCAAACAAGTCAGGTATATATATATTGTTTTATAATAATAATAATAATAATAATTATTATTATATAGAGAAGCGTTTCAACTGGTAGTGGATCAGCTGAAGACACCCGACGGCTGGCTGGCCATCGGCAAAGAGTTCAAATTGTGTACACCATTGAACGGTACTGATCGGGATTCTGTCTACCGATTCATGTTGAGTCTGATGGAACCGTTTGCCATTTCGGCCCAATATGATGGCCGTTCACCAATGGGTGTCCACCGAGTTTGCTCATTGATGATGACCACCGATAATAGAACCGATAATGGATCCAAATCATCACCAGTTGATAGGTTAGCCCAAGTGATGACTGAGTATAGGAAAGGCAATTGTATTGACTATGAATACAATAAACTAATTAATGTATTGAAAGATATTAAGCCATCGCCTCAAGCAATGTGTAAGTGATTTTTTTTGCTAAAAATTTAAATATCATTTATTATTATATTTTTTGTGCCTAATGTGGGCGAGGAGGGGTGTGGCGGGTAGTTTACTTGGGGGGATGAGTAGGAGGAGGGTGTAAATTGACAAAAAAATAATAATATATTTAAATATTCAATATTAAGAATTTTTATTTTTTATGAAACTCTTATTTATATTTACTATTAACTATTAAATCTATTGATATATTTTAAGTTATAAAATATTAAATACAAAAAACAAAAATTATAAAAACATTTTTTTTTTAAATTTTATGAAACTCTTATTTATACTAATTAACTAAAAATCTATATATATATATATTTTAATTTACAAAATATTAAGATACAAACAAACAAAACAAAAATTATACAAACATTTAAAAAAAATTTTTTTTTTTTAATATTCTCTTATTTATATTTATTAACTCATAATTTAATATATATATATATATATATATATATATATATATATATATATATATATATATATATAGTATGAATATTAAGGATACAAAACAAAAATTATAAAAACATTTTTTAAAAAAAAATTGTTTTGTTTTGTTGTTTAAAATCTCTATATACAGTTCGCCAATGGTTTTACCAAATGTGTACAGAGTTTGGCTACTTTCAGACAACTGATCACTCGGATAGTCCATTTGGACATAACGTTCCCATTGATCATTATGTTAAGATATGTTCGGACGCTTATGGCAAACAGTTTACCCCGGATGTCATACGGAAATCAGTGGACAGGTTTAACCAGTATTACGGTGGCGCCAAACCTGAAAACATTACAAACGTTGTGTTTACTAACGGTGCTGTCGATCCGTGGCATGTACTGAGTGTATTGACGGATCTGAATCCGACTACCCGTGCTATTTATATGAATAGTACATCACATGGTGCCGAAATGTTGCAACCGTTACCCACTGACCCACAGGAGCTGACCGATGCCCGGCTGGCCATTGAAAAACAGTTGCAATTGTTTTTGCAATAAAATTATATAATATTATAATAATAATAATACTGTGCTGTAATTATCACTTAAATTATTTTTTTTAAAATACTTATTTGTTTTACAATTAGTTTTTATTTAATTGTAATAAACTATTAATAATTATTAATTATATTTTTTTGTATTTTGTATAAATATATTAATTTCAAAAAAAATAAAAATAAAAACATTAAGTATTTTATTTAGTTTTTTGTGGTTATATTTATACAATTTTTTTTATTATAATTTATCAGTAGTAATATTTTATCTCATATTTGGCGCACATGTATTATATAAATAATATATACTGTATTATTTATAAACATGATTAATCAAAAAATAAAAATATAAAAACAGATAATAAATAAATTAATTAATTAAAAAAAAGTGCAACAAGGTTAAGATGCTACCGTTAATCTAATAATTATATATATATATATATATATATAATATTAAATTTATCTTATAGTAATTAGATAACCTGGATAAACTGATAAAACTTATATAAGTTATTATATATTAATAATATAATTATTATATATTAATATTTATATAAACTTATATAAATATAAATAGCTGAATGTTGAATATTATTTTATTATTATTAAAAAATAATAATTTTCAAACACTTAATTTATTTGATAATACAATATAATTGTAGTTTTTTATATAAATAAATATTTTTAAAAAATGAAATATTTCATTTTAAATACATTAGTAACTCTATACACACTATACGGCACATGTATTGGTGCTAATAGACCAGTAGTATTTGAATCGGTATACAAATATGGTATATCTACAATGCCTCCCGTTCCCGACAATCATATCCATACATCAGCGGACAATTGGTTTGACAATCAACGAGTGGATCACTTTAACACTAGCGATACCCGTACTTACAAACAGGTAATTGTGTTTTTTATTTATTTATGAAATATTATAATACAATAATAAAATATGATTTTTACTATATTATCAAACATAAAAAAATTAATTAAGTTTTAAAAAAAAATTGTTTATAAAAATTAAATTATACTAACTATACAGTAATTTATTAATTGTATTTTATTATTTTTAAAAACACAACAACAACACAAAAACACACACACACACATACACACACACACACACACACACACACACACACACACACACACACACATACACACACACACACACATACACACACATACACACACACACACATACACATACACACACACACACACACATACACACACACATACACACACACACACACACACACACACACACACACACACATACACATACACATACACATACACATACACATACACATACACATACACATACACATACACATACACATACACATACACATACACATACACATACATACATACACACATACACACACATGTTTTTTATTTGAAACGAAATATATTATTATTAAATGCTTATAATAGTTAATTAAATTTTTATTATTAATATTTTTGTGTATTATTAAACAAAAAAAAATATTTTTATTGAATTAAAGCGATATTTTCTAAACGATAAATATTACAAAACGGGTGGACCAGTATTTCTAGAGGTATATGGCGAGGGAGAAGCCAATGACTATTATATAACATCGGGTGCTATCGCAGAGTATGCCAATCGGTTTAATGCATTGCTAGTAAATCTGGAACATCGATACTATGGTCAGTCAGTGCCGACTGAGGATCTATCGGTTGAAAATCTAAGATACCTGACCGTCGAACAGGCCCTGAAAGATACCGAACAGTTTGTCGGATATTTGAATAAAAAGCTATCACTTAATCATAACAATACTAAATGGATAGCATTTGGTGTGTCGTATGCGGGAAATTTGGTCGCCTATTTGCGTGAGAAATACCCGCACGCAGTGGCCGGTTCGGTGGCCAGTAGTGCACCGGTAGACGTACCCTATGATTATAATCAGTATTTTGTTGCTGTTAGCAAATCGTTGGGCACCGAGTGCTCAAATCAAGTCAGGTATATATATATAAACCTCATATATATTTGCTTAACATATTATACATATATAAGTAATTATCGCTTAAAAATGTTTTTAAAAACTCCAGACTAGCTGTCAATCAATTGGAGGACCAGTTGCGGACACCGGAGGGTTGGCAGTCAATGGCCAAAGAGCTGAATCTGTGCGCACCGTTGAACGGTACGGATAAGCTATCGGTAAACTTGTTAATGTTTACGCTGACCGCACCGTTTGGTTCGGCCGCCCAATACAATGGTCTGCGAAATTTTCTGGGCGTAGCACAGGTATGTGCGGTGATGACCAACGGTAAGGATGTATGGACACCATTGCAACGATACGCCAAAGTTGTCGGACAGTATTTCAAGGGCGGATGCCTTCCCGTTGATTACAGCCAACAGATTCAACTGTTTCGTAATGTAGAGAAAACAGCGCCTCTAGTCTTAGCCGGGGGTAAGTAGTGTTGGGTAGTGTTTGTATACATTTTTTAGGGGTTTATTGTAGGCTGGACGGGGTGGGGGAGTTTACTTGTGTGTGGGGGGTGAGGGGAAAAATTGACAAAAATACCTGTATATTACATATATATTATATACCTGTATATTACATATATATTACATATATATTATATACCTGTATATTACATGTAATTTACATATATATTATATACTGTATATATATATATAAATACAGTATAATTTATAGTAACAATATATATAAATTTATATCAATATATTATTATATAAATAACTTTAGATGAATTATATTAGTGTTTTTTGTTAGTGTTTTTGTATATTAATGTTTTTTTTGTAGTTATATATATATATATATATTAGTGATGATATATATATATATATATATAACTTAATATAATTTCACTAATATATTGTATTATTATTATTATTATTCAGTCCGTCAATGGTATTACCAGATGTGCTCACAGATTGGCTACTTTTGGACTACCGATCAAACGGACACACCGTTCGGCCATAACATACCCATTGATTACTATTTGAATCTATGCGCCGATGTTTATGGCAAACAGTTTACCCGGGAGTACATGAAAAAATCGGTCGACAGGTTTAACTCAAATTATGGCGGTTTCAAACCTAACGTTACGAATGTAGTGTTTCCTAACGGTGCTGTCGATCCCTATCATGAGCTGAGTATAGTCAAGGATCTGAACAACAGTACCCGAGCTATACTAATGAAAACTACTGGTCACGGATCAGATATATTTCCAACACAATTCACTGATCCACGGGAGCTAACCGATGCCCGACTGGCCATTCAAAAACAAATACAATTGTTTTTACAATAAAAAAAATTTATGATATTTTTATAATAATAATAATAGTAATAATTAATTAATAATAAAAACTATTTTTTTTATAATTTTTTAATTAATACAACTAACCTATGCTAACTTATTTTTTTTTAATAATACGTATGTTTTATATATTAAAATAAATATTATAAAATCCAAAACTTTTAATAAATAATTTTTAGAAATAAAATTGATAAATATTGTTTTTCTAAATAAACTATATATTGATATATAATATATATATCTGTAACTATATATGATATTTGATAATATTTATATATTTAAAATCAATTGCACTAAAAAAATAGATATTAAACTAATGTATTTAAATAGTAAACATGTTTAAAAGACAATTATTATTATAGTTTTTATTTAATTATTTAATAATTTTTGTAATTAATGTATATGTTATCTAAAGTGGAATATTTGAATTTTATTATATATATATATATATATATATATATATATATATATATATATAATTTATATTTACTAACAGACTATAAACCATTTACTATAAACCATAACTTATAGATATAAACTAAGTTTATAATGTATTTTTTTATTATTATTATATATAATTTTTTTTATTAATAATCTGCTAATACTTTATTATAATTATAATAATTAGATTTTTAGTAAAATATATAAATAAAATTTTCCACTTTGTAAATGCTTTACTAAAATTTATAGACATTATAGAAATTTATTTGTGACAATAGTATTATATAATAAATAATTTTGATGATAATAACTATAATTTTATCTTATATTATTGGCACAAATTGTATAGTATTATTATTATTAAAAATATATCTACATAGTTAATTTAATTATATATTTTAAAAAATAATACTAATAAAAGTTAACAAATAAAGTGCAACAAGGTTAAGATGATACCCATTAAAAAATCATAATCATAATAATTAATCTATACTATCAATAATATATTACTTTAAGATAACCTGGATAAACTAATAACTTTCACTTATATATATCTATTAATATATACAGTATATAAATAGCTTATTGAATATATTTATTATTATTATTAAATATCAATTTTTATTTAAATATCAATCGGACAATAAAAATTTATTAATAATAAATATATTTTTATAATAATAATAATAATTGTTTTGAAAAAAATGAAATTTTCAATTTTAAAAACTTTACAAATTTTATGTTACATACTATACGGTACATGTAGTGGTGATAATAATAATAATAATAATAATAATAATAATAGACCAGTATTTGAATCAATAAACAATTTTAATGGTATGTTTAGATCTCCCGTTCCCGACAATCATATCCAAACATTACCGGATAATTGGTTTGACAATCAACGAGTCGATCACTTTAATAATAGCGATACCCGTACTTACAAACAGGCAATTGTGTGTTATTTTTAACTTAATTTATAAGTTTATAATATGAAAAAAATATTATAATATTAATTTTAAAAAAAAAAAATTGATTTTAACTATATTATCAAACATTAAAAAAAACTATATATAATTATAGAGATATTTTATTAATGATAAATATTACAAAACGGGTGGACCAGTATTTCTAGTGGGTCGATGGAGAAACTGAGGCCAGCGATTATTTTATAACAGCGGGTGCCGTCTCAGAGTATGCCAATCGGTTTAACGCATTGCTTGTAGATCTGGAGCACCGATACTATGGCCAGTCGGTACCGACTGAGGATCTATCGGTCGAAATGTTTTTACAATAAATTTTATTTATACTGTATTATAGATATATCAATATATAAGTTATTAAACAAAACAAAAATTTTCAAAAACAAATTGAAATAAAATTATTGTTTTTTTTATCACATATACAGTATATAAAAATTTTTTTTTTAATAATTAATAAATTTAATAATATAAACAAAAAAACATAACGATTAACATTTTTGTATTATTAATATATATATAAGTTATAAATATATAGATTTTGTAATATTTATACTAATCTATACTATTTTTAAAAAAAATATATATCATAAAATTTCAACAAGGTTAATAAATACACTACTACATTAATCAACTAAAAAAAATAATAATTAGATATAATAATTATAGATTAATAAATTATTGATTAAAATATATTTATAAATGAGACAACTAGACTTAGTAACTAAATAATTTTTATTATTATTAAAAATTAACTAATAGGTAAATAATATATTTAAAAAATATATATATTTTTAAACTTAATAAAAAAATTGTTGAAAATTAATTTGTGAAAAAATATTAGTCAATAATAATAACAACAAAAAATGCAAGAATATTATGCAATCAATATAATATACAATACTTATAATAAAGTATAATATTTTTAATAAATATTTATCAATCAAGTGTTGCATTTGTCTTTAATAATATTACATTACATGACTAATCAATATATTTAAAAATACAATAATACTAATAATAAAGTGATAATAAATAATGAAAAATATTATTAATAATAAAAGTACAATAAGGGTAACATTATACATATTAATCTTAAGTACAATAATTATAGATTAATTATGTACTACTATATTGTGTATATACGGTATATATATTGATTATATATATATATTGATTATATATATATATTGATTATATATATATAATCAATAATATTATATTAGTTAACCTAGATAACTTGATAACTTTCACTTATATATATATATAAATAAGTTTATAACATACATTTACTATTATTATTATTAATACTTATTTTTAGTATACATTAATTTTTTTATTAAATATTATTTTACAAAATAATGAATTTTTCAATTTTAAATCATTTATTAAGTTTATGCTTACTATGTATTGGTATTGCTAATACTAGTCAAGTAATGGGATCGGTATACAAATATGGTAATCGCAAGTCGCCCGTTCCCGACAATCATATACAAAAATTACCGGACAATTGGTTTGACCAACGAGTCGATCACTTTAATACTAACGATACCCGTACTTTCAAACAGGTAATTGTGTTTTTAACAATTTATAATTTTATTAAAAAAAAAATATTGTAATATTAATAATTAAATTCGATTTATTTGAAACTATATATTCAAATATACAAAAAAAAATATATTAAATAATTATTATAGCGATATTTTATAAACGATAAATATTAATTGTGTTTTTTTTATAAATATTATAACATTAATAATAATATGATTTTTACAATTCAATAAAAAAATTATAGCGATATTTTTTAAACAATAAATATTACAAAACGGGTGGACCAGTATTTCTATTGGTTGACGGAGAAAATGAAGGCCAGGACTATCTAATAACCAAAGGTGCCGTCTCAGAGTATGCCAATCGGTTTAACGCATTGCTAGTAGATCTGGAGCACCGATACTATGGTCAATCGGTACCGACTAAGGATCTATCGGTTGAAAATATGCAATACCTGACCGTCGGACAGGCCCTGAAAGATACCGAACAGTTTATCGGGTATTTGAACCGAAAATTATCACTGAATAACAATACTACTAAATGGATAGCATTTGGCGGATCGTATGCGGGAAATTTGGTCGCCTTTTTACGGGAGAAATACCCGCATGCAGTGGCCGGTTCGGTGGCCAGTAGTGCACCGGTACAGGTGCGCTACGATTATAAAGAGTATTTTGTTGCTGTTAGCAAATCGTTGGGCACCGAGTGCTCAAATCAAATCAGGTATGATATATATAGTGTGTACACACACATACACACACATACACACACATACACACACATACACACACATACACACACATACACACACATACACACACATTCACACACATTCACACACATACACTACAAGCTTATTAATATAAAAGTTATTTTTTTGTTATTAATTAATTTTATCAAAAAACATCAGACTAGCTGTCAATCAATTGGAAAACCAGTTGCGGACACCCATAGGCTGGGAAGCCATCGGCAATGAACTGAATCTATGTTCGCCATTGAACGGTACGGATAAGCTATCGGTTAAGCATTTGATGTTTGGTTTGACCGCACCGTTTACTATTGCCGCCCAATATAATGGTCGGGCAAATACTATTGGTGTCGATCAGTTGTGCGCATTGATGACCAACGGTAAGGATGTATTGTCGCCATTGCAACGATACGCCAAAGTGGTCGGACAGTATTTCAATGGTCAGTGCATTGGCAGTAATTATAGTCAATATATTAATATAATCAAAGATATATCGATACCATCGCCTGCCGGCTGGAGTAAGTGTTTTATATACTATATAATTGTATTTATTTATTGAATTTATTCAAATTTATTTTATTAATTTCAATATTTTAATACTAAATTTATAATATAAATATATTATTGGCATACAGTTTAATACACTCTAGAGTATAAACTATGTATAAATATAAATACTATACTACTATACTTTATAAATATAAGTATATATAATATATACATGTATATTATAATTATACCTGTATATTATATATATACATATTATATAAATATATATACATTTTATTATAGTTATATACCTGTATATTATATATATATACACAGTATAATTTATAGCAACAATATATAAATTTAAATCTAATATATTATATTAAAATAACTTTAGATGAATTGTTTTTATAAAATGTTATAATACTATATTAATATTAGTGATAATATATATATATTATTTATAATATACTGTAATTTCATATAATTGTATTTATTATTATTATTATTATTTAGTCAGACAATGGACTTACCAGATGTGTACAGAGTTTGGCTACTTTTGGACAACTGATGACACGGACACACCGTTCGGACACAACATACCCATTGAATACTATCTGAGTCAATGCGCCGATATTTTTGGCAAACAATTTACCCCACAATTCATACAGAAAGCTATCGACCGGTTTAATGACAATTACGGCGGTTTCAAACTTAACGTTACGAATGTTGTGTTTCCTAACGGAGCTGTCGATCCCTATCATGAGCTGAGTATAGTCAAGGACCTGAACAACAGTACCCGAGCTATACTAATGAAAACAACTGGTCACGGAGCCGATATGGATCCGACATTGTTTACTGATCCCCGGGAGCTAACCGATGCCCGACTGGCCATTCAAAAACAAATACAATTGTTTTTACAATAAAACTATTATACTGTATATATAATATACAATACAATAATATACTGTAATTATAATCCCTTTTAAAATAACTATAAATTTAAATAACCAAAAATAAAATAAAATAATATGCAATTAACAGTACCCGTGCTATACTAATGAAAACTATGGCTCATGGAGCCGTAAATGGTTAAAACACTGTTCACTGATCCCCGGGAGCTAACTGATGCCCGACTGGCCATTCAAAAAAAAATTGAAATGTTTTTACAAATAGCATAATTTTTAATTATTTAAAAATTAAAAATTATATTATTTACAACAAAATTTTCTATTATTTATATAATTAACTATAAATAGTGGCATAAATGTTATACATATTTATAAATATACTAATAATATAAAAAAAATTATTAAACAGATAAACAATTATGTTTTTACAATAAAATTTATATTATACTACTAATAATTGAAAATAAATCATATATTGATAACCAATAACTAACAATAATAAAAACAAAATGTTGTTAAATAATATATCATTCATAAAAAAATAAAAAAATATTAAAAAATAATTATAATATCATAAAATTTATTTTTATATAGTTTTAAAAAAGTTTAAATGTTTAAATAACTTTTTTTAGTCACTTAATAAATATAATACGTTGTAAATTAAATTTTTTAATTATATAATTAATTAATATATAATTATATTGATTTTTAATTCAATTTTATCTTAAGTGGTACTTTTTTAACTAAATATATATATATATTATATAATATAATAATCATATTAGAAAATTAATAAACAGATAAAAAAAATAAAATAAAAAATAAAAGTACAATAAGGTTATGATATAATCAAATAATAGGAGTATATATATATATAATCTTTACATTTATATATATATATATATATACATGTTATATTTTACATGTTACATTATATATATACATATATACATACATGAAATACATACTTAACCTAAATGAACTAAAAAAATTTCATTTATATATATATATAATACATATATAAATATTAAAATATTTTTTAAAAATTATTATATTATAACTATTGCTTTCAAATATAATAAGTTATAGTTTATTAATAAAAAAATATTTCCACACAAAAAATAAAAATGAATTTTTCAATTTTAAATGCTTTATTAACTTTATCAATACTATACGGCACATGTATACCAATATTTGGATCGGTATACAAATACGGTATGTTTCGGTCACCCGTTCCCGACAATCATATCCAAACATTACCGGATAATTGGTTTGACAATCAACGAGTCGATCACTTTAACACTAGCGATACCCGTACTTACAAACAGGTAATTGTTTTTTTGTTTTATTTAAAATGATTTTTTTTTTAAAAATATTTCATTACTTCATTACATATCTAACAAACAAAATTATAGCGATATTTTATAAACGATAAATATTACAAAACGGGTGGACCAGTGTTTGTATTGGTTGACGGAGAAAGTGAGGCCAGCGATTATTTTATAACAGTGGGTGCCGTCTCAGAGTATGCCAAACAGTTTAACGCATTGACAGTAGATCTGGAGCACCGATACTATGGTCATTCAGTACCGACTGAGGATCTATCGGTTGAAAATTTAAGATACCTGACCGTCGGACAGGCCCTGAAAGATACCGAACAGTTTATCGGATATTTGAACCGAAAATTATCGCTGACTAACAATACTAGATGGATAGCATTTGGCGGTTCGTATGCGGGAAATTTGGTCGCCTTTTTACGTGAGAAATACCCGCACGCAGTGAGCGGTTCGGTGGCCAGTAGTGCACCGGTTGAGGGACGTTATAATTATAGGGAATATTTTGGTGCTGTTGGCAGAGTCCTGGGCTCTGAGTGCTCAAAACAAGTCAGGTATGACACACACACACACACACACACACACACACACACACACACACACACACACACACACACACACACACACACACACACACACACACACACACACACACACACACACACACACACACACACACACACACACACACACACACACACACACACACACACACACACACACACACACACACACACACACACAGACACACACACACACAGACACACATACATACAAACACACACACACATACATACATACATACATACATACACACAAACACGCACACTTCAGGCTTATTAATATACATTTTTTTGTTAGTAAATTATTTTATTATTAATTTTTATAAAAAAAAACTCCAGACTAGCTATCAATCAATTGGAAATATATATATATAATTTAATTTATATACTATTTTATTAAATATTATTATTATTATTATTATATTTTTTTGTTACCACATAGAGAAGCTATCAATCAATTGGAGTTACAGATAAAGACACCGAAAAGTTGGTCGACCATCGACCGAGAGTTCAATCTGTGTGCACCGTTGAACGGTACGGACAGGCTATCGGTAAACCAGTTGATGTGGTCGCTGGCCTTACCGTTTGCAATAGCCGCCCAATACAATGGAGGCGGAAGTATGATTGGCGTCGATCAGGTATGCTCGTTGATGACCACTGGTCAGGAAGTATGGACACCATTGCAACGCTACGCCAAAGTTGTCGGACAGTTCAACAAAGGTGTTTGCCTTACGTATGATTACAATGAATACATTACTAGAATAAAACAGTCGTCAAAGACAGCACCGGGATTTGTTGGCGGAGGTAAGTGTTAGACTGTATATTAAATAAAATAAATATATGATAATTTTTATATATAACAATTGTTATTTTACTTTTTTATAATTTTATATACTATATATAATAATAATAGTAATAAAAATAATTATTATTATTATTTTTTATTTTTATTTTTTTCCATTAATAGCCCGACAATGGATTTATCAGACATGCAGTGAGTTTGGCTACTTTAGGCCCACTGACCATCCGGACAGTCCGTTCGGACACAGTCTACCCATTGATTATTTTATCAGTCAATGTGCGGATATTTTTGGCAAACAGTTTACCCGGCAGTCCATACAGAAATCGGTCGACCGGTTTAACACCGATTACGGCGGTTCTAAACCCAACCTCACGAATGTTGTCTTTCCTAACGGCGCTGTCGATCCGTGGCATGAGTTAAGTGTATTGAATGATCTGAACAACAGTTCGCGGGCTATACTAATGAAAACTACGGCACATGGAGCCGATATGGCTAAAACATTGTTCACTGATCCCCGGGAGCTAACTGATTGTCGACTGGCCATTCAAAAACAAATTGAAATTTTTTTACAATAAAATTATTTTTTAATCATTTAATAATTTAAGATAATAATAAATAATTTATTACCAACAACAACAAAAAACACAACTAACAATTTTAAATTATTATTATATATATACAGTCGATGACAAAATTGGTGAACGAGGTTTTTTGTGTATATCTTTAGAATGGAAAGGAACTAGAACAAAAAAATTTGTTTGCTACTATTATTTATTGGGACGGTCAGTTTGGTATTGTCACTTTTTTTGTAATTGGGCACAGGTATGCAAGGACAGGGATGGTCAATATCTCAAAAACTATAATAGATATTAAAGTTTTATAAATTGCTAATTATACTAAATTAAAAAATTTTGGACACGTGTTTTAGCATTTTTAATTTTATTGTAAAGTATTCGAACAAAATTAATTTGTTTGTTGGAAAAATCAAAATTTAGGAGGCCATATCTTTTAAACGCATTGATTTATCATGATTAAGTTAATTGATTTAAATTCTATATTTTAGTAGTAATAATTCATCTATACATTAAATTTAGTTAGCTTGTTTAGTTTTTTTAAAATTTGTAAATTAATTTTTTTCTATTGTAATTAAGTACTAATTATTGTCTTCTATTGCATAACATTGATAACAAAATCTATAAATAATTATAATAGAAAAAAATTAATTTACAAATATTTAAAAAACTAAACAAGCTAACTAAATTTAATGTTTAGATGAATTGTTAGTACTAAAATATAGAATTTAAATCAATTAACTAAATCATGATAAATCAATGCGTTTAAAAGATATGGCCTCCTAATTTTTTATTTTTGCAACAAACAAATTAATTTTGTTCGAATACTTTACAATAAAATTAAAAATGCTAAAACACGTGTCCAAAATTTTTTAATTTAGTATAATTAGCAATTTATAAAACTTTAATATCTATTATAGTTTTTGAGATATTGACCATCCCTGTCCTTGCATACCTGTGCCCAATTACAAAAAAGTGACAATAACAAACTGACCGTCCCAATAAATAATAGTAGCAAACAAATTTTTTTGTTCTAGTTCCTTTCCATTCTAAAGATATACACAAAAAACCTCGTTCACCAATTTTGTCATCGACTGTATATAAATTATATATTTATATAATATATAAGCTATTATACATATTTAGAAAATATATTTATCATATAAAAAATTATTTAACACATAAACAAATATGTTTTTATAATAATAATAATTAAAAATAAATGATATATTGATATAACCAAAAAAAACTAACAATAAAAACAATATGTTGTGCAAATATATAATTTAATTTATTAACTATTTATATAATATTATAATAATATGTTATAATAATAATAAAAAATATCATTCAATTGATTTGCATTTCAATTATTTTTATTAGATATGTTGTAAAAATTATAATACAATAACTGATATAGTAATAATAATAAAAAAGTTTCAATATTATTAAAAACAAAGTTTAAATAATATATCAGTGAATGTATTTAAAAAAATTGTAAAAAATCAAAACTATAAATAATTATAATATCATATTTTTATACAGTTTAAAAAATGTTAATATTTTTTTAATAAAAATACAAACTTTTTTAGTTGCTTAATAAATATAATAAATTGTAATTTAAATTTAATAATTAATTAATATGTAATTATATTGATTTTTAACTCAATTTATCTCAAGTGGTTTTTTAAATATATATATATATATATATATATATATATATATATATATATATATATATATATATATAATATACTTATAGTTATAATAATGATATTGAAAATTAATAAACAGATAAAAAAATAAAAATAAAAGTACAATAAGGTTATGATACTACACTTAATCAAATAATAGGTAAATATATATATAATCTTATATCAATATATATATATTTATTTATATATAAATTTATATATATATATACTTAAGTTATTACTTAACCTAAATGAACTAAAAATTTCATTTATTTATAATATATATAAAAACTAAAATATTTATTTTAAAAAATTATTATATTATAACTAATTTTATTTTTCAAAATATAAGTTATAGTTTATTAATAAACATATTTCCACAAACAAAAAAATAAAAATGAATTTTTCAATTTTAAATGCTTTATTAACTTTATCAATACTATACGGCACATGTATACCAATATTTGGATCGGTATACAAATACGGTATATTTCGGTCACCCGTTCCCGACAATCATATTCATACATCACCGGACAATTGGTATGACAATCAACGAGTGGATCACTTTAATACTAGCGATACCCGTACTTACAAACAGGTAATTGTTTTTTTGTTTTATTTATAAATTAAAAAAAAATATTGTAATATTAATAAAAATTTAATTTTTACTATACTATCAAACAAACACAAAAAAATATAGCGATATTTTATTAATGATAAATATTACAAAACGGGTGGACCAGTATTTCTATTGGTTGACGGAGAAAGTGAGGCCAGCGATTATTTTATAACAACGGGTGCCGTCTCAGAGTATGCCAAACAGTTTAACGCATTGCTAGTAGATCTGGAGCACCGATACTATGGTCATTCGGTACCGACTGAGGATCTATCGGTTGATAATTTAAGATACCTGACCGTCGGACAGGCCCTGAAAGATACCGAACAGTTTATCGGCTATTTGAACAAAAAGCTTGCACTGAATAACAATACTAAATGGATAGCATTTGGCGGTTCATATCCGGGAAATTTGGTTGCTTTTCTGCGGGAAAAATACCCGCACGCAGTGGCCGGTTCGGTGGCCAGTAGTGCACCGGTTGAGGCACGCTATAATAATAGGGAATATTTTGGCGCAGTTGGCAGAGCCATGGGTGCCGAGTGCTCAAAACAAGTCAGGTATATATATATATATATATATATATAGGCTTAACATATAATTTAATTTATATACTATTTTATTAAATATTATTATTTTTAATTTTTTTTGTAACCTCATAGAGAAGCTATCAATCAATTGGAGTTACAGATAAAAACACCGAAAAGTTGGCCGACCATCGACCGAGAGCTGAATCTGTGTGGACCGTTCAACGGCACCGATAGGCAATCGGTAGGCCAATTGATTTGGTCGTTGGCCATACCGTTTGCAACGGCTGCCCAATACAATGGACGCGGAAATACTATTGGCGTCGAACAGGTATGCGCTCTGATGACCACCGGTCAGGATGTATGGACACCATTGCAACGCTATGCCAAAGTTATCGGACAGTTCAACAAAGGCGGTTGCCTTACGTATGATTACAATGAATTGATTACGGAAATCAAAAAGTCGTCAAAGACAGCACCGGGAGTTGTTGTCGGGGGTAAGTGTTATACTATATTGATATATATATTGATATATACAGGGGTGAGTGTTATCATAAGGAATACACTTAGGTTTACGTTTGCGATTTCCTTAAGTTAAGTATAGAGTAGCGTTACTACAAAATATTTTGTTTTACGCAAACGTAACTCTTTTTGTAGTGATAATAATACAGTGTTTTATTAAATTTATAAGTATAAATAGTTTAAACTATAAAATAAACATTACTATCAATGTTAAAGTATAGCTAAAGTTGGGTTAAAGCTATCCTAACTTTACACCTAACTCTAGCACTAACTTGTTTTCTTAACACACTTTTCACCTAAAAACCAGTTTTGTATACTTAAGTCCTCTCCTAACTTACCCGTAAACCTAACTTGCTAAAATGTTTTATAACACAGGATTTCACTTAAGTGAGGAGTTAAGTGCACGCAAGTTACGAATCTTAGTTGATAACACGCCGCCCAGTATATTATATATTATTAAAACTAAAATTAATAATTATTATAATATGTTTTTTAAATATATTAATTAAATTCATTATTATTAGTATAAAAAAATTAATATTAATATTTATTAACTAATTATATAAATTAAGTAATAATATTTATTATATAAAAAATACTAAATTAAAACTAATTTTTTATTTTTTTTAAATATCTATTTTATATATTATCGTATAATTATTATCAATTTATTATAAAGTTATATATTATTAAAACTTTATAATAAATATTATTATTTAATTTATATAATTAGTTAATAAATACTAATATTAATTTTTCATATCTTTTATTAATCAATTTAATTAGTATATTAAAAACATATTATATAACAATAGTTATTTTACTTTTAATAATTTTATATATTATATATGTAATAATAAAAATAAAAATAATTATTATTTTTTATTTATATTTTTTACTCAAATAGCCCGACAATGGATTTACCAGACATGCAGTGAGTTTGCCTACTTTAGGCCCACTGACCATCCGGACAGTCCGTTCGGACACAGCCTAAACATTGATTATTATACTACTCAATGCGTGGATATTTTTGGCAAACAGTTTACCCGGGAGTCCATACAGAAATCGGTCGACCGGTTTAACGCCAATTATGGCGGTTCTAAACCCAACCTCACGAATGTTGTCTTTCCTAACGGCGCTGTCGATCCGTGGCATGAGTTGAGTGTATTGAAAGATCTGAACAACAGTTCGCGGGCTATACTAATGAAAACTACGGCTCATGGAGCCGATATGGACGGGACTAGATTTACCGATCCACGGGAGCTAACCGATGCCCGACTGGCCATTGAACAGCAAATCAAATTGTTTTTACAATAAATTTTAATTATACATGTACTACATGTATATCAATATATTATTATATAAGTTATTAAACAAAACAAAAATTTTAACTAAATTATATAATAATTGTATTTAATTTTATTTTGTAATAATAATAATAAATATATATCTATATATTGAAAATTAATATTTAATAATTAGTATATAATAAACACAAAAATTATTAATATAAAACTAACTTATTTTTTAAAACAATATAAATTATTTCAAACAATATAATTATTTATTGCACTCTACTATATAAAGATAATAACAATTTATAATTTAAAAGTTATCTATAATTTATTTTATTTCTATTTCAATAGGTTTCAATATTAGATAAAATTAATAATAGTAATTGAACTAGCTTAATCAATTAATAGAAAGTTTAATACTAAATAAGATTAATAAAATAAAGTACTTAACCTTGATATTTTAATTTAATAGATTTTTAATATTGTTAGATACAGTATATTGTCAAGTATTAATATATTTATATAGATATATATAATTTTTATTTTATTATTTAGCAATTATTTTTTTAAGACATCTAAAATATTTCAATTAATATAATAAAATATTTAAAATTAAAATTTTAATAATGAAATTTTCACTATTAAATGTCTTATTTATAGTATTTATATTATACGGCACCGGTAGTAGTAGTAGTAGTAGTGCCCGTAGACTACTATTTCGTGGCCGACCAGTCAACAGATACGGTATGCTTCGGCCACCCGTTCCCGACAATTATGTCAATACATTAGCCGAAAATTGGTATAACCAACGAGTCGATCATTTTAATACTAGCGATACCCGTACTTTCAAACAGGTAATTGTGTTATTATTTTAAATTATTTTTTTATCTATACTAATAAATTTTTTATAATAATTATATTACAACACATACACACACACATAAATACACACACTCATACATACACAAACAAACATATACACATATACACATATACACATATACACATATACACATATACACATATACACATATACACATATACACATATACACATATACACATATACACATATACACATATACACATATACACATATACACATATACACATATACACATATACACATATACACATATACACATATACACATATACACATATACACATATACACATATACACATATACACATATACACATATACACATATACACATATACACATATACACATATACACATATACACATATACACATATACACATATACACATATACACATATACACATATACACATATACATACATACACACACACTAACTCACACAAATAAATAAACATACACACACATAAATATATACATACACACACACTAACTCACACACATACAAACACACACCCACACAATAAATCATTAGCTTTATTTTGTAAATCATGAACACTATAAAACTGGTGGACCGGTATTTCTAATGTTGGGCGGAGAGGGTGCCTCCAGTGACTACTTTATCAGATCGGGTGCTATTGCCACGTATGCCAAAAAGTTTAACGCTTTGACTGTAGAACTGGAGCACCGATACTATGGCCGATCGGTACCGACTGTGGATTTATCGGTTGATAATCTACGCTATCTATCCAGCGAACAGGCGCTCAAAGATGCCGAACAGTTTGTCCAGTTTCTGGTCGCCGATCGGTTAGCACTGGCCAATAGTAAATGGATTGTATTTGGCGGGTCCTATTCGGGAGCACTGGCCGCTTGGTTTCGCGAGAAATATCCCAATGCAGTGAACGGTGCTGTGGCCAGCAGTGGTCCGGTTGAGGCCCGATATGATTTCAAAGAGTATTTGGGTGTTGTCAGCCAATCGTTGGGCACCGACTGCTCCAATCAGATCAGGTATGCACCACAAAAAAAACTACTGTATTAGTGTACTAATCAATTAACGTAATAACACATATAGAGAGGCTGTCCATCAATTGGAGGCTCAGTTGAAGACACCCGAGGGCTGGCAGTCAATCGATAAAGAGCTCAAACTGTGTACACCGTTGAACGGCTCGGACACGGCTTCGGTAAACAATCTAATGGAAACACTGACCGATCCGATAGCATCGGCCGTACAATATAATAGTTCAAACGGTAACAGTATAGGTCGGGTATGTTCAGTGATGACCAATACTAAGGACGGCCGGACACCATTGGAACGGTATGTCAAACTTCAGCTACAGGTACTGCACGGCGGCAGTAAATGTCTGGACTATGATTATATGAAAATGATTGACGAGATTAGACAGTCGTCTAAGACATCGACATCAGTGAGAACCGGGAGTAAGTGTTTTTTAATAAAAACACTAAAATAGATATATTATTAGGGGCTGTTCACCATATTATGTTCGCACTTTTTTAAAAAGAAATCTATACCCCCTTTCTCCCCTATGTTCGCAAGTAGTCATTGTCAAAAAATTAATACGTTCACATGTCCCTAACAGCTAACCCCATCCCCTTCCCCACTAAATAATAAAATATCTAAATGCAAACGTTTTTAAGATCTATACCCCTCCCCTCCACCCCTGGTTCGTAAAAGTTCGCTTTGGCCGACCCCCCTCCTCCCATTAAGTGCGAACGTAATATGTGAGTCACCCCTTATTAAAAATAATTTTTACAAAAATATATTAAAGAAATTATAACTTTTCTATGAAGTGAGACAATGGACTTACCAGACATGCACTGAGTTTGGCTACTATCAGACCACTGGCCTACCGGACAGTCCATTTGGACACAACATACCCATTGATTATTTTAGTAAACAATGTACGGATATTTTTGGCAAACAATTCAATGCCGACTACATCCAGAAAGCCGTCCAAACGACTAACACCTATTACGGTGGTGTCAAACCTACCGTAACTAAAGTAGTTTTTCCCAATGGATCAACTGATCCGTGGCATGCGTTGAGCGTATTGAAGGACCTGAACAATAGTACCCGTGCTGTACTAATTCACGGCACCTCCCATTGTGTGGATATGTATGCTCCCAGTGCTAATGATCCCCATGAGCTGACCGATGCCCGTCAAACCATTGAAAAACAATTGCAATTGTTTTTGCAATAAAACTAATAATAAAACTATTTTTTGGTAGTTTGAAAATCTTAAAATATTATTAAACATTATATACTTTTATTATTATTAGTATTATTAAATTGGTTTTAATTTAATTTGTCTAAACTTAACAACAAATTATATAAAATTATATAAATAAAATATTGGAATTTTATTTATTTTTTTTGAATTATGTACAGATAGGCAATCTATATACAAATAATATTGGTATACATATGGTATATATAAAATTTATAATAATATATAACTAAAAAAATAAAGTTAAAATAAGAATAATTGATTCATTAAAATTTAATTAAAAATGTCATATTTTGAGATATCGATAAAACAAGAATAATTGATAAATTTTGAGTTAAAGTTAAAAAAGATTAATTGTTTCATTATATTTAACTTTGCTTTAAATTAAAATTGAAAATATAACTAAATTTACAGTATTTAGATTTGTATTAGTCTGATTTTTAATTAAAAGCGTCTGACAAACAAAAAATACATAACTATTGTCTTAATGTTATCTTGATTATTATTATTATTATTAAATTATTTTAGTTTTATTTATTATAAAAAATGACTAGTAAATATTTATCTTAAAATGCATAAAATTTATATATACACTATATATACTGTATATATATATAATTTTAATTAAAATAAATAATGTAAATAATGTATTTGTATATTAGTAAAATAAATTTTTTTAATTTTCGATTTTAAATTTTTGTTCCCGGATGTTTTTTTTGTTAAATTATTATATAAATCAAGTATTTGCTATTTAAATAAAATAAACATTTTTAAATATCTAATCAAAAATATTTTAATAAATTCAATTAATAATTGATTAACATATGTGTGAATTTTTAATTGACGTTAATATATATCAATGATATCATATAATACGTAAAAATACTGTTTATTTATAGTTAATTTTTTTCTGAAAATCAATGGGGGATTGGGGGGGGGTCGAAAGAAAATTACTTAAATTTCTGTATATTCCTATTTAAATACATGGAAATTCCCAACAAAAATAATAATTTTATTTTTAAACATTACTAATAATTTCCACAATTTTTTTTAAATATTCTCTTAAATTATTTATTAAATTTTAAACTACATATAAGTAATATATATATATATATATATCTATTTATTTATACTGTATATAAATTACTAGAAATTTTCTTTTTGGTGAAAATTGTTAGAAATATTTAGTATTTCATTTATTTTTGTAAATATTAAAATAACTAAAACTTACTAAAAAACTCTAACAAATTAAATATTATATTATAAAATAATTTTTTAATTAAATGGAAATTATTTTTTTTAATTAAATTTCACTCCATTTTTTTAATAGTAATAAAAATTTTAATAATTATTATTTAAATATAGTTATTAATCATTTATAAATTTAAACATTTTAAATAAAATAAAGTAATACACTATTTTGGTAGTAGTTTATATATATATATTTTAGTAAACAATTGTTATCATATATACTGATATATATATATATATATATATAAATAATGATTTTACATATTGTATTGTTAGTTACATTAAACGGTATTGTATATAATAATATTATTTTAATTAATCACATTTTAAGTTTAATATTCAATATACCGGTATATATATATATTGAAAAATTCAAAATAACTATTTAGTTTAATAATTTTTTTTTTATAAATAATTACTTTTGTTTTTTATTTTAGTTATACTGTATATAGATATAAAACTTAATCTATTAAGTAATCAATCTATATTTAAAATCTATTAAAAAGTATTTAAAAACTATATATATATTTTTGTTTTATATAATTTACTTTACAATTTTTGCTCTCAATCAAACTACTAGTCGTTAGCCTATCGATGGGTAATCAGGAATGCGATCCTAAAATGGAGGACAGGGTTAGCAAACATTTCAATCAATTAACTTTAGCCGATCGCCAAAATCCGCATCCGCTGACCAAAGAGGAACAGTTAGAATATTGCGAAAAGTAAACAAATAATAATAATAATAATAATAAATATTTTTAAATATTTTTATCATTGAAATAATAATTTAATTTTTTTTATTTGGTTTTTAGATACAAACTGACCGAACTATTAAAGTATGCCAACGATGTGATCACATGTGTTGGCAAATCGGCAAAACTAAAACATCTGATACTATTGTCGGTCAAAGATACTAAAGATCCCGAAATTTGCGAAGAGTTGGCCGATAAACCCGAAGTGTTGGCCGAATTTCGTAAGAAATCAAAACAAATGCATACAATTACTAGTAAAATATACGATGTTATGGCCGATGGTATCAAATCGGATACTAAACTAACGGTATCGATGTTTAATTGGTAATTGTGTTTATCAAGATATAACACTTTAAGATAATAGTCTCTGTCTGTCTGTCTGTCTGTCTGTCTGTCTGTCTGTCTGTCTGTCTGTCTGTCTGTCTGTCTGTCTGTCTGTCTGTCTGTCTGTCTGTCTGTCTGTCTGTCTGTCTGTCTGTCTGTCTGTCTGTCTGTCTGTCTGTCTGTCTGTCTGTCTGTCTGTCTGTCTGTCTGTCTGTCTGTCTGTCTGTCTGTCTGTCTGTCTGTCTGTCTGTCTGTCTGTCTGTCTGTCTGTCTGTCTGTCTGTCTGTCTGTCTGTCTGTCTGTCTGTCTGTCTGTCTGTCTGTCTGTCTGTCTGTCTGTCTGTCTGTCTGTCTGTCTGTCTGTCTGTCTGTCTGTCTGTCTGTCTGTCTGTCTGTCTGTCTGTCTGTCTGTCTGTCTGTCTGTCTGTCTGTCTGTCTGTCTGTCTGTCTGTCTGTCTGTCTGTCTGTCTGTCTGTCTGTCTGTCTGTCTGTCTGTCTGTCTGTCTGTCTGTCTGTCTGTCTGTCTGTCTGTCTGTCTGTCTGTCTGTCTGTCTGTCTGTCTGTCTGTCTGTCTGTCTGTCTGTCTGTCTGACTACTAACTACTAACTAGTTATTATTATTATAACGATTTGATTTTTTGTTTTTAGTTAAATATTAAAATAATAATTATTTTTTAAAACTTAGTTATCTTAAAAAATGGTCGACAGAAATAAGTGCCATATTATCGCCAGAAGCTCGTGAATATCATAATAAACGATTCGATAGTACAACCGGTATGGTTATCAACTATCTGAACGATGGCGGCATCAAAACGGCCGATAAGTGTGATTGGCCTAAACCTGGCCGACAAAAAAACAAAATTCCCGATTATTCTACAATGTATTTTGTAGCTAAAGTTTATGCAAATATTTATAATTAAAAAATAATAAATATTTATTTTCAAAAAAAAATTACATAAATAAAAATAAAAATTATTGTATGTAATGATATGTTAATTTGTTTAACATATAAATAAAATTTTAATTACAAAACATTAGATATATAGTAATTATTATTATTATTATTATTATTATTATTATTATTATTATTATTATTATTATTATTATTATTATTATTATTATTATTATTATTATTATTATTATTATTATTATTATTATTATTATTATTATTATTATTATTATTATTATTATTATTATTATTATTATTATTATTATTATTATTATTATTATTATTATTATTATTATTATTATTATTATTTTATTATTATTATTTTATTATTATTATTTTATTATTACTATTTTATTATTATTATTATAAAACTATTAAAGTGTTATTAAATTATTATATGAATCAAGTATTTGTTATTGTAATAAATTTAATTAAATAATTTTTTAATTAAAATGCAATTAATATATATTTTTTTAATAAATATTATTTCCTGTACACTTTTTTTAATTAAATTTCAGTCCATTTTTTTAATAGTAAAAAAATTTAACAGTTATTATTTAAATATAGTTATTAATCATTTATAAGTTTAAAACATTTTTAATAAAGTAATACACAGTAATAACTATACAATTGTTATCATATATACTGAAAATATATTTATAAATAATGATTTTACATATAGTATTGTTAGTTACATTAAACGGTATTTTATATAATAATTTTATTTTAATTAATCACATTTTAAGTTTAACATTCAATATATTTTTATATACATGTATATATATATATAAAATAATGCCATATTGTATATTTATTATTAAGTATTTTAAAAACTTATATATAAATATTTTTGTTTTTACTTTACTTTTATTTTATCAATTTTTATCACATTTTAAGCTTAATATACCGGTATATATATATATATATTAATATATTGTAAAATTCAAAATAACTATTTAGATTAATAATTTTTTAAAAAATAATTACTTTAGTTTTTTATTTTAGTTATACTGTATATAGATATAAAATAATCTATAATTGTATATAAGTATTTTAAAAACTATATATTTTTGTTTTAAGTTATTTTACATTTTTTTTTAATTTTGTTTATCAATTTACTAGTAGTCGTAAGCTTATCGGGTAATCAGGAATGCGATCATAAAATGGAGGACAGGGTTAGCAAACATTTCAATCAATTGACTTTTGCCGACCGCCATAACCCGTATCCGCTGACCAAAGAGGAACAGTTAGAATATTGCAAAAAGTAAACAAACAAAAAATAATAATATCAATAAATAAATTTAAAAAAATTAATTTTTATATATTATTATTATCATTGAAATACTAATTTAATTAGTTTTTAATTTTTTAATTAATTATTTATTTTTTTTTAATTTTTAGATTCAAACTGACCGAACTATTAAAGCATGCCAACGATGTGATCACATGTGTGGCCAAAACGGCAAAACTGAAACATCTGATACTAATATCAGTCAAAGATACTAAAGATCCCGAAGTTTGCGAAGAGTTGGCCGAAAAACCGGAACTGTTGGCCGAATTTCGTAAGAAATCCAAACAAATGCTAACAATTCGTAATAAAATATACGATGTTATGGCCGATGGTATTAAAAATGATACTAAACTAACGGTATCGATGTTTAATTGGTAATTATTTTGGGGGGGGGGGTGGGGAGTGGGCTGGGGTGGGGGGTTACTTATTATGATGATGACCATGATCATCATGTTTTTGTTGTTGAGTTACTATTTAAAAAAAATTAATTTATATGTATAGTTATCTTAAAAAATGGTCGACCGAAATAAGTGCCCTATTATCACCAGAAGCTCGTGAATATCATAATAAACGTTTCGATAGTACAACCGGTATGGTTATCAACTATCTGAACGATGGCGGCATCAAAACAGCCGATAAGTGTGATTGGCCTAAACCTGGACGACACCAAAACAAAGTTCCCGATTATTCCTCAATGTATTTTGCAGCTAAAGTTTATTCAAATATTTATAATTAAAAAAATTAAATATTAATTTATTTTTAAAAAAAATAAATAAATAAATGAATAAAAATAAAAGTTATAATGTACTGATAATTTAATTTGTTTAACATAAATAAAATTTTAATTACAAAGCATTAGATATATAGTTATTATTATTATTATTATTTATTATTATTATTATTATTATTAACAATAACTATTATATTGTTAATAATAATAATAATAATAATAATGTATTAGTATATTAGTAAAATAACTTCTTTTTTTTTGATTAAATTATTATATAAATCAAGTATTTGCTATTTTAAAAAAAACATTTAAAATATCTAATCAAAAAAAAAAATAATATATTTAATTAAATAATTGATTAACATATGTGTGAATTATATACTGATATATACCACTATATAGCTTACACTATATGAAATAATTTGTTAATTAAATGGCAATTAATTTTTTTTTAAAATTCCTATACGGTTTTTATAATTAAATTTTAGACTATTTTTTTTAATAATAATAATAATAATTTTAGTAATTATTATTTAAATAACTTTAGAATATTATTATTAATCATTTGTAAATTAAAACATTTTTAATAAAATAAAGTAATACTCTATTTTTAGCATTAGTTTATATATATATATATATATTTTTTAAAAAAAAGTATACAAATAATAAAATTTAATTTGTTATCATCATATATATACTGATATAATAATGATTTTACATATAGTATTGTTAGTTACATTAAACGGTATTGTATATAATAATAATAATAATATTTTTAAGTTTAATATTCAAATATCTAAATATATTAAAAAAATAACTATTTATTTTTATTAAATTATTTATTTTAATAGTTAGTTTTTGTAATTATTTTAGTTGTTGTATATATATATATATATATATATATATATAATATTGTAGTATATATTGTATATTTAAATTATATAAATATATTTAAAAACTTATTTAAAAAATATTTTTGTTTTAAAATCTATTTTACTGTTTTTTTTTCTCATCAATTTACTACTAGTCGTAAGCTTATCGGGTAATCGGGAATGCGATCCTATAATGGAGGACAGGGTTAGCAAATATTTCGATCAATTGACTTTTGCCGACCGCCATAACCCGCATCCGATAACCAAAGATGAACAGTTAGATTATTGCGATAAGTAAATAAAATAATAATAATAATAAATAAATATTTTATTTTTATATATTATTATCATTGAAATAATAATTTAATTATTTTTTTTTATTTTTTTTAGATACAAACTGAACGAACTATTAAAGTTTACCAACGATGTGGTCGCATGTGTGGCCAAAACCGGTAAACTTAAACGTCTAATACTATTGTCAGTGAAAGAGACAAAAGATCCCGAAGTTTGCGAAGAGTTGGCCGATAAACCCGAACTGTTGAGCGAATATCGTAATAAATCACAGCAAATGCTGGCAATCGGTAATAAAATGTTTGATGTTATGGCCGATGGTATCAAATCGGATACTAAACTAACGGTATCGATGTTTAATTGGTAATTTTTTATGGGGAGGGCGAGTGTGGGGGTTACTTATTATGATGACCATGATCATCATTTTTGTTGTTGTTGTTGAGTTAATTTTTTTTAAAAAAATTAATTTATATGTATAGTTATCTTAAAAAATGGTCGACCGAAATATGCGCCCTATTATCACCAGAAGCTCGATACTATCATATTAAACGTTTCGATAGTACAACCGGTATGGTTATCGACTATCTTAACAACGATAGCGGCATTCAAACGGCCAGTGAATGTGATTGGCCTAAATCTGGCCGACCAAACAATGCTACCGATTATTCATCAATGTATTTTTTAGCTAAAGTTTATTCAAATATTTATGATTAAAAAAAACTAAATATTTATTTTCAAAAAATAAATTAATTAATTAATTAAAAAAATAAAAATTATTGTAATCGTAAGTTATTTTGTTTAACATATATATAAAATTTTAATTACAGATACATAGCAATTACATTTACATTACATTTTATATTTATTTAGTAACAATTATTTTATTAGATTATAATTTTACTAAATAAATAATCATAGATTATATTTATATAGATGTATGTTATTTTTTTATATAACATTATTTAAATACATATATATACTATTATTTTTTTAAATATTTAATTATAAGTAAAAATTGTATAAATATAATCACAAAAAAAAATAAAACACTTAATGTTTTTAGTTTTATTTATTTTTAAAATTAATATATTTATAAAATACAAAAAAAATAACTATTAATTATTAATAGTTTATTACAATTCAAAAAAAACTAATTGTAAAACAAATAAGTATTTAAAAAAAATAATTAAGTGATAATTACAGTACAGTATTATTATTATTATTATTTCCTATTATATATCCTAATTGATTACTTAGTGGATATCGGTTGTGGTGTTGGGAATGGTATCGGTTGTGGTGGTGTTGGCGATGGTATCGGTTGTGGTGTTGGTGGCGATGGTATCGGTTGTGGTGTTGGTGGCGATGGTATCGGTTGTGGTGTTGGTGGCGATGGTATCGGTTGTGGTGTTGGTGGCGATGGTATCGGTTGTGGTGTTGGTGGCGATGGTATCGGTTGTGGTGTTGGTGGCGATGGTATCGGTTGTGGTGTTGGTGGCGATGGTATCGGTTGTGGTGTTGGTGGCGATGGTATCGGTTGTGGTGTTGGTGGCGATGGTATCGGTTGTGGTGTTGGTGGCGATGGTATCGGTTGTGGTGTTGGTGGCGATGGTATCGGTTGTGGTGTTGGTGGCGATGGTATCGGTTGTGGTGTTGGTGGCGGTAGATATGTCGTCATCGATGAACAGATGTTTGTTGTTTTTCGTCGTCTTTCGTACCATTTTTATCGTGCGATTCTTCTTCAACTTCTTCTTCTTCGTCATGCTTTGCCTTTTGTCGCCGCTTTTCGTCCGCTTTTCATGAGTCGGAGGCGACGACAACGGCAACGGCTTTCTTCGTTTATTTTCTTTTCTGTTTTTATTATTATTATTATTATTATTATTACCATCAGTTGTAGTGGCCGTAGTAGTCATCGTCGTCGTCATTGCAACAACTGTTTCGCTGTTGTTGTTGTTGTCGATGATATTCTGCGGTAATGGTTGAGTGGCCGCCGCCACCAACCTATCTATGGTGGTGGAGGTCGTGGTCGACGATGACGCTGATGGCACTGACTTTCTAGCCATCAACGGCTGCGGCGATAATATACTTGACGTCGGTATCGGTGAAGAGTGTCGTCGACTAACAACACAAGTGTTGTTGTTGTTGTTGTCCGCCGTCGTCACCGCCGACTCCAACAACACTGATCTCAAACTCTGGTAACTATTGTCAAACTTGTCGACCGCTGCCGTTATGGCCGCTTGGCTTTCATTTTGTTCGGTTTTCAACGTTTTGATGACCAGTCGTCCGGCTTCACTGGCATCGGACAGTACAGACAATTTAG
This sequence comes from Oppia nitens, assembly GCF_028296485.1. Classification (NCBI taxonomy): domain Eukaryota; kingdom Metazoa; phylum Arthropoda; class Arachnida; order Sarcoptiformes; family Oppiidae; genus Oppia; species Oppia nitens. Next base: position 485,952 of record NW_026533210.1, read on the forward strand.
TTTCCAGTGTTTTGATTTGCCGACCCTTAACATCCAACTCATCCATCAGTTGCTTAACAACTAACTCGTGTTGTTGTTGTTGTTGTCGTAGTCGTCGGCGATTCTCCTCCTCCTTGTCTGCGGTCATGACTGTTGACGGCCGCTGATTACGATGACCGTCATCGCCGCCGACAGCCATACGGTGATCATTGATTGTTGTTGTGGACACCGTTTTCTGATAGTCATTGACCAATCGCCGAATCAGCGACCGCTGGCCAAGTAATATATCGGTCATTACTTGAAAATCTTTATCGCAATCTATCGATAGGATTGTCGCTGTATTGTTATAGCCGTAGCTAATCAATTGGTCAATGGTTGCCGATGAGGCCTCACGGGTCAACACTGACCATAGATCGTCGTCATTATCGTCTTTATCGGCAACGGCGCCGCCGTCTGTGGTCATCGATTGACGATCGGGTCTTTTAATAGCCATTGCCCGTAAGCGGACGGGTCGGTCACTAAATCCTGTTGTCCTGTTGGCCAACAACGACACACAAATGTACGGTATGTTTAGTGGTCACTGGAAAAAAATCAGTGGCCAACCAATCAATCAATCGGTGTTTTAATTGTATAAAACACTTAATGTTTTATTTTGTTTCACTTATTGTTTGTTTGTTTATTGTTTTGATTTCAATAATAATAATAATAACAATAATTATTGTCAATAAAAATATTTAATACAATGTATAAGTTTGTATTTATTATACAAATATATATATATATATACAGTATATACCGTTTATATATATATTATTATAATTGATTAGTAAATACAAGTTATTTATTTACATATATATATATATATATATATATAGACTACACTGAAATTTATCATTGATTTTAAGTTAAAAAATTTTAAAAACATATCAAAACTAAATCATTTTAAAAAAAATAATAATAATAATAAAATAAAATACACAAAATTAAAATATTAATAGTACTATACTGTACAAAGTATTTATAAGCTTATTTGGTAATAAAATAAGCTATATTTAGATTTGTTTAACCTATATAGTATATACTTTATATATAAGTTATATGTATGATATATATATATATGTAAACAATGTATATGTATTTATATATAGGTGCTATAAATATTAGCATATATATATACAATGATAATAAATTTTTAAAAAAAATCCAATTTGGTCTCTTTATAGGCAACTTATTGGATGCATAATTGGACAAAATATAAAAAGTAATCTTATAATGAGTTTTTCCTATATATATATATATACAGTATATATACAGAATATGCTAAATAAATTGTAAAGTATTTAAAAAGATATATTTAATTTTATATTATTTAATATTATTTTTTTTTTAATTTTAAAATACAAGCGGAAGTTCTGTATAAAGCCGGGCACTGGCCTCATAACTGTCCATATGATCATCAGCACTGATACCATCCATAGTATACAGTGTCAATTTTTGTCATTGATTATCATCCACATCAGCACCGGTAAGTTGGTTGAGAGTGTCAGTCAATTGGCTTATAGTTATCATCGGCTGTTCATAGCATAACCTTATATAAACTTATTCTGTAGTTCCCTATAATATAATAACACAATAGTATACTGTATAACACCGGCACCGGTAGTCGTTGAGTATAATCATCGACAGGTTTTTAATATGTCGCCGCCGTCTTTCGATAGGACGACACCCGAGAGTTTGACGGCCGGAGCCAATGAATACTTGATCTCCCGGTAGGTCTGTTGGCTTCGGAAATACCCGATTGTCGTATAGTTTTGCTCTTTCGATCCAAAAAATTATTAATTAATTATTAAACAACAAATAATAATAATAATAATAATATGTAATTACTATATATCTAATGATTTGTAATTAAAAATTTTATTTATATGTTAAAACAAATTACTACAATAATTATTAAATAATTAATAATTAAATAAATTAAAATAATTTTTAAAAAAATATATTATTAATTAATCATAAATATTTGAATAAACTTTTGATACAAAATACATTGTAGAATAATCGGTAATATTGTTTAGTTGTCCACCAGATTTAGGCCAATCACACTCAGCGGCCGTTTTAATGGGGCTATCGTTGTTAAGATAGTCGATAACCATACCGGTTGTACTATCGAAACGTTTATTATGATAGTGTCGAGCTTCTGGTGATAATAGGGCGCATATTTCGGTCGACCATTTTTTAAGATAACTATACATATAAAGTAATTTTTTTTTAAATATTAACTCAACAACAACAACAACAAAAATCATGGTCATCATAATAAGTAACCCCCCTCGCCCTCCCCCATCCCCCAAAAAATTACCAATTAAACATAGATACCGTTAGTTTAGTATCCGATTTAATACCGTCGGCCATAACATCGTATAGTTTATTACCGATTGCCAGGATTTGCTGTGATTTGTTACGATATTCGGCCAACAGTTCGGGTTTATCGGCCAACTCTTGACAAACTTCGGGTTCTTTTGTTTCTTTGACAAACATAAGTATCAGACGCTTTAGTTTTGCCGTTTTGGTCACACATGTGACCACATCGTTGGTAAACTTTAATAGTTCTGTCAGTTTGTATCTAAAAAAACAATTAAAATTAAAATAATTAAATAAAAATAATTAAATTATTAGATTTATTTATTATTATTATTATTATTATTATTTGTTTACTTATCGCACAAATCTAACTGTCCATCTTTGGTTAGCGGATACGGGTTATGGCGGTCGGCTAAAGTCAATTGATCGAAATATTTGTTAACCTTGTCCTCCATTATAGGATCGCATTCCCGATTACCCGATAAGCTTACGACTAGTAAATTAAAATTAAAATATTTATTATATAAGTTTTTAAATACTTGTATAAATATAAATTATTTTTTATATCTATATACAGTATAACTAAAATAAAACAAAAGTAATTATTAAACTAAAATTTAATAAATTAATAATTTAGTTACTAAATAGTTATTTTGAATTTTTAATATAGATTTTAAAGTATAATTGAATATTAAACTTAAAATGTGATTAATTAAAATAATAATATTATTATTATTGTATACAATACCGTTTAATGTAACTAACAATACTATATGTAAAATCATTATATATGATGATAACAAATTAAATAAATTAATATTATAAATAAAATTTTATAATATATATACTTTTTAAAAAATATATAAAAACTAATACTAAAAAAATTGAGTATTGGTTTATTTTATTAAAAATATTTTTATTTATAAATGATTAATAACTATATTCTAAAACTATTTAAATAATAACTGCAAAATTTATAACTAATAAAAAAATAGACTGAAATTTATAGGAATTTTTTTTTAAATATTAATTATCATTTAATTTCATAAAATTTTATTAACAAATCATTTCATAATATTAAATATTTAATTGGTTAAGTTTTTAGTAAGTTTTTAGTAAGTTTTTAGTAAATTTTTAGTAAGTTTTAATATTTAATAAAATAAACTAAATGCTAAATATTTCTAATAATTTTTCCAAAAGAAAATTTCTAGTAATTTATATACATATATATATATACTGTATATAATTCACACATATGTTAATCAATTATTTAATTGAATTTTGTATTTTTTGATTAGAGATTTTAAATGTTTTTTTTTTGTATTAAATAACAAATACTTGATATATATTTATAATAAATTAACAAAAAAAAATCCGGGACAATTTTTTTTTAAAAAAAACCATTATATTAATGTGTAAACATATTATATAATTTTTTTTAGTAATAATAATTTTTGCAGTTATTATTTAATTTATTTTTTTTGAATATAGTTATCAACATATTTATAAATAAAAACATTTTTAATAAAATAAAACTAATACTCTATTTTTTAGTATTAGTTTTTAGTATATATATATATATATTAAAGTATTAAATTAATTTATTTAATTTTTATCATCAATTAATACTCTATATATAAATAATGATTTTACATATAGTATTGTTAGTTACATTAAACGGTATTGTATATAATAATAATAATAATTTTATTACTTTAATTAATCAATTTTTAAGTTTAATTTTCAATATATAATATATATATATATTAAAAATTCAAAATAACTATAAATTAGTTTTTTTAATAATTAGTTTTGTTTTATTTTAGTTATAGTCTAGATATAAAATAATGTATATATATATAAATATTTAAAAACTTATTGTATATTGTAATATTGTTAGTTACATTAAATGGTATTGTATATAATAATATTTAAATAACTATTTAGTTAAATTATTTTTTTTTCTAAATAATTAGTTTTGTTTTATTTTAGTTATTATACACTCATGGACAAAACAATCTGTGAAAGGTTTGAGACCTAATAACTTAAAAACTACTGGATCAATTTTGATAAAGTTTATGGTAATGATAGAGTATATAATCTAGTTTATATAAAATTAAAAAAATTGTTTAAAAATAATATAAGTAATTTTTAAAAATTAATTAAAAAATGAAAAAATGTATGGAAGCAACCCTTAATGCTGGTAACGATATTAATGAAAAACACAAAACTTTTCACTTATATTATTATAACTTTTAAATGACTAGTTTTAAAAAATTAATATTAATTATATTAAATCTTGATTATATACAGTACATTTACTACTAAACGGTATCAAAATTGATCCAGTAGTTTTTAAGATATTAGGACTCAAACCTTTCACAGATTGTTTTGTCCAATACTGTATATAAATATATATTTATATAAATAATACCATATTGTATATTTATTATAAGTATTTAAAAACTTATATATATTATATTTTTGTTTTAATTTACTTAACTTTTTTCTCTCAATTTACTAGTCGTAAGCTTATCGGGTAATCGGGAATGCGATCCTATAATGGAGGACAGGGTTAACAAATATTTAAATCAATTGACTTTAGCCGACCGCCATAACCCGTATCCGGTAACCAAAGATGGACAGTTAGATATTTGCGATAAGTAAACAAATAATAATAATAATAATTTAATTATTTTTATTCAATTATTTTTATTTTAATTGTTTTTTAGATACAAACTGACAGAACTATTAAAGTTTACCAACGATGTGGTCACATGTGTGGCCAAAACGGCAAAACTTAAGCGTCTGATACTTATGTTTGTCAAAGAAACAAAAGAAGCGGAAGTTTGTCAAGAGTTGGCCGATAAACCCGAACTGTTGGCCGAATATCGGGACAAATCACCAAAAATGCTAGCAATTGGTCAAAAACTATACGATGTTATGGCCGACGGTATCAAATCGGATACTAAACTAACGGTATCAATGTTTAATTGGTAATTTTTTAGGGGTGGGGGATAGGTGGGTGGGGGGTGGGGTGGGGGGTTAATTATTATGATGACCATGATCATTATGTTTTTGTTGTTGTTGTTGTTAATATTTTAAAAAAAAAATTAATTTATATGTATAGTTATCTTACAAAATGGTCGACCGAAATATGCGCCCTATTATCACCAGAAGCTCGACACTATCACAGTAAACGATTTGATAGTACAACCGGTATGGTTATCGACTATCTTAACAACGATAGCGGCATTCAAACGGCCAGTGAGTGTGATTGGCCTAAATCTGGTGGACAACTAAACAATAATACAGATTATTCTACAATGTATTTTGTAGCTAAAGTTTATTCAAATATTTATGATTAAAAAAACTAAATATTTATTTTCAAAAAAAAATTATAAAAAACATAAATAAAAATAAAAATTATTGTAATGATTAGTTAGTTAATTTGTTTAACATAAATAAAAATTTTAATTACTAAGCATTAGATACATAGTAATTATATTTTATTATTTTATTAATTATTATTAAATATAATCAAAAAATACTCTATCTATTTATACTGTATAACTTATATGTTATATAATAATAATTTTATTATTTATTTATTTATGTAACTATTATTTTATTGTATTATAATTTTACTAAATAAATAATTATATATATATTTATTAAAATAGATGTATGTTATTTATTATATAACATAATTTATATATTTTTTTTCTTTGAAAAAAATTAATTAATAAAAAATTCCCTAAACTTTTAAAAATATTAATATTATAACTACAGGTAAATACTATATTTTAATTAAGTAATTAATAAATAGGCGATAATTTTATGTTTCGTATTATTTATTTATTTATTTTTTCTATACTTATATATGGCTACTAATTAATTTTAATTTAATTAGTTAGTTTACTTTATTATTAGGTTAGTTATTAAATATATACCAGTGCTTAGACCTTGAGCTACTAAATGAGCTACTATTACTAAATGAATTGGATATATTTTAGCCATTATTTTTTGGTGATAATTATCATCACTATCTGTCTATACAATTATTATGTCAATTCACAGGTAATTAATATCACCACAAAAAACAAACATAATTATATAATACTAATAATAATAATAAAACACTTTTTTTTTCGTTTGTTTTGTTTGTTGGGATTCATTAGAAGGCACCGATATGTCTGAGCCCGACGCTCGACACCGCCGACCATATGGCCAACAACTCGGTCCGACTATATAAGGGCAACCAATACTGGGATCTGATAGGACTGCCCGATAGGGTTGGGTTTCTCAGGTCACCCAAACAGCAGCCGATTGTTTGGGAAAATTTTGGCAAACTATCCCATCGGACACATGTGGTGTCGTGTTTTACCGGCAATCGCAGGGGTTATGTCTACAAGTTTGAGGGCAACCGATTGTGGGCGTGGTCAACATCGGCTGCCCAATGGATTGGCGGCAAAGATGGCCAACAGTTTAAGCTGATGCCTACCGATGCTGACCCCACCAACGGGTTTGACATTGTCTTTCATAACGGTTTGAAAGACAATCCACAGCTGATAGCTATGATTGGCAATAAAGTAATGATTTTAATTTAATTTTTAATAATAATAATAATTTTGTTTTTAAAAAGTTAATTAATTAGTAGTTTATAACAATAAGGGTTATAATAATTAATTGCTAATTATTATTGCTAATAATTTTAGTTTATTTTTTTTTTATTTTTACAATTATTAGGTATACTATTATTCGACAAAACAATATTACATAACACTGGCCGAGGATACCGAAGCAAGCGGTCATCCAAACGGTAAATACGGAGAAAATTTCCCGACGGGTGTGGACGCAGCCTTTTCGTGGCCATCGGACGACGGAAACGGTTATTTGATTTTCTTTTTCAAAAAAGACAAATACTGTTTCAGAAAAGATAAGCTCGAATCGGGAAAAGAGGTTTTATTTATTTTTTTAAATTAATTTTTTAATTTTTTTGCTGAAAAAATTTTTTGATAATAATTTTTCTCTCATTTTTTGTTTAAACAGTGCGATGAATGGCGTGATTCACGGGAACTGTTTGGTTGTAATAATTAATTGTGTTTCGGGAAAAATGTTCGGGAATTTGTTGTCAACACTACTATTATAATGTATGAGTTTAAAAATAAATTAAATATTTTTCACAAATTTTACCTGATTATATTATATTTAACTATAAATGATATTGATTAATAAGTAACAATAAAATAATTATTTGAAAAATATTTATTATAAACAAACAAATATATTAACAATTAAAATGATAACAATTATGATATGTTTCATGCTTTTATTATATCAATTCAAAAAAAAAAATAAAATAAAAACTTAAACAAATTGTTATTACATAATATGTAATACATATTATCATTAATTAATTTAATACGATATATGTTTATTATCTGTTTTATCCCCATAATTGTCAAAAAAATAAAATAAAACAATAGTCTCATTGAAATTGAATTTATTGTACAATTTAAAAAAATAATGTCAAAAATTATATTGCAATCATATAAACACAGGTTATATGTTATATTATTTTGTATTAATAATATCCAGATAATGATAATAATTAACAATTATATCTATCTGTCTATCTGTCTATCTGTCTATCTGTCTATCTGTCTATCTGTCTATCTGTCTATCTGTCTATCTGTCTATCTGTCTATCTGTCTATCTGTCTATCTGTCTATCTGTCTATCTATCTGTCTATCTATCTATCACTGGTATTAACAATAACACAAACACATACCTATCATATATACTGTAGATCATCAGTACTATACATACCATCGGTGGCGACAGCGTTAATGATAATGGCATACAATTGGCAGACAAACCGTTATCTACGACAACAACAACAATGGTTTTACAGATCAAGTAGTAGTAGTTTGTCATCCGATAGGTGGCCGCTAAGATCGGCTAAACTATTGTCGCCGGACATTGACATCGACTACATTAGTAAGCGATGTCTGGACAGTGTATGTCTGTGTGTACCCGAAACCTATTATCGTCATCCGCGGGACAAATCTGTACGATTTGGTAGCGGATTTCGTGTCCGCGACGTCAGCGAAGTTCTGGTTGTGACCAACTGTCATGTGGTCAGCGGTTGCAACACAATACTGGTACATATGTGCTACAATGGACGCCAGTGCGGTATGTATGGCCGGGCGGCTTATGTAGAGCCGCACATCGATATGGCACTAATCAGGTTTGCGTGGCCACCAGTGGACAATAACTGGCAACCGATACCGTTGGCCACTACTCATGGACGACCGCCAATTGGCGAACCGATTGTTGCATTGGGAGCGTTCAGTACATTCATCACTTGCAGCCACAATGGCATTATCACTGCCGATCAGATCACGCTAGATATGGCCGACTTTCAGCGGGTAATCAATCCCATAACCACTGATTCCGAGTATCGGCCAATGGTTATGCACTCGTCAAGTGTAATATCGGGTTTTTCTGGCGGTCCATTGGTCAACGCCGACGGTAATGTGGTAGCCTTAAACGCTATGCGCAGCGGTTATGGCCGCAACTATGGCCAATCTGTCGATGAAGTTATCGGTAATTAGAGAGAGAGAGAGAGAGAGAGAGAGAGAAACTAATAAACTAAATGATTAATTAATAAATTTATAATTATTTTTTTTTTTTGGATAAAAGAGTTTATCGAAAGAGCAAAACTATACGACAATCGGGTATTTCCGTGGCAACAGACCTACCGGGAGATCAAGTATTCATTGGCTCCGGCCGTCAAACTCGGTGTCGTCCTATCGAAAGAAGACGACATATTTACCGTCGAGGATATACTCAACGACTCCCGGTGCCGGTAAACTAACCAATAATTTAATTATTCAATTATTAAAAGTAGTATTAGTTATATATATATWTTTTTTTGTTATTATTATATAGTGAACTACAGAACAAGTATATATTGGGTATCAATGAACAGCCGCTGATAACTATACGCCAATTGACTGACGCACTCAACCAACTTACCGGTGCTGATGGGGATGATGTGGATGATAATCATAGACAAAAATTGACACTGTATACTATGGATGGTATCAGTGCTGATGATATGGACAGTTATGAGGCCAGTGCCCGGCTTTATACAGAACTTCCGCTTGTATTTTAAAATTAAAAAAAAATAATATTAAATAATATAAAATTAAATATATCTTTTTAAATACTTTACAATTTATTTAGCATATTCTGTATATATATATATATATATATATATATATATATATATATATACTGTATATATATAGGAAAAACTCATTATAAGATTACTTTTTATATTTTGTCCAATTATGCATCCCATAAGTTGCCTATAAAGAGACCAAATTGGATTTTTTTAAAAATTTATTATCATTGTATATATATATATGCTAATATTTATAGCACCTATATATAAATACATATACATTGTTTACATATATATATATATCATACATATAACTTATATATAAAGTATATACTATATAGGTTAAACAAATCTAAATATAGCTTATTTTATTACCAAATAAGCTTATAAATACTTTGTACAGTATAGTACTATTAATATTTTAATTTTGTGTATTTTATTTTATTATTATTTTTTTTAAATGATTTAGTTTTGATATGTTTTTAAAATTTTTTAACTTAAAATCAATGATAAATTTCAGTGTAGTCTATATATATATATATATATATATATGTAAATAAATAACTTGTATTTACTAATCAATTATAATAATATATATATAAACGGTATATACTGTATATATATATATATATATTTGTATAATAAATACAAACTTATACATTGTATTAAATATTTTTATTGACAATAATTATTGTTATTATTATTATTATTGAAATCAAAACAATAAACAAACAAACAATAAGTGAAACAAAATAAAACATTAAGTGTTTTATACAATTAAAGCACCGATTGATTGATTGGTTGGCCACTGATTTTTTTTCCAGTGACCACTAAACATACCGTACATTTGTGTGTCGTTGTTGGCCAACGACAAGGACAACAGGATTTAGTGACCGACCCGTCCGCTTACGGGCAATGGCTATTAAAAGACCCGATCGTCAATCGATGACCACCGACGGCGGCACCGTTGCCGATAAAAACGATAATGACGACGATCTATGGTCAGTGTTGACCCGTGAGGCCTCATCGGCAACCATTGACCAATTGATTAGCTACGGCTATAACAATACGGCGACAATCCTATCGATAGATTGCGATAAAGATTTCCAAGTAATGACCGATATATTACTTGGCCAGCGGTCGCTGATTCGGCGATTGGTCAATGACTATCAGAAAACCGTGTCCACAACAACAACCAATGATCATCGTATGGTTAACGTCGGCGATGACAGTGATCGTCATCAGCGGCCGTCAACAGTCATGACCGCAGATGACAACGAGGAGAATCGCCGACGACTACGACAACAACAACAACAACACGAGTTAGTTGTTAAGCAACTGACGGATGAGTTGGATGTTAAGGATCGGCAAATCAAAACATTGGAAACTAAATTGTCTGTACTGTCCGATGCCAGTGAAGCCGGACGACTGGTCATCAAAACGTTGAAAACCCAACAAAATGAACGCCAAGCGGCCATAACGGCAGCGGTCGACAAGTTTGACAATAGTTACCAGAGTTTGAGATCAGTGTTGTTGGAGTCGGCGGTGACGACGGCGGACAACAACAGCAATACATGTGTTGTTAGTCGCCGACGACACTCTTCACCGATACCGACGTCAAGTATATTATCGCCGCAGCCGTTGATGGCTAGAAAGTCAGTGCCATCGTCATCGTCGACCACGACCTCCACAGTCGCCGCCGCACTTATAGCTTGCGTTGAAAGTACTTGCGAAGTAAATGTCGATAGATTGGCGGCGACGGCTACTCAACCATTACCGCAGAATATCATCGACAACAACAACAACAACAACAGCGAAACAGTTGTTGCAATGACTACGACGATGACGACGACTACGGCCACTACAACTGATGGTAATAATAATAATAATAATAATAATAATAACAGAAAAGAAAATAAACGAAGAAAGCCGTTGCCGTTGTCGTCGCCTCCGACTCATGAAAAGCGGACGAAAAACAGCGACAATAGGCAAAGCATGACGAAGAAGAAGAAGTTGAAGAAGAATCGCACGATAAAAATGGTACGAAAAAAGACGAAAAACAACAAACATATGCTCATCGACGGAGACATCGATGACGACTTATCTACCGCCACAACCGATACCACCACTACTACTACCACTACCAATAGGATTGTCTCTCTATCGTTACCACAAACAAAAAGAGGTAATACAGTCACCAAAAATTAATTATTTTTATCGTAAACTCTTATATATATTTATATATATAGAATATCAGCAATTAATAGACGATATACGGGCCAACAGGTCGTCGCTGATATGTCCGATATGTGCGAAACAATTTCCTAAAAATTCAAACCTCGTCCGACACGTGAAGTCACATTTCAAACAGTTTCGGCCGCGTTTTACCTGTCGTACGTGCGGCAAACAACTGCTTAATCGGGACAATCGTCACGATGTCAAGTGTGCGGAACAAGTGGCCAAACTGACGGCACAGCCAGGTATCGGTATTATCAATGTCGTCGGGTGTAGCGGTGGTGATGATGACGATAATAATAATAATAACACGCACGCGCTTCCACTAGCAATTTAATGATTTAGTTGGTAATACCTGTAAAAAGCTTACACTAAAATAGTGGTAATAACACGTGTTTTTTTATCGGTAGTTTTAAAATACATAATAATAATAATCATAATACAGTACAATATCTTAATTAATATTTTTTGTTTAAATCATTAAAAAATATATCACTACTAAATAAATTACATAATAATTTTTATCACTGTTTCATATGTTTTTTTTTTATTATTATTATTTAGACGATTATATAATAAATATATATATATATAACTTTAAAAAGCAATAAAAATTATTTTTTTTATTGATAAAAACTGGTAATTGATTTTTTTGTAATTAACAAACAACAGGTAATTGACTATAATGTATATTAAAATACAACAGGTAGATCTGTATAAAAGCGGGCACCGGCCTGGTAACTGTCCATTTCAATACTATCCAAACCATCCATTATAATTAATGTCACAATTTGTTGATTATCATCAGCACCGGTAAGTTTGTTGAGTGCGTCAGTCAATTGGCGTACAGTTTTTAGCTGCTGTTCATTGATAGCCATTATAAACTTGTCGTATAGTTCCCTAAATAAGGTATATATATATATATATACAGTATATACCCGTATATTGGTTATACTAATACTAATAATTAAATTGAATGATAATAGTTTATTACCGGCACCGGGAGTCTGGCAGTATATCATCGACTGTAAATATGTCGCCCTCTTTCGATAGGACTATACCGAGTTTGACGGCCGGAGCCAATGAATACTTGATCTCCCGGTAGGTCTGTTGCCACGGAAATACCCGATTGTCGTATAGTTTTGCTCTTTCGATAAAATCTTTTTTTTTTCAAAAAATATTTATAGACTATTAGGTTATCTGTTATGAAAAAAAAACATTATCTTTAGTTTACCTAATATTTCATCGGCTGATCGGCTATACTGATGGTTAAAAAAGCCGGACATAGTGTTCATCGCTATCACATTACCGTCGGCATCGATGAGTGGACCGCCTGAAAAACCTGGTAGTATAATAGCGGTATGCATAATAACTGGCTGGCCTTCGGTATCGGTCTGAATGGTACCGATTTCTATATGAAAGTCGACCATATCTAGCGAAACCTGATCGGCGTTTACAATGCCATCAGTACTTATGGCAATCTTCGGCTGCATAGTTCCCATCGCTAGAACCGGATCGCCAATAATCGGCGACCGTTTTCTAGCCAATGGTATCGGTTGCCAATAGTCTACCGGTTCCGAAAATCTGATGAGTGCCATATCGTTGTGCGGCTCTACATAAGCTGCCCGACCTGTCATAGGATACTGGCGATAGTCTTGGTAGTAGAGATGGACCAGTATATGACTGCATCCGCTAACCACATGATAGTTGGTCACAACTATGAGTTCCTGATCATCGGCAACACGAATACCTGTACCGTTATGACACCATTTATCTAATGGATTCAGCCATGAATAGGACTGTGCATAACATTTGCATACACTATCCAAACACTGTCGTCTAATATAGTCGATATCAATCTCAGATAATAGTTTAGCCGATCTTATACGCCACCAATCGGATGACAAACCACTACCACCACCACTACTACTACTACTTGATGTGTGAAACCATTGTTTTAGACACTGTTGTTGTTGTCGATGATTACGGTTTGTCTGCCAATTGTATGCTATTATCATTACCGTTGCCACCGACGGTATGTATTGTACAGGTAGTGGTAATCTAATGATTGTTGATATTTATTATTATTATTTAGACAATAAACTAATAGATATTTGATACTAATTAATTAATTAATTATCTATATTATCGATCTGATTGACTAATTATAAAATAATAACATTACCTATGTTTATATGATTGTAATATTGTTGACCATATTTTCGACATTACTTTAATATAAAAAGTAAATTCAATTTCAATGATTATTTTATTTTATAAAAAAAAAATAGAATATTAATGGTAAATAAAGTTATATATTGTATACTATATACAGTAAATAATAAATTTTGTTTTATTAAATTCAAATAAAATAATCGCATGAAATCAAAAAATTAATTTTGTTATAAATCTAAAATATAAATATATTGATTTTTATATTTACTAAATAAAACGGTATGTTTGATATATAATTGTATCTCTAAAAAAAAATTAAATAAATTATTAATATATATATAAAAAAAATAATTACAGTATTTATATTAAACAAAAACAGTTTATTAATTAATTAAATTTTTTAATAACCGTTTATAAATTTTATTTGTAACCAATATTTACTATACAAAGTTTGAATTTCAAACATATATTATAATAATAATAGACTATTGTTGGGAATGTTATGCATACGATCGGCGGCTGCAGCGGTGGTGATGATAATGGCATACAGTTGGCGGACAAACCGTAATCATCGTCAACAACAACAATATAAACAACTGTTCAGACACTGGTCTGATCCATGGCTGCTAAGATCATCAGAGATGACTGCTGCTGACGGCATCGATATTGTCGACGTTAGGCAAAAATGTTTGCGATCAGTGGTCCGATGTTATCCGATCTCTATCCACAACAGTGACCGTATATGCGGTATCGGTACTGGTTTTCGTGTGGTCAACAACAACAACGGCAGCGGCGGGAAAGAAATGTATATTGTGACCAACGCTCACGTAGTCAAAGGCGCACATTTTGTCCAATTAGCTATGATTTACCGAAACCAATGGCAATATATTGACTCGACTGTTGTCTATGTGGAACCGAACCGGGATTTGGCACTGATTAAGCTGAGCATCGATGAATCGGTCGATACTGACGGCTACACACCTGTACCTATACTAACCAACAACCAAACAGCGAATTTCGGCGAACCTGTAGTCACGTTTGCCACCAATGACTGGAACTATCGGTGCCATTCGGGCCGTGTCCAGGCCCTGGGTGTCAATGTTAATCAAATTTTGCCCGACTATGTGGTCTCAATGTTTTTCACTGGTGCCGCCGCATCACTGTTGGTTCATTCGGCGCCTACTGTTCCCGGTTTTTCTGGCGGTCCATTAGTAGTGGCCGCTGGTCCCCGAATAGCCGGTGCTAACGACATTTCCAGCCAATTTGGCAGCTATTATAGTATAGCGTCCAATGAGATAACAGGTAAAACCATGTATGTGTGTGTATGTGTGTGTGTGTGTGTGTGTGTGTGTGTGTGTGTGTGTGTGTGTGTGTGTGTGTGTGTGTGTGTGTGTGTGTGTGTGTGTGTGTGTGTGTGTGTGTATGTGTGTGTGTTATCTGTGATATTGAAACTGTTTTTTTAAAAATCATATTAACTGTACTATATGTATATAGAGTTTATTGAAAATGGTATCAAATATTACAAAACGGTGTTCCCCTGGAAATTCATGTACCGTGAGATCAAGTATTCAACGGTTATTGCTGGCAACGGGCCATCAGCAGCGGCAGTAGTAGTAGTCAAACTCGGCATTGTCCTATCGAAACATATAAATTGGTTTATTGTTGAGGACATACTACCCGAATCCCTGTGCCCGTAAATATATAATATATTATAATATACTTATTACTGTAATTATTATTTGTTTGTTTGCGTCTCAGAGAACTTTACCAAAAATATATTATAGCCATCGATGACCAACCGTTTACTAATATCAGTCAATTAACTGCTGCTGTTGTACTGACTACCGGTGCTTATAATAATAATAATAATAGAAAAGAGTTAAAACTAACTATAATAGACTTAAACGATAACAAACGTATGGACACACCATTGATGGTTAAGTGCCAACATTATAGTCAACTACCTGTTGTTTGTTAATTACAAAAAATCAATTTTTATCAATAAAAAATATAATTTTTATTGTTTTTTAAAGTTATATAAATATATTTGTTATATAATCGTCTAAATAATAATAATAAAAAAAAGACATATGAAACAGTGATAAAAATTATTATGTAATTAATTTAGTAGTGATATATTTTTTAATGATTTAATGAAAAAAATATTAATTAAGATATTGTATTATTATTACTGTACTGTATTTTAAAACTACCGATAAAAAAACACGTGTTATTACCACTATTTTAGTGTAAGCTTTTTACAGGTATTATCAACTAAATCATTAAAGCGCGTGCGTGTCATTATTATTATTATCGCACGCATCCATATCGTGCGTATCATAATCATCGTCATCATCATCACCATTACCGCTACACCCGACGACATTGATAATACCGATACCTGGCTGTGCCGTCAGTTTGGCCGCCGCACACCTGGCCTCGTGACGATTGTCCCGATTAAGCAGTTGTTTGCCGCACGTACGACAGGTAAAACGTTGGCGAAACTTTTTG
The DNA here is from genome assembly GCF_028296485.1 of Oppia nitens. Taxonomy (NCBI): domain Eukaryota; kingdom Metazoa; phylum Arthropoda; class Arachnida; order Sarcoptiformes; family Oppiidae; genus Oppia; species Oppia nitens. The sequence goes on from NW_026533210.1 coordinate 502,411, forward strand.
CAATGTGTCTGAACGTGTCGGACAAGTTTGCTATTATTGGGAAACTGTTTCGGACATATCGGACATATCAGCGACCTGTTGGCCAGTATTTCGTCTATTAATTGCTGATATTCTATATATAAGAGTTTACGATAAAAATAATTAATTTTTGGTGACTGTATTACCTCTTTTTGTTTGTGGTAACGATAGAGAGACAATCCTATTGGTAGTGGCAGTAGTAGTGGTTGTATCAGTTGTGGTGGCGGTAGAAAAGTCGTCATCGATGTCTCGGTCGATGAGCATATGTTTGTTGTTTTTTGTCTTAAGTATCTCTATATTCTTCTTCTCCTTCTTCTCCTTCTTCTCCTTCTTCTTCAACTTCTTCTTCTTCGTCGTCGTCGTCCTTTGCCTATTATCGCTGTTTTTCGTCCGCTTTTCATGAGTCGGTGGCGACGACCGGACAGTCGTCCGTTTTTTCCCTTTATTTTCATTTCTGTTATTATTATTATTATTACAATCAGTGTTAGTCGTCGTAGTCATTGCAACAACTGTTTCGCTGTTGTTGTTGTTGTTGTTGTTGTTGTTGTCGATGATATTCTGCGGTAATGGTTGAGTGGCCGTCGCCGCCAATCTATCGACATTTACTTCGCAAGTACTTTCAACGCAAGCTATAAGTGCGGCGGCGACTGTGGAGGTCGTGGTCGACGATGACGATGGCACTGACTTTCTAGCCATCAACGGCTGCGGCGATAATATACTTGACGTCGGTATCGGTGAAGAGTGTCGACGGCGACTAACAACACATGTATTGCTGTTGTTGTCCGCCGTCGTCACCGCCGACTCCAACAACACTGATCTCAAACTCTGGTAACTATTGTCAAACTTGTCGACCGCTGCCGTTATGGCCGCTTGGCTTTCATTTTGTTCGGTTTTCAACGTTTTGATGACCAGTCGTCCGGCTTCACTGGCATCGGACAGTACAGACAATTTAGTTTCCAGTGTTTTGATTTGCCGATCCTTAACATCCAACTCATCCATCAGTTGCTTAACAACTAACTCGTGTTGTTGTTGTTGTTGTCGTAGTCGTCGGCGATTCTCCTCCTCCTTGTCTGCGGTCATGACTGTTGACGGCCGCTGATTACGATGACCGTCATCGCCGCCGACAGCCATACAGTGATCATTGGTTGTTGTTGTTGTTGTGGACGCCGTTTTCTGATAGTCATTGACCAATCGCCGAATCAGCGACCGCTGGCCAAGTAATATATCGGTCATTACTTGGAAATCTTTATCGCAATCTATCGATAGGATTGTCGCTGTATTGTTATAGCCGTAGCTAATCAATTGGTCAATGGTTGCCGATGAGGCCTCACGGGTCAACACTGACCATAGATCGTCGTCATTATTATACTCATCGGCAACGGTGGCGGCGACGGCGCCGCCGTCGGTAGTCTTCAATTGACGATCGGGTCTATTAGTGGCCATTTCGTACGCTTATGCGGGTGTCGCGCGACCACTAAATCTTGTTGTCCTATTGGCGGCCAACAACAACACACAAATGTACGGTATATTTAGTTTAGTCACTGAAAAAGTGGTCAATCAATCGGTGTTTTTAATTATTAAAACACTTAATGTTTTTTTTTCACTTATTGTTTAATTAAATTCAAATAATAATAACAACAATAATAATAATAATAATTTAATACAATATATATTATATATATATATATATATATACAGTATATACCGTTTATTGTTAATAACTGTATTGTTAATAATAATTGATTAGTAAATAATAGGTACAGTAAATGTTATTATATATATATATACTGGTCATAAAATATTAGCATATATTAGTATAGGATTATAATAGATGTTTAAATAAATACAATTTAGTCTATTTATAAGCAACTTATTGGGGGTAGTAATTTTTGATCATAATATTGCAAGGGAAGTGGGGTTATCACGGGTATATTTTTACTGTGTACACTCTATGAGTGTTCATCAACCCGTGATGTAAACCCTACTATACTTAAGACTAAGCCCTTACTGTGCCTTGTACGTACCAGCATTATCATCTCTATCGGTGTGTGGCTTAAGGAGCGAGCGGATCTCCTATCACTGGTTGTGTACAAAGCTATGTGTTGTTTTGTGTAGTATTTAGTCGACCGACTGTTTTAGTTTATGCTGTTCCTTGCATAGACTATCCGTATAATACTACCGTACGGATATCCAACTGATTGGTACAAAGTCTAGTTTAAGGTCTGTTTTGGTAAACATGTTTTCCTTGATATCTCCATAACCATTTGTCCTACTGATCTCCAACAAGTACCATTGGCATCAGTACATAAAACCCGATTTCCAGTTCTCGATGACCTTGACCTTGTATAGGTGACCTTGACCTTGGAAATGTGACCTTGACCTTGGACGTGTGACCTTGACCTTGGACGTGTGACCTTGACCTTGGACGTGTGACCTTGACCTTGGACGTGTGACCTTGACCTTAGACATGTGACCTTGACCTTGGACATGTGACCTTGACCTTGGACGTGTGACCTTGACCTTGGACATGTGACCTTGACCTAGGGTCAGTAGGCCAGTTGTAGGCCAGTTGTAGGCCAGTTGTAGGCCAGTAGTAGACCAGTTGTAGGCCAGTTGTAGGCCAGTTGTAGGCCAGTTGTAGGCCAGTTGTAGGCCAGTAGTAGACCAGTTGTAGGCCAGTTGTAGGCCAGTAGGTCAGTGTGACAGTAGACAACGTGTCTAGTGCCTTATTACTATATCTGAGTTAACCTATCATAGCGCTTACGTTTGCATATACTATACTTATAAGTACACTTTACCGCTGTTTTGTCATAGTCATATACTAATACTATCCTTATAATAGAATCGTAACTATAGTATACAAAATACATTATATCTCTATTAACATTATGTCTATAACAATAATTTACTAGTACTGTAAATTAAATAATACAGTCACTATACTTATTTTAATATCTTTATAGTACAACTAACTATGACTATGTTAATAATAGGCATATACTAAGGCTATGCGTATAACACTTTAATACTTTAATACTAATAGTATTACTAACTATTAAATAGGTTACTCAACAATAAGGTTCACTCAACGTCGTCACGTGTCAACACTAATCTCTGGTCGGACCGGTCAGATCCTACCGTGTAGCGGACACAGTACCGGAGTTCCCTTCTATAGAGTATTCGCTTACGTAATAAGAGGACGACTCCCATCGGCGCGGCGTTCGATTGCTATCCCTTATGTTAACTGTATCCTATAGAACAGTTGGGCCTATAGGACCAATGGGCCTGTAGTGAAGCCATATGTGATCCATAATACCATCCATGACGTAATCCATGGTGTACTTCCATGACTCAATCGATAATGTTATCCATGATGTAATCTTTCTTGTGGTCAGCTTTCATCAGTATAACATCGATAGTGTAATCCATGACGCACCAGCAATCCAAGACCACTAGCCGCGACGAGTAAGTAATACACACAAAGTAATATGCAAATACTTTTATTTCATCTTATAAACAGTTATACATTGTAGCACTCCAAGAGAACTCCGAAGAGATCTCCGAAGAGAACTGAGAACTGATCTCAGAAGAGAACCCACTTTGGTGTCTGAAAGACACCTCTATTTATACTAAAGTGTACGTGAGAAATAATCAGGTCGTATTGAGTCAGCTTTAATCCCTGGGCGTAAACAATTCATTTTTCTGTATAACATTTCAATGCATTATTTTAACAGTGAAATACTAAATAAAAATAAAATAAAACTTTGCTTAAAAGTAGGTGTTTACTATTCACTTTTCTGTATAACACTTAAATGCATTTTTAAAAGTGAATTCTAGATTTTAGTATTAAGAAAATATAATTATTTAAATAAAAATAAAACAGCGTTGTGTTAAATTCACTTTAGTAAATTTAAACACAAACAAAAATCACTTTTGTATTGAAATAATTATAGCCTTAAAACACCAATCAGTATAGCATTGAAATGGCAGTGACTACCTATAACACTTCCGCCCCTTCAAGTCTGCATCTGTCCTCAGATGCGTAATTAAAAAATTACGTCTGGTTCATAACTACTCCTCATGTACACAATAGTTTACAATTAATTTTTATAAACTAATTACAAATTTCAAAATTTAAGCTATTTTAATTAATGACGTACATGCAGTCCGTTTGTTTGTTATCGTTGTCTTTTTCATTATTCATTTTATTTATAATTTCTAGTCAACATCTTCATACCCATTATCAACCAATATAATATTCGATTTCTTACTCAGCTTCGTATCGGTTTATTCATTTTATAATAAACCAACTATATTTGATAAATTCACCAATGTCATCTTGCTTTTTCTTATTTATAATAAACTTGTTTTTCATTTGATTCCTTAAATTATGCTTCAATCAGTTTATAAAAGTGGACTATGTTGATAAATTATTTTGTAGTGGTCTTCGTATCGTTATTCATAATAAATCGACTCTATATTCGGTATTTAATACCAATTTCTTTCAATTGCGAATGTCTTGAAATAATATTGCAGTCATCTTCAAGTCATCGATTATTACATATTCACCAGTTTATTTTTCAGAATTTATTATAATTATAAAATCCTAATCCAATTATTTTAAGAATTTAATAAATTTTCAAATATCCATTAACATATATTCTTGGATTATTAAACTTCATTTTAGTTGCTTTAAATGGTTTAGCCAAATAACAGAAATCATCTGTAATACGATTTTGAATTAAGCGTTGGCTTCTTGTGCTTGATTCTTGACCCATATTTGCCAAGGGTGTCGTTTGGTTGACCATTATTATTTATTATTATTTCTTAATAACATTTTTTAATTAACAACTAATGTTAACAATTATCTCTTTATCTCTAACTTTAAATTTAATTAATAATAATCTAAATTTAATTTTTACTAATCACGTTATAGTTTTAACAAATCAAATAGTTTAAAGTTGTGTACGATTATACATTTTCATCTTATATAACTTAGAATTCTAAATAGTGATCACTTGTTTATTCTCATTATATCTCATTTAATTGCCTCTATCGGCGTTCTATTCTCTCAATGTTATGTAATTGCATTGCAAAACTCGACGAGTGAAATTAACTTATTTTTTTAATCATCATCATGGTCTCTAAGCCATGTGAAATCTATATCTTATTGAATTGCCTCTATCGGCGATCTATTCTTCTCACTGTTTTGTTATTCCATTTCAAGACTCGTCGAACGTCACAATTATTTTTATAATTGTCATCTTTAAAATGTCTATCACGTGAAAGTTAAATCTCATTGAATTGCCTCTATCGGCGATCTATTCTTCTCAATGATTTGTAATTGCATTGTAAAACTCGTCGATCGACACAATTAAATTTTTTCTTAATTGTCATCTCGATGGTGTATAAATTTGCCGCTTCTTAATCATGTATGGGCCTACCAATTGGTTCTATTATTAGGTACTAAGACCTTACTCCGAAGGATTGTGTAGAGACACCAAATCTACTCCTTGTGTGTAACATCGCGATGTCAGCGCTATAACGGGATTTATCATCGTTAAACGCATTCATTATATTTCTTTGAACCAATTCTCTTCCATCCTCCAAATAATAATACCAAAAGCAAATACACGCGGTCTTTATTAAAATACGTTTTTTGGTACTAGTCTTCACATCCATATATCGATAAAAATTGCAAAACCCAATTTAAAATATTTTCAGCAATTATATGGTGTTGTATACAAATGGAGGAACTAAGATTTCTTATGAAATCTCCAATGAAGTATCTGACCAACTGTATTATCGTTATGGCGCCATATCACGTCAGAACTTCATCAACAAACCATTTTACTATACTAGGTTTGCACACTTCATCACTGTCTTCATTTTTTTTAATTATGTCAATCATTAAAATCTTCTATTTTGAAATTCCATTTCGGAGGGACGGCCCAATATATCAGCTCCGATTATTTCAAATAATAAGTGGTATCCATCAGCTGCAGCATTTCTTCATTTAACTGACATGACTCAGTTATTTAATAACTTATGATTGACTACACAGTGAGTTCAAAACTTTTTAATTTTCCATGTCATAAAATCCTAATTGAGTTCCGGAATACTCATTGTCATGTTAATCTTTTAGGATTTGTCTTTTAAAATCTCTTAATAATCATGATTATCTTCTTCTATTAAATCTCGTCTGATGAAGCTTCTTTTATTTCTCTTTTGAATCCCATTCATTGTATTTTGAATGTTTTTTCGTGTTTTGATCCCAAAGAAATGTAATACCTTTTATCTAATATGTCAGCAGATATTCATTATGGTTTTTATGTGTGCCAAAATCTGTTAAGACGTCTGAACCATTTCGATATGCCAGTAACCCCAAGTCACATCAAGTGTTTTAAAATAACGAGCGCCTTAAGGCGGTCTAACACTTCAGTGATTCGTCATCCGCAATTTGTCATCTATAGCAATATCGTTGTCTTCTATAATTTATGCTTAATTGTTCTCCACCGTCTTTCTTTGATACCATAATAACCAGGAAAGCATACTGGCTATTCTTAATTTTACGTCCTTTGCCTCCTCTCGAATCATTTTTACAATCACGTCGTATTCATTTTAATGTCGGCGGTAAGGACTGAGTCAAATTGCGAAACCGTAATAATCTTGTGCTTAACAACTAGAATTCTTCAAATGTCTGTGTCGTGCTGTGTGAAAACATGTCTATGTTTACATAATGCGAGCGGTAACGTTACGACTGCTGAAGTTTACAGTTAAACCAAGTCGTATACCAACATCAAGTCCAAATAAGAGCAGGTCCAAATTAACTAGTACGTGAAATGTAGTTTTCGTTGATATACCAGTAGATGGCTTCGTAGCATTCGTGTCTACATTTACTATTCTCATGACAAGTTGTATGGTATCGTTATCGTCAGCCATTATTAAAATAATTACTTATGTTTTAACGTAGTGTGGTTGTTAGGTGTTGGCTTCATCTTGATGCTCATGCGTTTAAATGAGCATTGAGTACATAAAATTGTTTATCAGTTCAGTATAATGTGTTGAATATAAGCAGTGATACATGTATACACAGCGCTATCGGCCACTACAATAGAGTTCTATAGTTTATGATTACTTTGCTTTGTATTTTGGGAGTGCAATAGAACTATGCCTCACGTCCCATAGACTAGCGTTTTGTCATAAACTATGTGTCCGATAACATACGTGAATGTATAACCGATATACCAAATGTATAGCTATACTGATTTAACCAAATTATGTAAACGGTTTAAAAATTACCAATGTGCTTTAATCAGTATATTCGATCCACGACGAAAGGTTGAAGTTCAATGTATGTATATACCAGCTACGCCCAAAGCCATATGGCTCGGACTCAGCGCCAGTCTGGTTATGTTAATCTCTTTTATTCAAATTCTTTAGTACTGTCACTAAATGCGAGTGACTTTTGGTTTATACGTCTAGTAATTACGTATTATTCGGATAATTGGTTAGTTCATTTCAGTAGTTTGTATAACATATCGGTGAATCCATCAATTTGTATTTTGTGGAAATTTGCATCCTCCACTGCTTCCACCAAATGTAAGCAACATTAGGTTAAAACGTATTTTGTTTCTTTTAGGATTTCGTATCCTCCAACGATGTAACCAAATGTAAGGAACATGTGGTTAAGCGTGTTGTGTTTTTTTTGTGGAATATCGCATCCTCCACTGCTGCCACCAAATGCAAGGGAAGTGGGGTTATCACGGGTATATTTTTACTGTGTACACTCTATGAGTGTTCATCAACCCGTGATGTAAACCCTACTATACTTAAGACTAAGCCCTTACTGTGCCTTGTACGTACCAGCATTATCATCTCTATCGGTGTGTGGCTTAAGGAGCGAGCGGATCTCCTATCACTGGTTGTGTACAAAGCTATGTGTTGTTTTGTGTAGTATTTAGTCGACCGACTGTTTTAGTTTATGCTGTTCCTTGCATAGACTATCCGTATAATACTACCGTACGGATATCCAACTGATTGGTACAAAGTCTAGTTTAAGGTCTGTTTTGGTAAACATGTTTTCCTTGATATCTCCATAACCATTTGTCCTACTGATCTCCAACAAGTACCATTGGCATCAGTACATAAAACCCGATTTCCAGTTCTCGATGACCTTGACCTTGTATAGGTGACCTTGACCTTGGAAATGTGACCTTGACCTTGGACGTGTGACCTTGACCTTGGACGTGTGACCTTGACCTTGGACGTGTGACCTTGACCTTGGACGTGTGACCTTGACCTTTGACATGTGACCTTGACCTTGGACATGTGACCTTGACCTTGGACGTGTGACCTTGACCTTGGACATGTGACCTTGACCTAGGGTCAGTAGGCCAGTTGTAGGCCAGTTGTAGGCCAGTTGTAGGCCAGTAGTAGACCAGTTGTAGGCCAGTTGTAGGCCAGTTGTAGGCCAGTTGTAGGCCAGTTGTAGGCCAGTAGTAGACCAGTTGTAGGCCAGTTGTAGGCCAGTAGGTCAGTGTGACAGTAGACAACGTGTCTAGTGCCTTATTACTATATCTGAGTTAACCTATCATAGCGCTTACGTTTGCATATACTATACTTATAAGTACACTTTACCGCTGTTTTGTCATAGTCATATACTAATACTATCCTTATAATAGAATCGTAACTATAGTATACAAAATACATTATATCTCTATTAACATTATGTCTATAACAATAATTTACTAGTACTGTAAATTAAATAATACAGTCACTATACTTATTTTAATATCTTTATAGTACAACTAACTATGACTATGTTAATAATAGGCATATACTAAGGCTATGCGTATAACACTTTAATACTTTAATACTAATAGTATTACTAACTATTAAATAGGTTACTCAACAATAAGGTTCACTCAACGTCGTCACGTGTCAACACTAATCTCTGGTCGGACCGGTCAGATCCTACCGTGTAGCGGACACAGTACCGGAGTTCCCTTCTATAGAGTATTCGCTTACGTAATAAGAGGACGACTCCCATCGGCGCGGCGTTCGATTGCTATCCCTTATGTTAACTGTATCCTATAGAACAGTTGGGCCTATAGGACCAATGGGCCTGTAGTGAAGCCATATGTGATCCATAATACCATCCATGACGTAATCCATGGTGTACTTCCATGACTCAATCGATAATGTTATCCATGATGTAATCTTTCTTGTGGTCAGCTTTCATCAGTATAACATCGATAGTGTAATCCATGACGCACCAGCAATCCAAGACCACTAGCCGCGACGAGTAAGTAATACACACAAAGTAATATGCAAATACTTTTATTTCATCTTATAAACAGTTATACATTGTAGCACTCCAAGAGAACTCCGAAGAGATCTCCGAAGAGAACTGAGAACTGATCTCAGAAGAGAACCCACTTTGGTGTCTGAAAGACACCTCTATTTATACTAAAGTGTACGTGAGAAATAATCAGGTCGTATTGAGTCAGCTTTAATCCCTGGGCGTAAACAATTCATTTTTCTGTATAACATTTCAATGCATTATTTTAACAGTGAAATACTAAATAAAAATAAAATAAAACTTTGCTTAAAAGTAGGTGTTTACTATTCACTTTTCTGTATAACACTTAAATGCATTTTTAAAAGTGAATTCTAGATTTTAGTATTAAGAAAATATAATTATTTAAATAAAAATAAAACAGCGTTGTGTTAAATTCACTTTAGTAAATTTAAACACAAACAAAAATCACTTTTGTATTGAAATAATTATAGCCTTAAAACACCAATCAGTATAGCATTGAAATGGCAGTGACTACCTATAACAATATTATATATATATATATATATATATATATATATATAAATAATCTTATAATAAGTTTTGCTTATATACATATATATATATATATATATATTATATAACATTAAGTGGTATCATGATAACTTTTTTTTTTGATAAATTATTAACGTTATTATTGTTCAAAATTAATAATAAATAAAATTATTTATTCATAGATAACCATAGATATCATGGTACATTTCATAAATTATAATAATAATTAAAAATTCCTATATATATATATATATATAATGTTAATCACTATACTACTGTATATACTATTATACTAAATAAAAAATTGTATAGTATTTATAAAAAAGCACATATATTTATAGTATATATGATATATATATATATATATATGATATATATATATTATGTTTAGTTTTATTTTATTTTAAATGTTTTTTTTATATATAAGTGCTATAAATATTAGCATATATATATACAATGATAATAAATTTAATAAAAATCCAATTTGGTCTCTTTATAGGCAACTTATTGGATGCATAATTGGACAAAATATAAAAAGTAATCTTATAATGAGTTTTTCCTATATATATATATACATATATATATATATATATATATATATATATATATATATATATATATATATATACAGTATATATATATATATATATATATATACAGAATATGCTAAATAAATTGTAAAGTATTTAAAAAGATATATTTAATTTTATATTATTTAATATTATTTTTTTTTAATTTTAAAATACAAGCGGAAGTTCTGTATAAAGCCGGGCACTGGCCTCATAACTGTCCATATCATCAGCACTGATACCATACTATAGTATACAGTGTCAATTTTTTTGCGTCTATGATTATCATTCACATCATCCCCATCAGCACCGGTAAGTTGGTTGAGTGCGTCAGTCAATTGGCGTATAGTTATCAGCGGCTGTTCATTGATACCCAATATATACTACTACTTATTTCTGTAGTTCCCTATAATAATAATAATAATAATAATAACAAACTATATATATAACTAATACTAATACTACTACTACTAATAAAATAATTAAATTATTGATTAGTTTACCGGCACCGGGAGAGTCGTTGTCGTATATCATCGACAGGTTTAATATGACTTTCGATAGGACGACACCCGAGAGTTTGACGGCCGGAGCCAATGAATACTTGATCTCACGGTAGGTCTGAAATACCCGATTGTCCTATTGTTTTGCTTTTTTTTTGATAAAATCTTTTTTTTGTTGTTGTTTTGTTGAATAATATATAATAAAGATTTTATTTATTTATTTTTTTAAAAAATTGAACACAAATATGAATACTTTGATTATAAACTATTTTTAAAAAATAATGTAAATTAATTTAAATTTGTTCTGGACAAATAAAAAAAAAAGTATTTAATAATTATTTAATTAATTAATAATAAATATATTTTTATTTTCTATAAATGTTATGAAATTTTTTTTATTGATATGATATATATATATATATATATTAGTCAAAACTGATATTGTATATGAAGTTTTTGTTGTTACTTTAAATACATATATATATATATATATATATATATCAAGTTTATATGTATTGATATAATATATTATAATACTGGATATTAAATACTGTTATTAATACTAATAGTTATAAAAATTAATGGGTAATACTGTAAGGAAATATCTACACAAAACAAAAAAAAACATTATTATAAATAAATTTATAATAATTAAAAACAATCATTTAGTATAAGATAATATTTTTAATGATATATTGAACAGTTCAATAATTTATATAAACAAATATAATATATATATATAAAAATAAAATATATATTAAACAAAATGTTAAGAAAATATCAAATTAATTTTTAAACATAAATATTATATTATAAACTATATATATAATATTAATCAAACATTTACATATTTAACATTTATATTACATATTTAAAATAAAATATTCTGGTTATGTTACTAAATGATAAATTTTTTTCTAAATATTTAAAAATTATTTAGATTATACAATATATATATACAGTATATATAAATATATTATCAAAACATTTGGGTAATACAATATTATAAAAATATATTTCAAAAAATATTTCATAACATTATAGATTATGATTTAATCAATTATATATATTATATATATATATATATATATATATATATATATATTTCTATAAAAAAAATATATTGAACAGTGAATAATTGTATAAACAAATTACATATCTAAACAAAACATATTATACAAACAAAAACAAAAATAGATATCAAATTAAATTTTTTTTTTAAAATATTATATAAACTCATAACAACTTATATATTATAATTTCAATGTATAGTTGTTTGACAATCAAAACACTTAAAAAACTTTTAACTTTTATTTTGTTTGTCTTAAATACTCATAAATATGATTATTAATTATATATGTCTATTTGCTATTACAATCACTGCAAACATTGCAATCAATGGTAAATAATTATTAAAATTTAAAAAAAAATAATAATTATAATAATCTTATAATTTATTACAGATGCTGTCGTAGTCGACGAGATAGCCATCAATGTATGCAACGATTGGGTGGCCTATGAAAAGCAAAAGTGTCTGAAAGTGATCGCCGAAAGGGCATCGCAGGAGACGGCACTTAACCGATGCCAACGGCTGGACACCCGTTCGCGGCTTATGTATATCGCCGATGACCGGCAACAACAGTTTGCAGTAAAACTGTTGGCTAACTATAGCCAAATTGCCGACCGGGTATGGCTGGGCAATAAAGTAACCGCAGCGACAACACCGTACAGCAACTGGGCTGACGGTAGTCCCGATTATATACCGGTAGTGGTCACCGAATCGGGCTATAACAACGGTTACAATAGTTACGGTCGAACCAGCCGTAGTAGTAGTAGTAGTGGCAACAGTGGTAGCAGTGGTAGTAGCGCCCGATGCGTCCAAATGTCGGTCACCCGTAACCATATCGGCAAATGGTATGACGAGCCGTGCAAACGTCGGGCACTGATTGTATGCGAACGAAGCCAGGAATGGACTATCAATATACTGAGCACTGCATTGGAAAACATTACCCGTTTGGTCAACAAACACGAACAACAACTGGCCGTCGCCGCCGCCGCCGACAACAATAGTCAACCGTCACCACAATTGTCCGTACAGTTGTCGTCCATACCAATTGGTTTCGTATACATACAACTGGCCAATCAAAGCGAACCGCACCAGCTATGGCCGCTGACCAATTGGCAACAGATTAGCGATCAATACGCTGGACTAGTTTTTCGGGCCGCAGCCGCCGTCACCGCCGCTGGTAATGACAGCAGCAGCGATGGCCAGTTTGTGGCTAATTGTTTGCCGAAACAGCAGCAGCGGCGGATCAAACAAAACTTGTTGTTTACAACAGAGACCGGTTTGCTGGACAAACAGGAGGTAAGGGTTGCAATACCGGTGACCGACAGCAGTGGCGGCGGCCGCGGAAATTGGGAGGTAGTAGGCCCGTGGATGATACCAACGGGAGGGCGTGTAAACGGTTCGGACAGTAGTAGTAGTAGTAGTGGTGGTAGTAAAGTATTGGTTAACAAAACGCCGACCACTACTACTACTACTACCGATGAGGAGGAAAAGTGCAGACCAGTCGACGATACGGCCGTAAAGATTTGGAAACGTATTGTTTAATTGATTTATTGTTATTGTCGTACATATAATACATATGTATTGTCAATACAGTCAATACAGCGATGATTTGGTACCCAATAATCTCTAACATTAACAATACATTCAATGAATAAAATATTTTCAGAGACAGTAATAACGTTTGTAATGATTATGTAATAAATTGAAAACTTAGTACTATTTACAAGTGAGAGATAGTCTAAAATTTTTCAATTTTCCAGTATTGCATCATGGACAATTATTTTTATTTTGTTGTACACACAGTATTATAGAGTGGAAAAATAATAAAGTTTAATAAAATTAATACAGCATTTAAAATTTTTAATGTAAAATAATTAAATAATTAATACTAAATAATAAATTTTTTATCTATATTTTACTAAATTACATGTTTTATAAATATTTTATTATTTATTAACATTAATAGTATAGAATAGAAAATAGACAATTTTCTTCATTATATTATGGACAATAATTTATGATTTTTTAATATTAAGTAGTATATACAGTAGTATAGAAGGGAAAATTGAATATAATATATATAACTCATACTGAAATATACTAAATAAATATTTTTAATGTTTTATAATAAATGACTAATCTCTAATCTAATCTCTAATCTAATCTCTAATCTAATCTCTAATCTAATCTCTAATCTAATCTCTAATCTAATCTCTAATCTAATCTCTAATCTAATCTCTAATCTAATCTCTAATCTAATCTCTAATCTAATCTCTAATCTAATCTCTAATCTAATCTCTAATCTAATCTCTAATCTAATCTCTAATCTAATCTCTAATCTAATCTCTAATCTAATCTCTAATCTAATCTAATCTCTAATCTAATCTCTAATCTAATCTCTAATCTCTAATCTAATCTAATCTCTAATCTAATCTAATCTCTAATCTAATCTCTAATCTAATCTCTAATCTAATCTTTAATCTAATCTTTAATCTATTTTTATATCAAATATCTAAACTCGAACATCTAATATCGAAAATCTAACTGCAAACTTCGAATATTAAACATCGAATATCGAATATCGAATATCGAATATCTAACATCGAATATCGAACATCGAATATCGAATATCTAACATCGAATATCGAACATCGAACATCGAATATCGAATATCGAATATCTAACATCGAATATCGAACATCGAACATCGAATATCGAATATCGAACATCGAACATCGAATATCAAATATCGAATATCGAATATCTAACATCGAATATCGAATATCTAACATCGAATATCGAATATCTAACATCGAATATCGAACATCTAATATCGAATATAGAACATCTAATATCGAATATCGAATATCTAACATCGAATATCGAACATCTAATATCGAATATAGAACATCTAATATCGAATATCGAAAATCTAATATCGAACATCGAACATCGAACATCGAACATCAAACATCGAACATCTAATATCGAATATCGAATATCGAATATCGAACATCGAACATCGAAAATCGAATATTAATTATCGAAAATCTATCAACGAATATCGAATATCGAATATCTAACATCGAATATCGAATATCTAACATCGAATATCGAACATCTAATATCGAACATCGAACATCGAACATCGAACATCTAATATCGAATATCGAATATCGAATATCGAATTCGAACATCGAACATCGAACATCGAACATCGAATATCGAATATCGAACATCGAACATCGAACATCGAACATCGAAAATCGAATATTAATTATCGAAAATCTATCAACGAATATCGAATATCGAATATCTAACATCGAATATCGAATATCTAACATCGAATATCGAATATCTAACATCGAATATCGAATATCTAACATCGAATATCGAACATCTAATATCGAATATAGAACATCTAATATCGAATATCGAATATCTAACATCGAATATCGAACATCTAATATCGAATATAGAACATCTAATATCGAATATCGAAAATCTAATATCGAATATCGAACATCGAAAATCGAATATTAATTATAGAACATCTAATATCAAATATCGAAAATCTAACATCAAACATCGAACATCGAAAATCTAATCGAAAATCTAATATCGAATATCGAACATCAAAAATAGAATATCGAAAATCGAACATCGAACATCGAAAATCGAATATTAATTATCAAACATCTAATATCGAATATCGAAAATCGAATATTAATTATCAAACATCTAATATCGAATATCGAAAATCGAACATCGAACATCGAATAGCAAAAATCTAATATCGAATATTAATTATCGAACATCGAATCATTTAATATAAGATATTTCTAATCAAACATATATATATTGAACAGTTCAATAATTTATATAAACAAATATAATATATATATATAAAAATAAAATATATATTAAACAAAATGTTAAGAAAATATCAAATTAATTTTTAAACATAAATATTATATTATAAACTATATATATATATATAATATTAATCAAACATTTACATATTTAACATTTATATTACATATTTAAAATAAAATATTCTGGTTATGTTACTAAATGATAAATTTTTTAAAAATATTTAAAAATTATTTAGATTATATAATATATATATATATATACTGTATTATCAAAACATTTGGGTAATACAATATTATAAAAATATATTTCAAAAAATATTTCATAACATTATAGATTATGATTTAATCAGTTATATAAAAATATATTGAACAGTGAATAATTGTATAAACAAATTACATATCTAAACAAAACATATTATACAAACAAACAAAAACAAAAATAGATATCAAATTAAATTTTTTTTTAAAAATATTATATAAACTCATAACAACTTATATATTATAATTTCAATGTATAGTTGTTTGACAATCAAAACACTTAAAAAAACTTTTAACTTTTATTTTGTTTGTCTTAAATACTCATAAATATGATTATTAATTATATATATCTATTTGCTATTATAATCACTGCAAACATTGCAATCAATGGTAATTAAATAATTTAAAATTTTTTTTTTAAATTAAAATTATCTTATAATTTATTGCATAATATAACTATACTATCGATAGATGCCGTCGACGAGATATCCATCAATGTATGCAACGATTGGGTGGCCTATGAAAAGCAAAAGTGTCTGAAAGTGATCGCCGAAAGGGCATCGCAGGAGACGGCACTTAACCGATGCCAACGGCTGGACAGCCGCTCACGGCTCGTGTATATCGACGACGACCGCCAACAACAGTTTGCAGTAAAACTGTTGGCCAACTATAGCCAAATTGCCGATCGGGTATGGCTGGGCAATCAAGTAACCGCAGCGACAACACCGTACAGCAACTGGGCTGACGGTAGTCCCGATTATATACCGGTAGTGGTCACCGAATCGGGCTATAACAACGGTTACAATAGTTACGGTCGAACCAGCCGTAGTAGTAGTAGTAGTGGCAACAGTGGTAGCAGTGGTAGTAGCGCCCGATGCGTCCAAATGTCGGTCACCCGTAACCATATCGGCAAATGGTATGACGAGCCGTGCAAACGTCGGGCACTGATTGTATGCGAACGAAGCCAGGAATGGACTATCAATATACTGAGCACTGCATTGGAAAACATTACCCGTTTGGTCAACAAACACGAACAACAACTGGCCGTCGCCGCCGCCGCCGACAACAATAGTCAACCGTCACCACAATTGTCCGTACAGTTGTCGTCCATACCAATTGGTTTCGTATACATACAACTGGCCAATCAAAGCGAACCGCACCAGCTATGGCCGCTGACCAATTGGCAACAGATTAGCGATCAATACGCTGGACTAGTTTTTCGGGCCGCAGCCGCCGTCACCGCCGCTGGTAATGACAGCAGCAGCGATGGCCAGTTTGTGGCTAATTGTTTGCCGAAACAGCAGCAGCGGCGGATCAAACAAAACTTGTTGTTTACAACAGAGACCGGTTTGCTGGACAAACAGGAGGTAAGGGTTGCAATACCGGTGACCGACAGCAGTGGCGGCGGCCGCGGAAATTGGGAGGTAGTAGGCCCGTGGATGATACCAACGGGAGGGCGTGTAAACGGTTCGGACAGTAGTAGTAGTAGTAGTGGTGGTAGTAAAGTATTGGTTAACAAAACGCCGACCACTACTACTACTACTACCGATGAGGAGGAAAAGTGCAGACCAGTCGACGATACGGCCGTAAAGATTTGGAAACGTATTGTTTAATTGATTTATTGTTATTGTCGTACATATAATACATATGTATTGTCAATACAGTCAATACAGCGATGATTTGGTACCCAATAATCTCTAACATTAACAATACATTCAATGAATAAAATATTTTCAGAGACAGTAATAACGTTTGTAATGATTATGTAATAAATTGAAAACTTAGTACTATTTACAAGTGAGAGATAGTCTAAAATTTTTCAATTTTCCAGTATTGCATCATGGACAATTATTTTTATTTTGTTGTACACACAGTATTATAGAGTGGAAAAATAATAAAGTTTAATAAAATTAATACAGCATTTAAAATTTTTAATGTAAAATAATTAAATAATTAATACTAAATAATAAATTTTTTATCTATATTTTACTAAATTACATGTTTTATAAATATTTTATTATTTATTAACATTAATAGTATAGAATAGAAAATAGACAATTTTCTTCATTATATTATGGACAATAATTTATGATTTTTTAATATTAAGTAGTATATACAGTAGTATAGAAGGGAAAATTGAATATAATATATATAACTCATACTGAAATATACTAAATAAATATTTTTAATGTTTTATAATAAATGACTAATCTCTAATCTAATCTCTAATCTAATCTCTAATCTAATCTCTAATCTAATCTCTAATCTAATCTCTAATCTAATCTCTAATCTAATCTCTAATCTAATCTCTAATCTAATCTCTAATCTAATCTCTAATCTAATCTCTAATCTAATCTCTAATCTAATCTCTAATCTAATCTCTAATCTAATCTCTAATCTAATCTCTAATCTAATCTCTAATCTAATCTAATCTCTAATCTAATCTCTAATCTAATCTCTAATCTAATCTAATCTCTAATCTAATCTAATCTCTAATCTAATCTAATCTCTAATCTAATCTCTAATCTAATCTCTAATCTAATCTTTAATCTAATCTTTAATCTATTTTTATATCAAATATCTAAACTCGAACATCTAATATCGAAAATCTAACTGCAAACTTCGAATATTAAACATCGAATATCGAATATCGAATATCGAATATCTAACATCGAATATCGAACATCGAATATCGAATATCTAACATCGAATATCGAACATCGAACATCGAATATCGAATATCGAATATCTAACATCGAATATCGAACATCGAACATCGAATATCGAATATCGAACATCGAACATCGAATATCAAATATCGAATATCGAATATCTAACATCGAATATCGAATATCTAACATCGAATATCGAATATCTAACATCGAATATCGAACATCTAATATCGAATATAGAACATCTAATATCGAATATCGAATATCTAACATCGAATATCGAACATCTAATATCGAATATAGAACATCTAATATCGAATATCGAAAATCTAATATCGAACATCGAACATCGAACATCGAACATCAAACATCGAACATCGAACATCTAATATCGAATATCGAATATCGAATATCGAACATCGAACATCGAAAATCGAATATTAATTATCGAAAATCTATCAACGAATATCGAATATCGAATATCTAACATCGAATATCGAATATCTAACATCGAATATCGAACATCTAATATCGAACATCGAACATCGAACATCGAACATCTAATATCGAATATCGAATATCGAATATCGAATTCGAACATCGAACATCGAACATCGAACATCGAATATCGAATATCGAACATCGAACATCGAACATCGAACATCGAAAATCGAATATTAATTATCGAAAATCTATCAACGAATATCGAATATCGAATATCTAACATCGAATATCGAATATCTAACATCGAATATCGAATATCTAACATCGAATATCGAATATCTAACATCGAATATCGAACATCTAATATCGAATATAGAACATCTAATATCGAATATCGAATATCTAACATCGAATATCGAACATCTAATATCGAATATAGAACATCTAATATCGAATATCGAAAATCTAATATCGAATATCGAACATCGAAAATCGAATATTAATTATAGAACATCTAATATCAAATATCGAAAATCTAACATCAAACATCGAACATCGAAAATCTAATCGAAAATCTAATATCGAATATCGAACATCAAAAATAGAATATCGAAAATCGAACATCGAACATCGAAAATCGAATATTAATTATCAAACATCTAATATCGAATATCGAAAATCGAATATTAATTATCAAACATCTAATATCGAATATCGAAAATCGAACATCGAACATCGAATAGCAAAAATCTAATATCGAATATTAATTATCGAACATCGAATCATTTAATATAAGATATTTCTAATCAAACATATATATATTGAACAGTTCAATAATTTATATAAACAAATATAATATATATATATAAAAATAAAATATATATTAAACAAAATGTTAAGAAAATATCAAATTAATTTTTAAACATAAATATTATATTATAAACTATATATATATATATAATATTAATCAAACATTTACATATTTAACATTTATATTACATATTTAAAATAAAATATTCTGGTTATGTTACTAAATGATAAATTTTTTAAAAATATTTAAAAATTATTTAGATTATATAATATATATATATATATACTGTATTATCAAAACATTTGGGTAATACAATATTATAAAAATATATTTCAAAAAATATTTCATAACATTATAGATTATGATTTAATCAGTTATATAAAAATATATTGAACAGTGAATAATTGTATAAACAAATTACATATCTAAACAAAACATATTATACAAACAAACAAAAACAAAAATAGATATCAAATTAAATTTTTTTAAAAATATTATATAAACTCATAACAACTTATATATTATAATTTCAATGTATAGTTGTTTGACAATCAAAACACTTAAAAAAACTTTTAACTTTTATTTTGTTTGTCTTAAATACTCATAAATATGATTATTAATTATATATATCTATTTGCTATTATAATCACTGCAAACATTGCAATCAATGGTAATTAAATAATTTAAAATTTTTTTTTAAATTAAAATTATCTTATAATTTATTGCATAATATAACTATACTATCGATAGATGCCGTCGACGAGATATCCATCAATGTATGCAACGATTGGGTGGCCTATGAAAAGCAAAAGTGTCTGAAAGTGATCGCCGAAAGGGCATCGCAGGAGACGGCACTTAACCGATGCCAACGGCTGGACAGCCGCTCACGGCTCGTGTATATCGACGACGACCGCCAACAACAGTTTGCAGTAAAACTGTTGGCCAACTATAGCCAAATTGCCGATCGGGTATGGCTGGGCAATCAAGTAACCGCAGCGACAACACCGTACAGCAACTGGGCTGATGGTAGTCCCGATTATATACCGGTGGTGGTGGTCACCGATTCGGGCTATAACAACGGCTACAATGGTTACGGTCGAACCAGCCGTAGTAGTAGTAGAAGTGGCAACAGTGGTAGCAGTGGTAGTAGCGCCCGATGCGTCCAAATGTCGGTCACACGTAACCATATCGGCAAATGGTATGACGAGCCGTGCAAACGTCGGGCACTGATTGTATGCGAACGAAGCCAGGAATGGACTATCAATATACTGAGCACTGCATTGGAAAACATTACCCGTTTGGTCAACAAACACGAACAACAACTGGCCGTCGCCGCCGCCGCCGACAACAATAGTCAACCGTCACCACAATTGTCCGTACAGTTGTCGTCCATACCAATTGGTTTCGTATACATACAACTGGCCAATCAAAGCGAACCGCACCAGCTATGGCCGCTGACCAATTGGCAACAGATTAGCGATCAATACGCTGGACTAGTTTTTCGGGCCGCAGCCGCCGTCACCGCCGCTGGTAATGACAGCAGCAGCGATGGCCAGTTTGTGGCTAATTGTTTGCCGAAACAGCAGCAGCGGCGGATCAAACAAAACTTGTTGTTTACAACAGAGACCGGTTTGCTGGACAAACAGGAGGTAAGGGTTGCAATACCGGTGACCGACAGCAGTGGCGGCGGCCGCGGAAATTGGGAGGTAGTAGGCCCGTGGATGATACCAACGGGAGGGCGTGTAAACGGTTCGGACAGTAGTAGTAGTAGTGGTGGTAGTAAAGTATTGGTTAACAAAACGCCGACCACTACTACTACTACTACTACCGATGAGGAGGAAAAGTGAAGACCAGTCGACGATACGGCCGTAAAGATTTGGAAACGTATTGTTTAATTGATTTATTTTTTTACTGTATATAAAAATATAATCTCTATTATAAAAAAATTTATAAACTTATATAAACTTATATAAAATTTAAATATTAGTATTAATTAATAAAACTATAAAAAAAATAAAAAAAATAATAGTTTACTAATTAAATAATTTATATTTTTTAAAAAAATAGTTTTTCCTATTGTATAACATTTATATCAAAATACAATTATATAAACTTTTCTTTTACATATTATTAATATAATTTATATATAATAAAAAAATAATATCAAACATTGATTTTTAATTAATTTTATTTATAAATAAAAAATTGATTTACAGTTGATTTAAATCTATAACTTAAAAATAATACTATTAAAAATATTTAAGAAATATTTAAATGTTTATAATTTATATATAAATTTAAAAAAAATTTCTAAAAAATAATATTAATATTGTATTTTTATATTATGTAATACAGTATATAATTTTTTAATTGACAAAAAACTGGAAATTAATTGATTTTGTAATTAACAAACAACAGGTAGTTGACTATAATGTTGGCACTTAACCATCGATGGTGTGTCCATACGATTGTTATCGTTTACCGGTAAGTCTATTACAGTTAGTTTTAACTGTTTTCTATTATTAGTATCATTAGCACCGGTAGTCAGCAGTAAAACAGCAGCAGTCAGTTGACTGATATTAGTAAACGGTTGGTCATCGATGGCTATAATATATTTTTTGTAAAGTTCTCTGAGATACACAAACAAAGAAATAATAATAATAATTACAGTATTATTATTTTTTAAAATATATTATATATTTACGGGCACAGGGATTCGGGTAGTATGTCCTCAACAATAAACCAATTTATATGTTTCGATAGGACAATGCCGAGCTTGACTACTACTGATGGCCCGTTGCCAGCAATAATCGGTGAATACTTGATCTCACGGTTCATGACTTTCCTGGGGAACACCGTTCTCTGATAATTCATAGCATTTTCAATAAACTCTATATACATATAGTAAATATGAATTTTTTAAAAAATATTTTCAATATACTCATACACACACACATATTCACAAACATACACACACATACACACACATACACACACATACACACACATACACACACATACACACACATACACACACATACACACACATACACACACATACACACACATACACACACATACACACACATACACACACATACACACACATACACACACATACACACACATACACACACATACACACACATACACACACATACACACAAACATACAAACACACATACACACATATTCGCACACATACGCACACATACGCACACATACTCAAACATACACACAMACATATACGCACACATACACACACATACACACACATACGCACACATACAYACACATACACACACATACACACACACACACATACACACATACACACACATACACACACATACACACACATACACACACATACACACACATACACACACATACACACACACATACACACACATACACACACACATACACACACATACACACACACATACACACACATACACACACATACACACACATACACACACATACACACACATACACACACATACACACACATACACACACATACACACACATACACACACATACACACACATACACACACATACACACACACACACACACACACACACATACACACACATACACACACATATACACACATACACACACATACACACACATACACACACACATACACACACATATACACACACATACACACACGTCGTTAGCACCGGCTATTTGTCCACCAGCGACTACCAGTGGACCGCCAGAAAAACCGGGAGGAGTAATAGCCGAATGACCCAACAGAGTTACGGTGTCATCATTATAAGCAATATAGACATCATAGACGTTCATTATTTGATTAACATTGACACCCATGGCCTGGACACGACCCGAATGGCATCCAAAGTACCAGTCATCGGTGGCAAACGTGGCTACAGGTTCCCCGAAATCTGGTCGGTTGTTGGTTAGTATAGGTACAGGTATGCAGCCATCAGCGACATCGATGTTCAGCTTAAACAGTGCCAAATCCCGGTGCAGTTCCACATAGACAACGGTTGCATCAATATATTGCCATTGATTGTCGTAAACCATAGCTAATTGGAGAATCTGTGCGCCTTTGACTACGTGAGCGTCGGTCATAACATACTTATCGTTTACGCCGCCGATGTTGTTGTTGGCCACACGAAATCCAGTACCCATACCGCTTGAGTAATCACTGTCGTGGATAGACATCCGATAACATCGGACCACTGATCGCAAACATTTTAGTCTAACGTCCACAATATCGATGTCGTCAGCACCAGTCATGTCTGCCGATCTTAGCAGCCATGGATCAGACGACCAGTGGCTGAACAGTTGTTTATGTTGTTGTTGTTGTTGTTGACGATGATTACGGTTTGGGCTAATCCGGAGTTTACGCACATTAAAAAAAATTGATTTTTTTCAACAGATAATTGTTAATTATGATCTAAAAAACATATATCCATCAAAATTATTGCGCGGAAACACCTAAAACCTAACTAAAATCTAATCTAAATACCTGAGCTCTCATAACATAATTCTACACTAATTATAAATAAAATAATATTAAACAAACATAAAGCGCGTGAATATAATTAACATTTATAACATTGATAATAAAATAGTATTATTGTCATTTCTTTAAAATACTTTTAAAAACACTAGTTGTCCACGCGGAACATATAACCATCTAATTTTATAGAATTTATAAATTAATTGAACCACAATAATAATGATTTTAAAACATAAATCGAATATATGAATGTTATTTAACGTGACAAACACTGATTCCGTAACCCAAGTACTGTATAGATTAGGTTAGGTTACCATTGAAAATTAGGTTAGGTTGCGGTTCGAACACCAGGTTAGGTAACGCGACAAACTGATTCCGTAACCCAAGTACTGTATAGATTAGGTTAGGTTACCATTGAAAATTAGGTTAGGTTGCGCTTCGAACACCAGGTTAGGTAACGCGACAAACACTGATTCCGTAACCCAAGTACTGTATAGATTAGGTTAGGTTACCATTGAAAATTAGGTTAGGTTGCGCTTCGAACACCAGGTTAGGTAACGCGACAAACACTGATTCCGTAACCCAAGTACTGTATAAATTAGGTTAGGTTACCATTGAAAATTAGGTTAGGTTGCGCTTCGAACACCAGGTTAGGTAACGCGACAAACACTGATTCCGTAACCCAAGTACTGTATAAATTAGGTTAGGTTACCATTGAAAATTAGGTTAGGTTGCGGATCGAACACCAGGTTAGGTAACCATTGAATAGGTTACCATTGAAAATTAGGTTAGGTTACCATTGAAAATTAGGTTAGGTTACCATTGAAAATTAGGTTAGGTTACTGATCGAACACAGGATAGGTAACGCGACAAACACTGATTCGGTAACCCTAGTACTGTATAGATTAGGTTAGGTTAGGTTCAAAATTGAAATAACATTGCTTTAAATTAAAATTGAAAATATATCAATAATTTTTTGGGTTTGTATTAAAATATTGTTTTTGGGGAAATGTGACAGACATACAAAAATCCAGATTATTATCTTAAAGTATTATCTTGATAGTCATTGACAACAATATTATTTTATTAGTTATTATAAATGTTTATATAGATCTCGCGCTTTACAATTGATTAATATTAACTTTTTTATAATTAGTGTATAATTATGTTATGAGAGCTCAGGTATTTAAATTAGATTTTAGTTGGGATTTAGGTGTTTCCGCGCAATAATTTTGATGGATATATGTTTATTAGGTACTAATTAACTAATTTCTGTTGAAAAAAATCAATTTTTTCTAATGTGCGTAAACTCCGTATAGGCCACGGTTTGTCCGCCAATTGTATGCCATTATCATCACCGCCGCCGCTGCCGATCTTATGCATAACAATCCAAACATTAGTCCCGAATTAAAATATAAATGTTTGTATTGGGAATACTGGATACAAATAAATATTATAAACGGTTTTAGAAAAATTTTATTAATTAATAATCTGTTTTTTTTTGTTTAATATAAATAATGTAATTAATTATATAATGTAATAATATTTATTTATTTTTAGAGATACAATACATATCAAACTAACCGTTTTATTAAACATATTAAAAATATAAAAATCAATATATTATTTTTAGATATATAACAATTAATTTTTTTTTAATTTCATGCGTTTATTATAGAAATTTAAAAAACAAAAATAAATAAACTTTAATATATAAAACTTGTTAATCATTAATATAATCTTATATACCAATTCTAAAATTTTAATTTTTATAATTGATAGTTGAAGACATTTTAAAATTATTATATAAATCTAATATACCAATTCTAAAATTATAATTTTTAGATTTGATTTTATTTAAAATTACATTTTTTCATTCAAATACAAATATTTTATTTCAATGGTAATTACCATACAAATAAAATATTTGTATTTGAATGAAAAAATGTAATTTTAAATAAAATCAAATCTAAAAATTAAAATTAAAAAATAATTAAATTTTAGATTTGATAGTTGAAGACATTTTAAAATTATTATATAAATCTAATATACCAATTCTAAAATTATAATTTTTAGATTTGATTTTATTTAAAATTACATTTTTTCATTCAAATACAAATATTTTATTTCAATGGTAATTACCATACAAATAAAATATTTGTATTTGAATGAAAAAATGTAATTTTAAATAAAATCAAATCTAAAAATTAAAATTAAAAAATAATTAAATTTTAGATTTGATAGTTGAAGACATTTTAAAATTATTATATAAATCTAATATACCAATTCTAAAATTATAATTTTTAGATTTGATTTTATTTAAAATTACATTTTTTCATTCAAATACAAATATTTTATTTCAATGGTAATTACCATACAAATAAAATATTTGTATTTGAATGAAAAAATGTAATTTTAAATAAAATCAAATCTAAAAATTAAAATTAAAAAATAATTAAATTTTATATTTGATAGTTGAAGACATTTTAAAATTATTATATAAATCTAATATACCAATTCTAAAATTATAATTTTTAGATTTGATTTTATTTAAAATTACATTTTTTCATTCAAATACAAATATTTTATTTCAATGGTAATTACCATACAAATAAAATATTTGTATTTGAATGAAAAAATGTAATTTTAAATAAAATCAAATCTAAAAATTAAAATTAAAAAATAATTAAATTTTAGATTTGATAGTTGAAGACATTTTAAAATTATTATATAAATCTAATATACCAATTCTAAAATTATAATTTTTAGATTTGATTTTATTTAAAATTACATTTTTTCATTCAAATACAAATATTTTATTTCAATGGTAATTACCATACAAATAAAATATTTGTATTTGAATGAAAAAATGTAATTTTAAATAAAATCAAATCTAAAAATTAAAATTAAAAAATAATTAAATTTTAGATTTGATAGTTGAAGACATTTTAAAATTATTATATAAATCTAATATACCAATTCTAAAATTATAATTTTTATATTTGATAGTTGAAGACATTTTAAAATTATTATATAAATCTAATATACCAATTCTAAAATTATAATTTTTATATTTGATAGTTGAAGACATTTTAAAATTATTATATAAATCTAATATACCAATTCTAAAATTATAATTTTTATATTTGATAGTTGAAGACATTTTAAAATTATTATATAAATCTAATATACCAATTCTAAAATTATAATTTTTAGATTTGATTTTATTTAAAATTACATTTTTTCATTCAAATACAAATATTTTATTTCAATGGTAATTACCATACAAATAAAATATTTGTATTTGAATGAAAAAATGTAATTTTAAATAAAATCAAATCTAAAAATTAAAATTAAAAAATAATTAAATTTTAGATTTGATAGTTGAAGACATTTTAAAATTATTATATAAATCTAATATACCAATTCTAAAATTATAATTTTTAGATTTGATTTTATTTAAAATTACATTTTTTCATTCAAATACAAATATTTTATTTCAATGGTAATTACCATACAAATAAAATATTTGTATTTGAATGAAAAAATGTAATTTTAAATAAAATCAAATCTAAAAATTAAAATTAAAAAATAATTAAATTTTAGATTTGATAGTTGAAGACATTTTAAAATTATTATATAAATCTAATATACCAATTCTAAAATTATAATTTTTATATTTGATAGTTGAAGACATTTTAAAATTATTATATAAATCTAATATACCAATTCTAAAATTATAATTTTTATATTTGATAGTTGAAGACATTTTAAAATTATTATATAAATCTAATATACCAATTCTAAAATTATAATTTTTATATTTGATAGTTGAAGACATTTTAAAATTATTATATAAATCTAATATACCAATTCTAAAATTATAATTTTTATATTTGATAGTTGAAGACATTTTAAAATTATTATATAAATCTAATATACCAATTCTAAAATTATAATTTTTAGATTTGATTTTATTTAAAATTACATTTTTTCATTCAAATACAAATATTTTATTTCAATGGTAATTACCATACAAATAAAATATTTGTATTTGAATGAAAAAATGTAATTTTAAATAAAATCAAATCTAAAAATTAAAATTAAAAAATAATTAAATTTTAGATTTGATAGTTGAAGACATTTTAAAATTATTATATAAATCTAATATACCAATTCTAAAATTATAATTTTTAGATTTGATTTTATTTAAAATTACATTTTTTCATTCAAATACAAATATTTTATTTCAATGGTAATTACCATACAAATAAAATATTTGTATTTGAATGAAAAAATGTAATTTTAAATAAAATCAAATCTAAAAATTAAAATTAAAAAATAATTAAATTTTAGATTTGATAGTTGAAGACATTTTAAAATTATTATATAAATCTAATATACCAATTCTAAAATTATAATTTTTAGATTTGATTTTATTTAAAATTACATTTTTTCATTCAAATACAAATATTTTATTTCAATGGTAATTACCATACAAATAAAATATTTGTATTTGAATGAAAAAATGTAATTTTAAATAAAATCAAATCTAAAAATTAAAATTAAAAAATAATTAAATTTTAGATTTGATAGTTGAAGACATTTTAAAATTATTATATAAATCTAATATACCAATTCTAAAATTATAATTTTTAGATTTGATTTTATTTAAAATTACATTTTTTCATTCAAATACAAATATTTTATTTCAATGGTAATTACCATACAAATAAAATATTTGTATTTGAATGAAAAAATGTAATTTTAAATAAAATCAAATCTAAAAATTAAAATTAAAAAATAATTAAATTTTAGATTTGATAGTTGAAGACATTTTAAAATTATTATATAAATCTAATATACCAATTCTAAAATTATAATTTTTAGATTTGATTTTTTTTAAAATTACATTTTTTCATTCAAATACAAATATTTTATTTCAATGGTAATTACCATACAAATAAAATATTTGTATTTGAATGAAAAAATGTAATTTTAAATAAAATCAAATCTAAAAATTAAAATTAAAAAATAATTAAATTTTAGATTTGATAGTTGAAGACATTTTAAAATTATTATATAAATCTAATATACCAATTCTAAAATTATAATTTTTAGATTTGATTTTATTTAAAATTACATTTTTTCATTCAAATACAAATATTTTATTTCAATGGTAATTACCATACAAATAAAATATTTGTATTTGAATGAAAAAATGTAATTTTAAATAAAATCAAATCTAAAAATTAAAATTAAAAAATAATTAAATTTTAGATTTGATAGTTGAAGACATTTTAAAATTATTATATAAATCTAATATACCAATTCTAAAATTATAATTTTTATATTTGATAGTTGAAGACATTTTAAAATTATTATATAAATCTAATATACAATTCTAAAATTATAATTTTTATATTTGATAGTTGAAGACATTTTAAAATTATTATATAAATCTAATATACCAATTCTAAAATTATAATTTTTATATTTGATAGTTGAAGACATTTTAAAATTATTATATAAATCTAATATACCAATTCTAAAATTATAATTTTTAGATTTGATTTTATTTAAAATTACATTTTTTCATTCAAATACAAATATTTTATTTCAATGGTAATTACCATACAAATAAAATATTTGTATTTGAATGAAAAAATGTAATTTTAAATAAAATCAAATCTAAAAATTAAAATTAAAAAATAATTAAATTTTAGATTTGATAGTTGAAGACATTTTAAAATTATTATATAAATATAATATACCAATTGAAAAATAAAAAAAATTATAATTTTTAGATTTGATTTTATTTAAAATTACATTTTTTCATTCAAATACAAATATTTTATTTCAATGGTAATTACCATACAAATAAAATATTTGTATTTGAATGAAAAAATGTAATTTTAAATAAAATCAAATCTAAAAATTAAAATTAAAAAATAATTAAATTTTAGATTTGATAGTTGAAGACATTTTAAAATTATTATATAAATCTAATATACCAATTCTAAAATTATAATTTTTATATTTGATAGTTGAAGACATTTTAAAATTATTATATAAATCTAATATACCAATTCTAAAATTATAATTTTTATATTTGAAGTTGAAGACATTTTAAAATTATTATATAAATCTAATATACCAATTCTAAAATTATAATTTTTATATTTGATAGTTGAAAACATTTTAAAATTATTATATAAATCTAATATCAATTCTAAAATTATAATTTTTATATTTGATAGTTGAAGACATTTTAAAATTATTATATAAATCTAATATACCAATTCTAAAATTATAATTTTTAGATTTGATTTTATTTAAAATTACATTTTTTCATTCAAATACAAATATTTTATTTCAATGGTAATTACCATACAAATAAAATATTTGTATTTGAATGAAAAAATGTAATAATTTTAAATAAAATCAAATCTAAAAATTAAAATTAAAAAATAATTAAATTTTAGATTTGATAGTTGAAGACATTTTAAAATTATTATATAAATCTAATATACAAATTCTAAAATTATAATTTTTAGATTTGATTTTATTTAAAATTACATTTTTTCATTCAAATACAAATATTTTATTATAATTAATTACCATACATAATAAAATATTTGTATTTGAATGAAAAAATGTAATTTTAAATAAAATCAAATCTAAAAATTAAAATTAAAAAATAATTAAATTTTAGATTTGATAGTTGAAGACATTTTAAAATTATTATATAAATCTAATATACCAATTCTAAAATTATAATTTTTAGATTTGATTTTATTTAAAATTACATTTTTTCATTCAAATACAAATATTTTATTTCAATGGTAATTACCATACAAATAACCCCCATATTTGTATTTGAATGAAAAAATGTTTTTTAAATAAAATCAAATCTAAAAATTAAAATTAAAAAATAATTAAATTTTAGTTTTTTTTGATAGTTGAAAGTAAGCATATAAAACAATAATTTTTTATATATAATTTAATTATATAAATCTAATTTAAAAAATATATCATCATTAAATACAATATAAGTTTATTAATAAATTTATTATAATTTTTACCCCCCAATTTGTCCCCCTAAAGCCCCCAATGTCCCCCTAAAACCCTCCATTTATTTAAAATTACATTTTTTATTCAAATACAAATATTTTATTTCAAATATTACCATAAAATAAAATATTTGTATTTGAATGAAAAAATGTAATTTTGATATAAATTGTTTCTAAGTTTTTTTTACAAAAATACTACAATATTGTATTAATTAATTTTTAAAAATATTAATTAAAAATATTAAGAAATGATTGTAAGCATATAAAATTCAATAATTTTTTATATATAATTAATAAGTTGAATAATAAAAAAAATTATTTAATTTTAAAAAATAGTTTAAATACAATATTTTTAAATAAATTAAATAATATCATATCCTTAATTATTATATTCAATAATCCCCCTAAAATTATAATTTTTAGATTTGATTTTATTTAAAATTACATTTTTTCATTCAAATACAAATATTTTATTTCAATGGTAATTACCATACAAATAAAATATTTGTATTTGAATGAAAAAATGTAATTTTTAAATAAAATCAAATCTAAAATTAAAATTAAAAAATAATTAAATTTTAGATTTGATAGTTGAAGACATTTTAAAATTATTATATAAATCTAATATATTGTATTTAAAATTATAATTTTTAAATTTGATTAAAAATATTAAGAAATGATTGTAAGCATATAAAATTCAATAATTTTTTATATATAATTAATAAGTTGAATAATAAAAAAAATTATTTAATTTTAAAAAATATATCATCATTAAATACAATATAAGTTTATTAATAGATTTGATAAGTTGAATATCATTTTAAAATTATTATATAAATCTAAACCCCCCAATGTCCCTCTAAAACCCCCCAATTTTTAGAATTTTATTTAAAATTACATTTTTTCATTCAAATACAAATTATTTTTATTACCATACAAATAAAATATTTGTATTTAAATGAATATAATTTTATTCAAATCAAATCTAAAATAAAATTTTTAATATTTTAGATTTGATATAAATTTTTAAAATTATTATATAAATCTAATAAAATACTACAATTATTGTTTTAATTGATTTTTAAAAAATTAATTAAAAAATACAAATATTTTATTTCAGCATAATTACCATAAAATTAAAATTTTTATATATAATTAATAAAATAATAAAAAAAATTATTTAATTTTAAAAATAAAATCAAATCTAAAAATTAAATTAAATCCTTAATTATTTTAGATTTGATAGTTGAAGACATTTTAAAATTATTATATAAATCTAATATACAAATTCTAAAATTATAATTTTTAGATTTGATTTTATTTAAAATTACATTTTTTCATTCAAATACAAATATTTTATTTCAATGGTAATTACCATACAAATAAAATATTTGTATTTGAATGAAAAAATGTAATTTTAAATAAAATCAAATCTAAAAATTAAAATTAAAAAATAATTAAATTTTAGATTTGATAGTTGAAGACATTTTAAAATTATTATATAAATCTAATATACAAATTCTAAAATTATAATTTTTAGATTTGATTTTATTTAAAATTACATTTTTTCATTCAAATACAAATATTTTATTTCAATGGTAATTACCATACAAATAAAATATTTGTATTTGAATGAAAAAATGTAATTTTAAATAAAATCAAATCTAAAAATTAAAATTAAAAAATAATTAAATTTTAGATTTGATAGTTGAAGACATTTTAAAATTATTATATAAATCTAATATACCAATTCTAAAATTATAATTTTTATATTTGATAGTTGAAGACATTTTAAAATTATTATATAAATCTAATATACCAATTCTAAAATTATAATTTTTATATTTGATAGTTGAAGACATTTTAAAATTATTATATAAATCTAATATACCAATTCTAAAATTATAATTTTTAGATTTGATTTTATTTAAAATTACATTTTTTCATTCAAATACAAATATTTTATTTCAATGGTAATTACCATACAAATAAAATATTTGTATTTGAATGAAAAAATGTAATTTTAAATAAAATCAAATCTAAAAATTAAAATTAAAAAATAATTAAATTTTAGATTTGATAGTTGAAGACATTTTAAAATTATTATATAAATCTAATATACCAATTCTAAAATTATAATTTTTAGATTTGATTTTATTTAAAATTACATTTTTTCATTCAAATACAAATATTTTATTTCAATGGTAATTACCATACAAATAAAATATTTGTATTTGAATGAAAAAATGTAATTTTAAATAAAATCAAATCTAAAAATTATAATTAAATAATAATTAAATTTTAAATTTGATAGTTGAAGACATTTTAAAATTATTATATAAATCTAATATACCAACTCTAAAATTTTAATTTTTATATTTGATAGTTGAAGACATTTTAAAATTATTAGATAAATCTAATATACCAACTCTAAAATTTTAATTTTTATATTTGATAGTTGAAAACATTTTAAAATTATTATATAAATCTAATATACCAACTCTAAAATTTTAATTTTTATATTTGATAGTTGAAGACATTTTAAAATTATTATATAAATCTAATATACCAATTCTAAAATTTTAATTTTTATATTTGATAGTTGAAGACATTTTAAAATTATTATATAAATCTAATATACCAATTCTAAAATTATAATTTTTAGATTTGATTTTATTTAAAATTACATTTTTTCATTCAAATACAAATATTTTATTTCAATGGTAATTACCATACAAATAAAATATTTGTATTTGAATGAAAAAATGTAATTTTAAATAAAATCAAATCTAAAAATTAAAATTAAAAAATAATTAAATTTTATATTTGATAGTTGAAGACATTTTAAAATTATTATATAAATCTAATATACCACTAACTAGTTATTATATAAATAAGTACTTATATATTTTTAAATTATTATTATTATATATATATAAATGATAAACAAAATAAAACTTGATTAAATTAAATTACAAACTTACAAATATACAGTTTATATCTAAACTTATATAAATTTATATAAACTTATATATATTATTTTTGTAATTTTGATTAAATTAATCATTATTAGTAATTTATTATAGAATTTAATTTTTTTTTTATTTTTAAACTTTATAGGTATTAATAAATTAATATATATATAATATATATAAATTAGTAATAAGTAATAATTAATTAATTAATTAATACCAATTAATAGTTGATAATAAAAAAATAATAAATTAATAAAAAATAGTTTAATTACTTTCAATAATATTATTACTAAACATATAAATTGTTTGTTTTAATTATTTTCTAATAGTATTTTGTTTAATTTATTATCAGTGTATTATAAGTGTAGAATTAATTTTAATAACTAATTACTTAATTTTATGATTTACTAAATATCTTAGTTTTTTTCATTTAATTATAAATCAATAAACATTATTTTTTTTAAAAATAAATAAATATTAGCTATAATTATAAATTAATTTTTGTTGTTAATATAAATAATTAATTGAAGCAAAAAAAATCTATAATTTACTAAAAAAAATAATTTCAATTATAGTTATAATAATCATTAATAAATACTAATCAAATTTACATTATTTTTTTTAAGTTAAACTTAATTAAAACAATTTATAATTTCAGCACAACATATGATTTTTTTAATAATTTAGTCCAAAATTAGTAATCAATTTGTTTTTATTGTTATTATTATTATTATTATTCAAAATCACAACATTAACAATATTGCCATTGATTTTGCCAACAATTTTCGGGTCGATATTACTGAGCCGCTGACCAGTATTATCAATGGTCAGGTATTTCAAATGAGCCAATCGGTCGACCAGTGATTCAAGTGTCGGACGACTAATGTCTGTATAGCGTAGTGTTAGACGTTGTAAACGCGGTAAATGTTGGCCAATGTTTGAGACAAATCGATCGCCTAAACGATAGACATCGGGTAACCAGAGTGTCAATTGTGTTAGCCGTTTGAATGCATTGAATGCTATGTCCACTACGGATAGAAACGGTAGAAAAATGTCGGCCAAACAACAAAATACAAACTGCCGTAAGCGGCGACCAAAATGTTGGCCAATCGTATGCACAATATTCATGGGTAACGTAAGTAGCGGACAGTACGGCTGGCTTATCATTGCAATCGATAGCGATATCAATTGGCTACAGTCGGCTGCAATACGGGCCAAACCCGAGTCAATGATTGACCAATAGTTTACGTATATCCATCCGTCGATAGTCAACTTCATGTGCGCCAAACCAGACATTTGACTCAAACCGACCATCAAATCGCCAATTGAATCGGTTAGCTGTTGGTCCGCCATTGTACACATAATGTCCATTTCGAGTCCGACCAGTTGCCGGCCGTATCGGTCGGCAAACTGTCGAAATCGATGTCCACTACTCGAATAGTACCGCAGCTTCAGATGTCGTAACTCATTGAACTGTTGTCCAGCAACCGCAGTGGGTTTCATTAGGTAGGCCATGACCGTCGAGTGGACATCAAACAGGTCCAGTCG
Organism: Oppia nitens; assembly: GCF_028296485.1. Lineage (NCBI taxonomy): Eukaryota > Metazoa > Arthropoda > Arachnida > Sarcoptiformes > Oppiidae > Oppia > Oppia nitens. Next base: position 538,583 of record NW_026533210.1, read on the forward strand.
CTGCAAATTAGTGGCCAAATGCAGACATCGGCCAATTGATTCGTGTAGTCGGGGATTGCAAAACGTTTCAGTGATTGTCAACAATTTGGGACCAAATTTCCGAAACATTTTGTCCCATACTTTCGAACTAACCGAACGCATGTCGACACCGGTACCCGTAATGTGTTGTAATTGTGGACAGTTAGCCAAAATTTTAAGCATTAGTTTGTCATCAAAATGCCTGAAATTTCTAACGGATAATCTGGTAATGTTCGGACATTTTTTAAACAATAGCTTTATAGCAGCAGCCGTAGTAGTAGTGGTGGCCATTACTGCTGACCGATTTGAACGGTGATGGTCACCATCATCGTTGGTTAGGACCAGTTGTGTTTCGGCCAAGTATATCAATGACTGCCATTGTTTGCTAACTGATTCCAGACGAAATCGGTCGGCAAACTCCAGATACCGGAGCAACAAACCACACAAATCGTCGCCAAATCGGTCGAAACTGTTTCGGCCATATGTTTGTACTAAACTATTGTTTTTTAGAGATACTGACTGTCCATCACTGATATCATTAGATGTTGTTGTTGGTGATGATGGTGGTGGTGATGGCAATTGAACCCGAGGTTTTGTAGGCCATGTTTCAGGGATTACCACAAATTGGTTTTGATTTTGATGTAGTTGTACCATATTTTTTGAAATACAGTGTATATATAGATATAAACTAATAAATAGTGTCCACTGTATAAATTTGTGTATATTTATATACCTCGAAATATGGTATATATATAGATATAGATTTGATAATTAAATTTAAAAATTAAAATTTTTAATATAATTGAATTGAATTATAAGATCATCTATTAATTTAAATATTTTAATAATACATACCTCGTATGAAAATATTTAACAATTTAAATATATTGTATTTATTATAATTGTTTAATATTATGAACAAAATATATCTATTTATTAAACATTTTAAAAAAATGTATTGTATATGTATGCTAAATATGTCAATAAAAAAATAAACTTAAACACAACAAAAAAAACTATTACTACTATTATTAATCTACAATTAATAACAATTACTATTAATACTAATATTAAATTTTTAATCTATACTAATATAATTGGTAAACTCGATAAAAACATTTAAAAATTTACATTTTAACATTTGACGACACATATTAATTTTTAATTTTTTTTAGTTTAAAAGTTTTAATAATGCAAATAAAAATGGTGAATAATAATTAGTTTTATCTATAACAATTATATAATTTTATTAATTAATTAATTTTATTTATAGTAATTTTTAAAAAAAAACTATCTATCTCTATGAATAAACTTAAATAACAAAAATAATCACTAATATATAGTATAATAAAAATTAGTATTATTTTTTAATACTTTAGTATTAACACTATATATATATATATTTATTTATATTTGATTAATTACTAATTAATTATTTAATTATGATTATTGAACTGTAATACCTAAATTATATTTACATAAATTAGTAACTTTCAAAAAAATATATATAAAAATTATTTGTTACTATAAAAAACAATAAATTAGATATTTTTGCACAAATATATACTTTATATTATATAATCTATAATATATTATATAAATTAATAAATATAAAATAATTTACAATTAACTAAAAAAATACATAATTATAATATTAACTTAAACTTTAATGATAGAAATAATAATATTTTACAAACAACTCAAAATCACTAACTATTAATATATTAGTAATTAAAAATATATTAAATTATTATCATTTATAAACTATTAATCAAAAAATTTTTTAATCAAATATTTTTTTTGTATTAAATTTTTATTATATTGATTCATCAAAAATTATTCAGTAAATCCAAAAAATATAAAAATAAAACTAAAACTAAGTGAAAACATGAAAAACATTTTAATGCATATACAATATAATAATATATAAAAATAAAATAATAAAAAATATATAATACAATAAATCTCAATATAATATATATGAAAATAAAATATTGATACACAATGTTTATAATATATACATATAATAAATAATAGCTATTTATAATAATGCACTTTCATATAATCAAATAATAAATATATCAACAAAAAAACCAACAAAAATATATTTTATATCAATCTTAATAAAAAGTTTTATTGAAATAAAATAAAATAAAAAAATAACCATTTTTTCAGTGTTATATAATACAAAAAAATTATTCAAATAAATCACACATTTATTAAATACAAAACTAAATTAATAATAAATTTTAATCAATCAAAACAATTATAGTTTTTATTTTATTAAATAAAAATTATATATAGATTTTTCCTAAAAAAAATTTAATTATTATTTAATTAGTATATATTTTTTTTATTTACAAAAACATTTAAATAAATATATTATATCAACATTTTTTTTTATTTTAAAAAACATTAAATTCAATTTAATTTTATAAAAACACATTTAATGTTATTTAGGCTTAAAATTTAAATTATAATTTATAATAAATTAATTTTATTTTTTATTTATTTATTGTATGGACATTTATTAATGTGTCTAGACAGTATCTGGGCAAACTTAATAAAAATTTACATGATAAATAATCCTATTTGAAAAATTGATAATACTATTTAGTGTATAAAATACAATAGATTTATAAGTAGTACATAAAATTATTTTATTTTATTTAAAAATAAATTAAAATAAGTTAATAAATTAAGGATGTTTACTATTTATTTTGATTAAATAAAGATTATTTTTATTATAATAAATATTAAGTTTTTAATACTTTTATATGGATTTACATAATGTTTATATAATACACCACTTGTTTGTTGTTATATATTCAGAGCTCCGGTATATCTATTTCTATGTTAAATATATGTAATATTTATATGTAATCTATAACTAAACTTAAAACTCAAGTGCTCTCTCTATCTCTCTCTCTCTCTCTCTCTCTCTCTCTTAAAAAATATCATCAAAAATATGAAATAAAAATTATAAAAATAAACTTTTACTTAGTGTGTGTGTGTGTGTGTGTCAGTGTATGTATGTATGTATGTATGTATGTATGTATGTATGTATGTATGTATGTATGTATGTATGTATGTATGTATGTATGTATGTATGTATGTATGTATGTATGTATGTATGTATGTATGTATGTATGTATGTATGTATGTATGTATGTATGTATGTATGTATGTATGTATGTATGTATGTATGTATGTATGGTGTCATATAAAAGATTTTATCGTTAAATACTATCCGTAATCTGTAAACTTATATATAATATCATATATAGATTATGTATTAAAATATTATAGTTTAGGCATTAATAATATTATTATTATTTAATAATGTATTAATAATATCAATATTATGGTATAGTTAAGGATTTAATGTACAGTATAATCAAAATATAATATATATATTATTTATAACGCATGTAAAAGATTGTTAATATAAAAAAACACTATTATCTAATAATATAAAAAATACATTATTGTGTATATATTAGATGCTATATATATATATATATATAAAATACAGTATTTATTATTATAATAACTAATATATTGTAAGTGGTGTACAAATAAATAGTAATTATATTAATATACTGTAAATACTGGTAAATCTATTGATATTATTATATTAGTTATATATTAAAAAACTCATTAATAATGATTTAATACTATTTTTTAAATATTTATTAACTTAATTTAATACCATATTATTAGTATTATTAATATTGATGTATCATAAATTATTTTATTATATAAAAATATTAATAACTTAATGAAAAAATAAAGTATTAGTTTATTATGCAATTAAATAATTGATTTATTATGTCTAATACAGTCTACTTAAACTCAATAGTATTAATAATTATATATTTATGTTATAAATGAAATTAAATTATTAGTAGTTGTTGTTTGTTTGAACTATATATTAAATTAATGATAATTTTTTGACATTATTCAAGATATATGTAAAATATTAATTTAATTTAATATTTAGCTTTTAAAGCAAATAAAAATTTATTGTTTACTGTATTTAATATTAATTAGGCAAATAAATTTTTAATCATTAATTTGTTGATTATATTTTTGAGTTTATTTTGTTTGGTTTTTTAATAAAAAAATAAATTAAATAAAATTATCAAAAATCTAAATTATATGAACAACGTTAATATTAGTGTAAATATCTATAATTTTTAATAAAATATTTATAATGTAAAAAATATTTAATAAATTTAATAAATAGCGGTTATGTGTAACAGTTATGTCTAAAATTAATTACTTACACCAATAAACCATTTATTTAATATATATATATATATATATATATATATATATTATTAAATTATTTATAAAACAAACAAACAAATTAAATTTAATTTAATTATTTTATTTATTTATACAATAATGATATTAAATAAATATACAAACAGTTTTACTTTAATTATTATTATTATTATTATTATTATTATTATTAATACAATAACTCATCCTATAATTCAGTTTCATGTAAAACCCTTTCGTTATCATCGATGGTATCGACATATATGACATCGTGTGAAGTGACCACAACTGTCGGCGCCACCGATGACGGCAACGGCTGTAATGTCTGTGTAATTGATTTTTATATTTAATTGAAAAAAAATAAATAAAAATTATTATTATTATTTATTTACAACACAACAAATAGGCTATTTTTATTTTATAATGTAGTGTAGTAACAAAAATTTTTTAAAAAAATAAATAAATAAAATGCAATTAATATTTATTTATTTTTTAAAACTAAAGGATATCTTTTATTTATTTATTTGTATGTTTGAAAAATAAATTTTCACCATTAAAATTGACTTATTGTGTGTGTGTGTGTGTGTGTGTGTGTGTGTGTGTTATAACATAATTATTATCACTAGTATGTGACAGTATTAGTATAAATATATACATTATATTAAAAATTATATTGAATTTAATAAATAAAATAAAAACAAAATAAAAATTTTAAATTAATAAAATAGATTCCGGGCATTATTTAATAAAGATTATCAATATACTGTATATACTGTATATACTGTATATACTGTATATACTGTATATACTGTATATACTGTATATACTGTATATACTGTATATACTGTATATACTGTATATAGGAATATAAAAATCAATAATTAAATTGAAAAAAATAAAATAAATTTACAAATATTTGAAACTACATTTTTTATATTGTATGTGTGATAATAATAATAATAATAATAATATTTTTAAACTATATATATATATTATCATTTTTATATAGTATTGTATTATAATAAAAAAAATTTCGTTTTTTATATATATATTTATAAAATGTGATGTGACATGTTTACTAATAATAATAATAATAATATTGAAATTTTTTTTTAATATATGTTTATTTTGTGTATAATAAAATAGTACTGTAATATTGAATATATTGTATTTTTTTTATATATAATAAATCATTCGTATATAATGTTGACAAAATTGACACAAAATTGTTATATTGTGTTATATAATAATAAAATTTATAATAATAATAATAACTACCAAAATAATAATATACTACTACTACTACTATTGTATACTATATTTCTAAAAACATATTATTGATAAACATATATATATTATATATATAATATAACTATTTAATATATATATATATATATAAATTATATATAATTTTTTTTGGTGACTATATGAAAGAAAATAAAAACAATATTAATATAATGAAACTAAAAAACACATTATCTAACAATAATATATGATATCATTTCATGGCATATAAGTATAAGTATATAAGTATTTTTTTTGTTTTGTTTTTTTGATTACTTATATATCTCACAAAACAATATTTATTAATAATTTATATAAACAAAACAAACAAAAATTACAGTAAATAACTAAAAACATTATATACTGTATATAAAGTATATATACAATGGATATCCTATTCACATAAAATTTATTATTATTATTATTATTATTCAATAAATGCATTGACCAGGGACAATTATCAATTATTTCAATAACATGCACACAAACACAAACACACACATACAAAACTTTTATTATAGTATTTAATTACTAATATATTAAAATAATTAATTAATTAATAAATATTTATTATTATAAATAAATGTTAAATAATTAAATATATAACAAACAAACAAAATAGTAAAATATTATAAATATACTGTATATATATATATATAGGAATATAAAAATCAATAATTAAATTGAAAAAATAAATAAAATAAATTTACAGATATTTGAAACTAATTTTTTTTTTAATATTGTATGTGTAATAATAATAATTATAATAATAATAATACTTTTAAATTATATATATTATTATTTTTATATAGTATTGTAGTATAAATAACTTACTTTTGTATTACTATGTATATTACTGTCGTTACGCTGATGCTGATGATGGCGTTGCTGCTGATGATTATGATGATGAGCACCGGTATTATGAAATGACAGGAAATCCCGATGACTGGATCTCATTGCCAGATAGCGGATGACAATCATTACGACGGCCATCAAATAGACAAACAATATGAGGGCGACATAAATGAAAGCGTTTCGTTGGGACTCTTCATGGGATTCAATGATCTGCTGGTGACCGGAGCCCAGGTATCGGCTGCCAAACGGAAATACATCGCCGCCACCACCACCACTACCACCGCTGCCAACACTGTTGTCACCGTTGGTGTTGTCGGCGGTATCGGTGGTAGTGGTCGACGGTATAGACGATAGAAATGATGAACAGTTGACAATAGGACGATGAGGTGGTGGTGGTAGTGGTAGTGATGGTGGTGGTTGAGGAGGAGGACGACTACCATTTAGATGATAACCACTCATATGATGTATTTATATGATTGATATATATATATATATATTAACTGTTATTAAGTAAGTTAAGTATTTTTGTGGATTAATATACTGTTTAAGTCATATATGCTATAAAATCATCAAAAAATAAAATATAATAAAATAAATAATAATACAATAAAACAAATGTGATATATATATATATATATAATTGTATAATCATATAAAGTATATTTCAGTATATACTGTACTATAAAAATATTAATATATATATATATATATATATATATATATATATTTAGTCTAAAAATTTAGGCATATTTAGGAATATTCAACATTAATAATATACAGTAATATTATATTTTTGTTAAAAAGCTTTATATATTAAATTATACAGTAGTTTCTAGAAACATATAATAATATATAATTTATTAGTCTAAGTAAAGAAAAAAACTGTTAATATTTTATAATAATAATAATTATTATCATTAAAATAGTGTTATTATAATATGGATTAACGCGCGACTAATTATAAAAAGCATACTCTTATTTTTTGTGATAATTAATACTATAGTTATTTTATATTTCTATTAATGATATAAATTATTTATACATATTTTGTACAATATCTCTCTCTCTCTCTTTCTCTATATATATATATATATATATATATATATATATATATTTATTGGTTTGTTATATTTAAGAAACCAAATATATATATATTTTATTTTTAACATTTTTGTTTGCAAACTAAATGCAAAAAAAACTTAAGTGTGCTTAATAATAATAATATTTAATGCACTTTAAATTAATGTATAGTTCATATATATATATATATATTTTTTTTTTGTTATCAATAAACCAACAAAAAAATAAAGACAAATAAAGACAAATAAAGACAAATGTTATTAAATGAATAAATTTACTTAAATATTGTATTACTACTGTTAATGTTTTAGTTATATATATAAATTTATATAAAAAATATATAATAATATACAGTATAGTACTATTGTGTGCTATTTTTTTGTTTGTTTTTTCAATTTTAGGATTAAAACCATACTTAAGTGTTATTAGGCAATAGTATATTTGCCCTTATAATCCGTCAACTAATTGAATGTTTTTTTTTTATATATACAGTATATATATATATTATTTGTATCACTTATTCATGTATTGTATTGTTTTTTCTACTAAAAAAATAAATCTTATTTTTTCTACAATACATATAAATTAAATGTATTGTAAATTTTTTTTCTTTGTAAAGACATTGTCTTATCATAGGGTTTAGTAGAGTATAGTATAATAATAATAATATACATTATATATATATATATATCATTTATACCTACATATATGTAGACAAACATACATATATTTATAGTATATTGCATTTACAATTGGTTTTTATTATTTTTATTATTATTATTATTTTATTTCATTTGTTGTTTGTTATGATTTTTTGACATAAATAGCTAAAAACAATTTTGATTTGATTGGTTATATTGATATATACTATATATATATATATATTGTATATATATTAGATTTTATTTGTAGATTTGATACAAACAATTTTATTTATTTATTTAGTTAGTTATTTTATTTTTGGTGAATCTAATACTCTCTAAAGTATTGTATATTTCATACTATACTATTGAGAAATAGGAAAAAAATTATTTGTGATATTTTTGTTTATGTGTAAAATTACGGACAATATTATTAGGAGAAACAACAAACAAAAATTTTTCCTAAATATTTAACAACTATATTGTTGAAAAAAAAACATTATTAAGTTATCTATTATATGTAAAATAAATATTAAAAAATTTATTTTACTTTTAAAAAAATTGTCACAAAATTTTATTTATAGAAAACTTTATTAAAATTAAAAAATAACTTTATATAGATTTTTATTTTTTTAAATAATTAGGAAACCATAGTAATAGTAATAATTATAATACAAGTTATTTTATATAAGTTTCCTGGGTTATATTTAAATTACTTGAATTTAATATATGTATATATACAGTATATATGATACTATAGATACAATTTAAATGCGATTAAACTAAAATAAAATAATAATTTTGTGACAATATTTGTGTAATAGGAAACTATAAACACATATATTTATTTAATAAAGTTTTTTTTTAATTTACTTTATTATTAAATTTTTATAGTATACTGTAAATGATATTATTTTTTTGTATGATTTTTTTAATTTAATTAAAAATTATTATTATAACTCATATAATTAAATGTAATATTTTTTTCATACCTTATTTATACTACACTTAATTAAATAAATAGTTGTTTTTTTGGATACTATATTAAGTTTAGCAACAAAAAAACAAAATAATATAAACATAAACTTAATTTTTTTATACATATATATGTTTTTATAATGTAAATACATTTTTTATATTTAACAATTATTATTTTAAAACATAATATATGTATATATATTTTTAAAATTTAGTTTAAAATATTTTTTTAAAAAAAATTAATCGATACGACCAAAATAAATATAGCATTTAAATATTTTAAAAAAATATTTTATGGTATTGACAAATAAAAATTGTGTGTGTTTTCAATAACAACAAAAAATTAATACATTTTTTTATGAAATGCAAATAAATGCAATTAAATTGCTATTTATTTATTTTTTATATATTCAGTATATTTGTATAGAAATATTTAAATTTTAATATTAAATTTATTTTTTTTGTAATAAGCGTGTATGTGTGTTAAAATTATCATATAATTGTATTATTCAAATAAAGTACCATGTTAATAATAATAATAATAATAATTTATATAGATAATATATATACTGTAGAATACTTATAAATTAATTTATACAGTACATTTATCTTAAAAATAATACGAAAATTAAATTTGCAAAATAAATTAGAAACTATTTTTTTTTATATCACATTTTCTATTTGTAGTCAAATTCAATTAGATAAGGGCACCTGTATCTAAAATTTTTTTTTCACTAACTGGGCACACATGTGTTTTATACATTAGATTAGATTAAATTAACAAAAATTTTTTTTTTTTTGCTTTTCTATAATACATTTGACTTTAATTTTATAATAAAAACAAAAAAAAATTTCAATTAAATAAACTTTTGGAAAATTTTACAAAATAATAAATCTAATTTTTCAGATAATATTTCTACTTATTATATAATAGTATAAAATAGTTATTTGAATATAAAAATAAAATAAATTCTATCAGGGATAATTAATAATTTAATTTTATTATAAATATACAGTATATACTGTACATGTATAGCATGTTTAGTAGGCATTAATAATACAGTAGTAATACATACATACACACACATATATATATATATACTGTATATTTATATATATATATATATATATACATACATACATACATACATACACACACAGACACACACACACACACACACACACACACACATACATACATACAAGTTATAGTTAATAATTCATAAAATTGTTTTTAATAATATATTAAATAATTTAGTGTTTTATATGTTGAAAATTCAATAAAGTTATAATATTTTAATAATAAAATCAACAAAAAAGTAATGAATTATTTAACTTACATTTCGATATATTATATATATATATATATATATATATATATATATATATATATATATATATAATTAAACTTTTTATATGTGTCCACAAATAGTCATTTATTTAATTTTACATTAAATTTTTATTTTATTCAAACTTTTTTTCCATTTATTTTATTGACTGCTATTATTATTATTATTATCACATTATTTTATTTTAGTCTACAATATAAATAAATAGACTATCATTTTGTAGTTTTATATTTTATTTTTATATTTTATAGTTTTTCAATGAATATACTGTACATTACTGTATGAAACAAATAGCAACAACAAAAAAATTTGTTAAACTTTTTTTTAAAAACACATATATATACAGTGTTTATATTGTTTTGTGAGATTCAAAAAATTAATTGATTGATAGTGAGTGAGTGGGTGAGTGAGTGATATAATGCATATATATATATATATATATATGATATCTATTTATTTTTCTTGTCTATTAAATATATTGTTTGATGATAAATACATATCACATATCTCTATAATATACTGTATATACTGTATATATATATATATATATATATATAACTGTTATATATGTAGTATATGTCAAACAAGTAGTGCACTGGTAGTCGATATAGTCGTTAGTCGTTATTATTAATGATTATTAATGATTACTAATGGGACCCAAAAAAAACCTAAATAAATAAATAAATACTGAAACATAACTATAACTTTTTTTTACCCAGAGATTGGGTTTCAAATTGATTGCACAGTCAGTCCTATAATGAAAATAAACAAACAAACAAACCAAAAAAAAAACTAACCAAAAAAAACTACTAACACTTCCTCTTTTACACAGTTTGGACACTAAAAAAATAAAAATAAAAATCACATTTACATTATACATAACAACACATGAATGAAAACTGTATATTACTTATGATTTATACATTTTTTTATTAAGAAAAATATATCTCTATTTATATTACTATAAATATAAGTATTTATTAATTATTTTTTTCTGTATATATATATATAATATCACATATTATATTATATATAGTCTATATAAAGTATATATACATATATTTGTGTTGTTTGGTTATTACTTAAGATCCAAAACACATGTATATATATATATACTGTATATGATATCTAAGTTTTTTTTAATATATATATATATATATATATATATATATATATACAATAAATACAACTTATATAACACCAGTGATAATCAACAACTACAACAACAAAAAACTTTTACATTAACTTCTACTGTATATTATTACTAAAATATATTTATATACTGTATATACTGTACAGTAAATTATATGTTGTTGTTGTTGAGTGAAGATTATATGATAGATATAAGATATATGATATGATATATCAATATATTAAAAATATATTCAATGGTGTGCTATCTAATAGATAAACAATATATATATATATATATATATATATATATATATATATATATATATATATATATATATATATAGATTATATATAGTGTGAATATGGTATTTAAGTTTGAAATATTTGACTTAAAAATAATTTATTTCAAATATACTTTTATATTCACAATTAATATAACCACTTATATACACAATTTTTTATTTATTTAAAAAAACATTATTATCAATAAATATGATTATTTTTAATTTTAATATTACACACACACACATACACACAAACAATTGTTGTGATTGATGTTTTTTTAATTGAAATTTAATTATTATTTATGATTTATTATGGAAAATATAAAATTTATATATATATATTTTTTTATTTAATACTGTATATATAAAGTGATGGTTATATATTAACTAAACACTAACAAAATATTATGCAGTATTTATTTAAACATTGTTTATATTTAATAATAATTAATATATTTAATGTGTTTAGAAAAATTATTTTTGTCTCTCATCTAAAAACATTGACTAAAAAATTTTTTTTTTAGTTTTAATATATCAATACACTATATATATATATATATAAAAATACTATAGAGATGTTTGTGTGTGTATAACACATATGCTCTGAAAACACACCACCGACTGAAACAGTCAGTGATGATGGCATATGTGTTATATAACCATCACTTTATATATACAATACTGTATACACAATATATATATATATATATATAATATTATACATGAATTAGCCGATCGATAAATACATGCTTTCAATAGACTACTACTACTCCTACTGTATTACGATAGACGATGAAACATATATATATATATATAAGAGAGAGAGAGAGAGAGAGAGAGAGAGAGAGAGAGAGAGAGAGAGAGAGAGAGAGAGAGAGAGAGAGAGAGCTTTTATAGAGGAATTTTTTTTAAAATGTTATACATTTATATTTTTTGAAAATTTTAATAAAAAAATTTTTTTTATTAGAATAATAATAATGACATTTATAAATATTTGTTTAACACTATAAAACAATTTTATTATTAAATTATTAATATTATTATTTGAAATTATAATAAGACAAACACACACACACACACACACAACTTCAAACAGGTGCCATTATATTAAATTAATTTTTATTTAAATGTATTATTATTATTAGTATTGTTTTATTATTATTATTATTATTAAAAAAGTATTTTTTTTGTTTTTTATTAAATTATAGCACGTTTTCACTTTAGGTATAATAAATATATATAATAGATATTAAATATAATAATAATAATAATAATAATAATAATAATAATAATAATAATAATAATAATAATAATAATAATAATAATAATAATAATAATAATAATAATAATAATAATAATAATAATAATAATAATAATAATAATAATAATAATAATAATAATAATAAAAATATCCAGAACTAAATGTAACGGAACAAAGGATTGCAGACCAGCGGCGATTCTTAGCAAAGAATAATAAAATATCCCCAATAGAATTACAAGAAATCAAACAGCAAGTGGCACATGAACTATCATTAAATGAAACAACTGAATTAAATACCACAGTAGAAGTAGTGCCAGAAATGGAAGAGACACCTACAACAACAGATAACAGAATCAATACAAATGATGAAATAAATAGAATAACAGCAGAAAATGAACTAAAAACTTCTTTAGAACAATATAAAGACTTTGAAATAGAACTCAGACCTAAGTTACCAAAAATAAAAAGTGGCGTAAAAACAAGATCTACAATAATAACAATTAATGATATACTTAAAGATTACATCGAAGATAACATGTCGTTGAGCACAATTAATACAATAACATACTGTGCAGCAGTAGCAGTATCGAGACTCTTAGGCTACAAAATACAACACATGTCAACTACAAAACTAAATCAAGAAAATATAATACCTAAATGGCAAAAGCGAATAGAGACACGTATAGAAGGGAAAAGACAAGTAATAGGAAGAATAACGCAAGTGTTAAATGGAAACAAATCAAAAAGACTTAACCAATCATTAAAAGATATATACCGATTATTACAGACAAAACCTGGAAAACCTGAATTTGAAGCTATTATCCGGAATTACAACGACACATTAAAACAAACAGTTCAAGCACTATCACAAAGAATCAGAAGATATAAACAACAAAGCGAAAGACGAAAGCAAAATACAATGTTCTATAATAACGAAAAAATGTTCTATAGAAATCAAAACAAAATAAATTCAAGCAATATTAACCATACACCACAAATAGATGAAATAGAAAACTACTGGAAAGAAATCTGGAGCAACCCAAAGGAATATAAAGAATCTAATTGGATAAATGATATTGAAGATGAAAATAAAGAAATACCACCTATGACTTCAGTAAATATAATTAAAGATGACTTAACCGAAGCCCTCAAGAAATCCCACAATTGGAAAAGCCCAGGACAAGACAAAATACAAAACTTCTGGTACAAACACTTTACAACAGTACATCAACCAATGGCAATAGCAATGGATAAAATAATAAAAACAGGACAAACCGATGACTTCCTCACTTCCGGAATAACATATCTACTCCCAAAAACAGAAAATACATCAGATCCCAGCAAATATAGACCCATCACTTGCCTAACAACAATGTATAAAATCCTAACATCCATAATATCAACAAAAATATATAATCATTTAAGTAACAACAACATAATAGCTGAAGAACAAAAAGGCTGTATAAAACACTCAATGGGCTGTAAAGAGCAATTAACAATAGACAATATTATAACAATAAGAGCTCGTCAAAAACATAGAAATCTTGAAATGGCATACATAGACTATAAGAAAGCATTCGATTCAGTCCCACATAAATGGTTATTAAGAGTGTTAAAACTATATAAAATTGACAACACACTGATAAACACATTAGAAAATATGATGAAAAAATGGAAAACTAAATTGTGTGTCAATACTAATAATGAAACAAAAATAAGTACAGAAATCAAAATAAATAGAGGAATATTTCAAGGAGATTCACTCAGTCCTCTGTGGTTCTGCTTAGCCATAAACCCACTGTCATCACTACTTAAAAAGCTAAAAGGCGTAAATCTAAAATCAAGTGATACAAAATATAATCTAACACATCTACTATATATGGACGACTTAAAACTATACGCCGAAAAAGAATCTGATTTAAATGCAATGTTAAAAACAACAGAAACTTTCTCCAATGATATAAATATGGAATTTGGATTAGATAAATGTGCTATAATGAAACTGAAAAGAGGAGTCTATTCTGAAAGAAATCAATACGAAACTGAAAATGGATATATAAAGGCACTAGAAAATGGAGATATATATAAGTACTTAGGAATTAAGCAAATGCATAAATCTAAAATGACAGAAGTTAAAGAAGAAATAAAGAAAACATTAAACCAAAGAATAATAAAAATACTAAAATCTCAACTAAACTCAAACAACAAATTCAAAGCAATAAACACTTGGGCTATACCTGTACTGACATACTCGTTCGGAATAATAAAATGGAGTAAAACAGAACTTGAGACAATTGAAAGACATATAAGGCGACAACTTACAATGTTTGGACTACACCACCCTAGAAGTTCTGTAGCACGACTATGTGTTAGTAGAAAACATGGGGGTAGAGGGTTACTAAACATTGTAAGCCTTGAAGCCAAACAGCGAGAATTGCTGAGAAAATACCATCAACAAAAATGCAATGTCTCAGAGCTCCACAAAATAACATCAACACTCGATTACAACTACACACCTCTAAATCTCAGCAATAATGAACATCAAATAGAAATACAAAATGAAAAAGAGAGGATTAACACATGGGCCTCAAAAGAACTTCACGGAAGATACCGGGCAGAACTCAACCAAACACACGTAGACGAAGAAATGTCTACAAAATGGTTGAAGTACGCCGGTCTTCATGGAGAGACAGAGGGGTTCATGATGGCAATACAAGATCGAGTGATTCCGACACGAAACCATCAGAAATACATCCAAAAGCTAAATATACCAACAGACAAGTGCAGGATGTGTCATATGGAGTCCGAAACAATAGAACATATACTAAATGGGTGTAAAGTACTCACAAACACCGAGTACCTAAGCCGTCACAACCAAGTAGCCAAAATCATACATCAGGAATTGGCAATAAGATTCGGACTAATCAAAGAACCATTACCATACTATAGATACGAGCCACAAAGTGTAATGGAAAGCAACAGAGCCAAGCTCTACTGGGATAAAGAAATAAGAACAGATAAGACTGTGGCCCACAACCGTCCAGATATAGTACTAGTAGACAAACATCAAGATAAGGCGTACATAATAGACATAGCGGTCCCACTAACACACAAACTACAGGACACGCATAGTGAGAAACGCCGAAAATATACAGACTTGGCCTATGAGATCAATAAGATGTGGCGCATTAAGAAAGCTGAAATCATACCTATAATCCTGTCATCAATGGCCGTAATACCGAAAAATCTGGCCCTAAGTTTGGAATCACTGGAAATCAGAAAAATTAAGATCTATGAAATGCAAAAAGCAGTGATACTTCAGAGTTGTAGAACAGTCAGAAAAGTACTAGACTTGAGTTGAGTCTAACCAGTCGTGTCTCTGCCACCAAAAGTGGCCGACACAACTGTGATCACACCGGAACAACCGTGATATACAAAAATAATAATAATACTTTGAATATTTTTATTATAATTGCTTCAAATTATTGCTTATATAAACATAAATTTTTATAATTAAAATAATTGTAAATAATAAAAGATAATTAACCAAAATCATTGATTTTTTATTTTTTCTATGATAATTATATTTGTAAAAATATTTAATTAATTAATTTTATATAATATAAAATATATAATACTATATATATATATAAATATTTTAAACATTTTAAATAAACGACAAAAAGTATGTTAAAAATTTTATTTAGCTTTAGTTTTATTTTATTTTTTTAGTCTAATTGAAAAAATCAATTATTTATATACTGTTCATATTATATTATATACTAATGTCAATATGTTATATCTAAATATCAATTAATTATTATAGACTCTAATGTATACAATAGAGTAATATATAATATATGTTTTTACTGTTTATTATAGTAAAAAATGTTTAGTTTTTTTTCATCTCAATTTCAATAGAGATGATTGTATACCGAAAATACAGTAATAGATTGTGTTGTAATGTAGTGAAAAAAAAAACAAATAAATAATTTAATATATTTTGTCAAAACAAACAAACAAACAATAATAACAACAACAACAAAAAATAAAACCCACCAATAAATTGTTAAAACTAATTAATTAGATTAAATGTCATCCAATTGTTTTTTGTTTTGTTTGACCACTTGTCTAGTTTTATCTATGGTTTTATTTATTTATTTTATTTTATTTTTTTTTTTTTTGAAAAATGTATTGTATTTTGGGTGTAGGCGTATGGATGGGGTCAATGATTTGCATAAAATTAATTAATTAATTAATTAATTAATAATAAATTATCATGACAACATTATCATTGAAAGACAATCAATTTATTATATAATAAATAGTAACAATTTATTAGATTAACTAGCAGTTAATTAAATTATTATTAGCATTATATAGTTACCAGTTTTAATTAAATTTATAAACTATATTTTTTAATTAATATGTAATTAATTTATTATGGTTTAAATAGTATAGTTTAATACTAAATATATATATATATTTAGTGGTCATTAAAATTGTATTTATCTCATTATATAGTAATTAAATTTAGTATTGTATGTTTTATTATTTATATATATTTTTTCAGTTAATTAATTGACAGATTGTTTTGTGTGAATTAAAAGATTAAATTATATTTATAATAAAAAAAACAATATTTTATCAATATTTTTTTCATACAACATAAAATTAATGATAATTATTAATAAAAAGTTTTTAAATATTAAACTTTTTATCAATATAAAAAATAAATAATAGTAATATTTAATTGTTTTTTAATTGTTTTTTATTTAATTATTTTTTAAATACTAAAGTATTTAACATATTAATAATTTTCAACAATTTTCAATATTAATTATACATTGTATAGTATATATGAATTAGAGATTAATATATTATAAAAAAAATTATTTAAAAAAAACTGTAATAAATTAATTGATAAATCTATTTGTAATTTATAAGTTGTAATAATTGTAAAACTTTAGAGACAACATATGTAAGTTTATTAAACAAAAAAATTTTTTTTTATATAATTTTTATAATAATTAATTTTATAGATTTTCTATTTAATAAAAATTATAATATTAATTAGATTAGATTAAATTAATTACTAAAAAAAAGTATCGCAATTAAGTGTGAATTAATAATCAAATTTTTTAATATTTAATATTTATTTTTACAAATTTTGTTTTTTTACTTTTAAAAAAAATATATTTTTAAACACAAAAAAAATTGTTAAATATACAAATTATTATAAACATTAATATAATTAACTGTATTATTAATACAACAGTTTTTTTTTTTAATTGCGATATCATATAATGGGAATAATAATAATAATTATTAGTATTATTATTATTATTATTATTAGTATTATTACTAATTAATTATTGAATAATTATCGGGACTTTGTTTTGACAATAAATGTCCGAATTTCCATCGGATTCAACGTTACGGTCAAATCTGTCGGATCAAACGCTACCCGATTCGGCTCATATCGACCGCCATCTCTATCGCCGTCACTGGTCCTCCATTTCAATCGCTGATCCAATGCTTTAACATCCAACGTACCGGTCAGTGTTGTCTCCCGAGCTTCGGTAACCGTAAACTGTGCAAACATATCCCTGAGCGAAACCGTTACCGGTTTGGACAGTTGTCGGGATTCATTAGTCTGATAGTAGTGTTCCAGACGTACCAACAGTTGACTATCTTTCCATTGTTCAACAGTCAACAAATGGACATTTTTCGGTAACTCTTTCGCCAGACCCGTATACTGACACTTGTGTTTTTTCAGATAATCTTCGGGAGTCGTTGATCCGAGTTTACCGAACGTCAAGGACGGTTCGGATAGTATACGTTGTGCTAGATCACGGTGTGCGTCGGCCGCATCGGCCAAACTGGTCAACAGTAGCCAAAATTTGCCTCTAATTACCAGTCCTTTGCCGTCGACTCCCGGTTCGTTCAGTGCTTCGCCGACACCGAACGCATCGTCGTATAGATCGCGCCGATGAACCATCAGTTCGAGCGAACCGTCCTTAAGACTGGCGCCGCCTTGCGATCGATCGTTGAGGACAGTCATCTGCAAGTCTTGTTTGACATCGCGGATGGCTATTCGCGAGTTAACCGGATAGTAATTTTCGGCCACTTCCTCCGTTACCGACATATTCCAAGTTGGCCTGAAATCGCGCCGACGTTCCAACATTTGTCGGCCGTTGGCATCCGTATAGACCAGCGAACTGGTAGTCAAATTGGTTTCCCAACGGGATATGATTTCTTTGCCTACTTTATCGTCGACAGGTATCGGACCGACAACGTAGTCAAACTCCAGGGCATCCGAATCGCGCCAAATGCGGATCACTTGCCAGACATAATCGGTAACTCGTTGGCGAACTTCGACAAAGTTGGATGTATTGACCAGTTCGGAGGTCACGGGTGTCTTATATAGTTCAGGTGTCTGGCCATCGGTACGCATGATGTACGCACCCGATGCCCGATGATCGGCACCGTTTGTCGTACATATAGTATGTATTGTCAATACAGTCAATAGCGATGATTTGGTACCCAATAAACCATATAATTAACAATACATTCAAACAATAAGATATTTTCAGAGACAGTAATAACGTTTACAATGATTATGTAATAAATTGAAAACTTAGTACTATTTACAAGTGAGATTTTATTTACAAGTCTAAAAAATTTCAATTTTCCAGGGTTGCATCATGGACAATTATTTATGATTTATTTTATTGAAATATACAGTAGAGTAATACACAAAACGAAAAATAAACATTAATAAAATATTAAATATTTTTAATGTAAAAATAAATAATTTTATATTATCTAACATACAGTTAACACAGTCTAAAATAATGTAAAATACTAAATAATTAATTTTTAATCTATATTTTCTTGAATTACATTATTTTTTAATATTAAGTAGTATATACAGTAGTATTTAGAGAAATAGACAATATATATAACTTATAGTAAAATATACTGAATCATAAATAAGAAAATTTAAATAAGTAATTACTTAAACGTTATAAAGTAAATAATTTAAAAATAATTAACTAAATAATTACTTTATAGTAAATGTCTATATTATCTACTAAATTAATTTAAATGTTTAAATTACGTAGATATAAACAAATTACGTCGATGTACATAAATTACGTTGGTATAAACAAATTACGTTGATGTATATAAATTACGTTGGTATAAACAAATTACGTTAATGTAAATAAATTACGTTGGTATAAACAAATTACGTTGATGTATATAAATTACGTTGGTATAAACAAATTACGTTAATGTAAATAAATTACGTTGGTATAAACAAATTACGTTAATGTAAATAAATTACGTTGATATAAACAAATTATATTAATGTAAATAAATTACGTTGGAATAAACAAATTACGTTAATGTAAATAAATTACGTTGGTATAAACAAATTACGTTGATGTATATAAATTACGTTGGTATAAAAAAATTACGTTAATGTAAATAAATTACGTTGGTATAAACAAATTACGTTGATGTATATAAATTACGTTGATATAAAAAATTACGTTAATGAAAATAAATTACGTTAGTATAAACAAATTACGTTGATGTATATAAATTACGTTGGTATAAACAAATTACGTTAATGTAAATAAATTACGTTGATATACATAAACCCAACGTAACCTAAATTTATCTAACCTAACCTAACCTAAATTTATTAAACCTAACCTAAATTTATCAAACCTAACCTAAATTTATCAAACCTAACCTAAATTTATCAAACCTAACCTAAATTTATCGAACCTAACCTAAATTTATCAAACCTAACCTAAATTTATCAAACCTAACCTAAATTTATCGAACCTAACCTAAATTTATCGAACCTAACCTAAATTTATTGAACCTAACCTAAATTTATCGAAGCAAGCCTATCCTAAATTTATCAAACCTAACCTAAATTTATTGAACCTAACCTAAATTTATCGAAGCAAGCCTATCCTAAATTTATCAAGCCTAACCTAACCTAAATTTATCCAACCTAACCTAAATTTGTATAGTAATTTAATAATTTTTAAACATCAGAGACAACACTTTCTAATAATTTTTTAAAAATCTATAAAAATAATTATTTTTAATAATACTGTATATATAATAATATATAATTATTTTTATAGATTTTTTTATTTAATAAAAATTATAATATTAGTATTAATTAGATTAAATTATTATTATTATTAAAAAAATACAGTATCTGTATAATGTGAATTAATAATCAATTTTTTAATATTTAATATTTATTTTTACAAATTTTGTTTTTTTACTTTTAAAAAAAAATATATTTTTAAACACAAAAAATTGTTAAATCAAATTTAATATACAAATTATTATAAACATTTAAAACAAATAATTAAATGTATTATTAATACACAATAATTTTTATCATATAATGGGAATAATAATAATTATTATTATTATTAGTATTATTACTAATTAATTATTGAATAATTATCGGGACTTTGTTTTGACAATAAATGTCCGAATTTCCATCGGATTCAACGTTACGGTCAAATCTGTCGGATCAAACGCTACCCGATTCGGCTCATATCGACCGCCATCTCTATCGCCGTCACTGGTCCTCCATTTCAATCGCTGATCCAATGCTTTAACATCCAACGTACCGGTCAGTGTTGTCTCCCGAGCTTCGGTAACCGTAAACTGTGCAAACATATCCCTGAGCGAAACCGTTACCGGTTTGGACAGTTGTCGGGATTCATTAGTCTGATAGTAGTGTTCCAGACGTACCAACAGTTGACTATCTTTCCATTGTTCAACAGTCAACAAATGGACATTTTTCGGTAACTCTTTCGCCAGACCCGTATACTGACACTTGTGTTTTTTCAGATAATCTTCGGGAGTCGTTGATCCGAGTTTACCGAACGTCAAGGACGGTTCGGATAGTATACGTTGTGCCAGATCACGGTGCGCGTCGGCCGCATCGGCCAAACTGGTCAACAGCAGCCAAAATTTCCCCCTAATTACCAGTCCTTTGCCGTCGACTCCCGGTTCGTTCAGTGCTTCGCCGACACCGAACGCATCGTCGTATAGATCGCGCCGATGAACCATCAGTTCGAGCGAACCGTCCTTAAGACTGGCGCCGCCTTGCGATCGATCGTTGAGGACAGTCATCTGCAAGTCTTGTTTGACATCACGTATGGCTATACGCGAGTTAACCGGATAGTAATTTTCGGCCACTTCCTCCGTTACCGACATATTCCAAGTTGGCCTGAAATCGCGCCGACGTTCCAACATTTGTCGGCCGTTGGCATCCGTATAGACCAGCGAACTGGTAGTCAAATTGGTTTCCCAACGGGATATGATTTCTTTGCCTACTTTATCGTCGACAGGTATCGGACCGACAACGTAGTCAAACTCCAGGGCATCCGAATCGCGCCAAATGCGGATCACTTGCCAGACATAATCGGTAACTCGTTGGCGAACTTCGACAAAGTTGGATGTATTGACCAGTTCGGAGGTCACAGGTATCTGGCCATCGGTACGCATGATGTACGCACCCGATGCCCGATGATCGGCACCGTTTGTCGTACATATAGTATGTATTGTCAATACAGTCAATACAGCGATGATTTGGTACCCAATAAACTCTAACATTAACAATACATTCAATGAATACAATATTTTCAGAGACAGTAATAACGTTTGATATTATTATGTAATAAATTGAAAACTTAATACTATTTACAAGTGAGATAGTCTAAAAAATTACAATTTTCCAGGATTGCATCATGGACAATTATTTATGATTTATTTTATTGAAATATACAGTAGAGTAATACACAAAACGAAAAATAAACATTAATAAAATATTAAATATTTTTAATGTAAAAATAAATAATTTTATATTATCTAACATACAGTTAACACAGTCTAAAATAATGTAAAATACTAAATAATTAATTTTTAATCTATATTTTCTTGAATTACATTATTTTTTAATATTAAGTAGTATATACAGTAGTATTTAGAGAAATAGACAATATATATAACTTATAGTAAAATATACTGAATCATAAATAAGAAAATTTAAATAAGTAATTACTTAAACGTTATAAAGTAAATAATTTAAAAATAATTAACTAAATAATTACTTTATAGTAAATGTCTATATTATCTACTAAATTAATTTAAATGTTTAAATTACGTAGATATAAACAAATTACGTCGATGTACATAAATTACGTTGGTATAAACAAATTACGTTGATGTATATAAATTACGTTGGTATAAACAAATTACGTTAATGTAAATAAATTACGTTGGTATAAACAAATTACGTTGATGTATATAAATTACGTTGGTATAAACAAATTACGTTAATGTAAATAAATTACGTTGGTATAAACAAATTACGTTAATGTAAATAAATTACGTTGATATAAACAAATTATATTAATGTAAATAAATTACGTTGGAATAAACAAATTACGTTAATGTAAATAAATTACGTTGGTATAAACAAATTACGTTGATGTATATAAATTACGTTGGTATAAAAAAATTACGTTAATGTAAATAAATTACGTTGGTATAAACAAATTACGTTGATGTATATAAATTACGTTGATATAAAAAATTACGTTAATGAAAATAAATTACGTTAGTATAAACAAATTACGTTGATGTATATAAATTACGTTGGTATAAACAAATTACGTTAATGTAAATAAATTACGTTGGTATAAACAAATTACGTTGATATATATAAATTATGTTAAGTACATAAATTACGTTGATATACATAAATTACGTTGATATACATAAACCCAACGTAACCTAAATTTATCTAACCTAACCTAACCTAAATTTATTAAACCTAACCTAAATTTATCAAACCTAACCTAAATTTATCAAACCTAACCTAAATTTATCAAACCTAACCTAAATTTATCGAACCTAACCTAAATTTATCAAACCTAACCTAAATTTATCGAACCTAACCTAAATTTATCAAACCTAACCTAAATTTATCAAACCTAACCTAAATTTATCGAACCTAACCTAAATTTATCGAACCTAACCTAAATTTATTGAACCTAACCTAAATTTATCGAAGCAAGCCTATCCTAAATTTATCAAACCTAACCTAAATTTATTGAACCTAACCTAAATTTATCGAAGCAAGCCTATCCTAAATTTATCAAGCCTAACCTAACCTAAATTTATCCAACCTAACCTAAATTTATCCAACCTAACCTAAATTTGTATAGTAATTTAATAATTTTTAAACATCAGAGACAACACTTTCTAATAATTTTTTAAAAATCTATAAAAATAATTATTTTTAATAATACTGTATATATAATAATATATAATTATTTTTATAGATTTTTTTATTTAATAAAAATTATAATATTAGTATTAATTAGATTAAATTATTATTATTATTAAAAAATACAGTATCAGTATAATGTGAATTAATAATCAATTTTTTAATATTTAATATTTATTTTTACAAATTTTGTTTTTTACTTTTAAAAAAATATATTTTTAAACACAAAAAATTGTTAAATCAAATTTAATATACAAATTATTATAAACATTTAAAACAAATAATTAAATGTATTATTAATACACAATAATTTTTATCATATAATGGGAATAATAATAATAATTATTAGTATTATTAGTATTAATATTAGTATTATTACTAATTAATTATTGAATAATTATCGGGACTTTGTTTTGACAATAAATGTCCGAATTTCCATCGGATTCAACGTTACGGTCAAATCTGTCGGATCAAACGCTACCCGATTCGGCTCATATCGACCGCCATCTCTATCGCCGTCACTGGTCCTCCATTTCAATCGCTGATCCAATGCTTTTACATCCAACGTACCGGTCAGTGTTGTCTCCCGAGCTTCGGTAACCGTAAACTGTGCAAACATATCCCTGAGCGAAACCGTTACCGGTTTGGACAGTTGTCGGGATTCATTGGTCTGATAGTAGTGTTCCAGACGTACCAACAGTTGACTATCTTTCCATTGTTCAACAGTCAACAAATGGACATTTTTCGGTAACTCTTTCGCCAGACCCGTATACTGACACTTGTGTTTTTTCAGATAATCTTCGGGAGTCGTTGATCCGAGTTTACCGAACGTCAAGGACGGTTCGGATAGTATACGTTGTGCCAGATCACGGTGCGCGTCGGCCGCATCGGCCAAACTGGTCAACAGCAGCCAAAATTTCCCCCTAATTACCAGTCCTTTGCCGTCGACTCCCGGTTCGTTCAGTGCTTCGCCGACACCGAACGCATCGTCGTATAGATCGCGCCGATGAACCATCAGTTCCAGTGAACCGTCCTTAAGACTGGCGCCGCCTTGCGATCGATCGTTCAGTACAGTCATCTGCAAGTCTTGTTTGACATCGCGGATGGCTATACGCGAGTTAACCGGATAGTAATTTTCGGCCACTTCCTCCGTTACGGACATATTCCAAGTTGGCCTGAAGTCACGCCGACGTTCCAACATTTGTCGGCCATTGGCATCCGTATAGACCAGCGAACTGGTAGTCAAATTGGTTTCCCAACGGGATATGATTTCTTTGCCTACTTTATCGTCGACGGGTATCGGACCGACAACGTAGTCAAACTCCAGGGCATCCGAATCGCGCCAAATGCGGATCACTTGCCAGACATAGTCGGTAACTCGTTGGCGAACTTCGACAAAGTTGGACGTATTGACCAGTTCGGAGGTCACGGGTGTCTTATATAGTTCAGGTGTCTGGCCATCGGTACGCATGATGTAAGCACCCGATGCCCGATGATCGGCACCTTTGTTGTCGCCGGGTTTTGCTTTATAAAACTCAAACTTTTGTTTCAAATCGACAACCTTTCCGTTAGCCAACTGTACGGCACTCAGAGCACCGGTATTATCAAACATAATCGTATTGCTCAGTGATTTGACTGACAATTTGTCGGTAATTTTCGTTACAGTCGGCTCTTCCGGCTGCTGCTGTTGGCTATCGTTGTCATCGTTGTTGTTGGTCTTCAATCTCAATATATAGGTATTGTAGCCGAGCGGCGGCGCATTGGCCTCGAACACCAATTCGTCGGTAGCTTTCGATACTCGTTCCTTAAGGACCAGGACCGACAACGTAGTCAAACTCCAGGGCATCCGAATCGCGCCAAATGCGGATCACTTGCCAGACATAATCGGTAACTCGTTGGCGAACTTCGACAAAGTTGGATGTATTGACCAGTTCGGAGGTCACGGGTGTCTTATATAGTTCAGGTGTCTGGCCATCGGTACGCATGATGTACGCACCCGATGCCCGATGATCGGCACCGTTTGTCGTACATATAGTATGTATTGTCAATACAGTCAATAGCGATGATTTGGTACCCAATAAACCATATAATTAACAATACATTCAAACAATAAGATATTTTCAGAGACAGTAATAACGTTTACAATGATTATGTAATAAATTGAAAACTTAGTACTATTTACAAGTGAGATTTTATTTACAAGTCTAAAAAATTTCAATTTTCCAGGGTTGCATCATGGACAATTATTTATGATTTATTTTATTGAAATATACAGTAGAGTAATACACAAAACGAAAAATAAACATTAATAAAATATTAAATATTTTTAATGTAAAAATAAATAATTTTATATTATCTAACATACAGTTAACACAGTCTAAAATAATGTAAAATACTAAATAATTAATTTTTAATCTATATTTTCTTGAATTACATTATTTTTTAATATTAAGTAGTATATACAGTAGTATTTAGAGAAATAGACAATATATATAACTTATAGTAAAATATACTGAATCATAAATAAGAAAATTTAAATAAGTAATTACTTAAACGTTATAAAGTAAATAATTTAAAAATAATTAACTAAATAATTACTTTATAGTAAATGTCTATATTATCTACTAAATTAATTTAAATGTTTAAATTACGTAGATATAAACAAATTACGTCGATGTACATAAATTACGTTGGTATAAACAAATTACGTTGATGTATATAAATTACGTTGGTATAAACAAATTACGTTAATGTAAATAAATTACGTTGGTATAAACAAATTACGTTGATGTATATAAATTACGTTGGTATAAACAAATTACGTTAATGTAAATAAATTACGTTGGTATAAACAAATTACGTTAATGTAAATAAATTACGTTGATATAAACAAATTATATTAATGTAAATAAATTACGTTGGAATAAACAAATTACGTTAATGTAAATAAATTACGTTGGTATAAACAAATTACGTTGATGTATATAAATTACGTTGGTATAAAAAAATTACGTTAATGTAAATAAATTACGTTGGTATAAACAAATTACGTTGATGTATATAAATTACGTTGATATAAAAAATTACGTTAATGAAAATAAATTACGTTAGTATAAACAAATTACGTTGATGTATATAAATTACGTTGGTATAAACAAATTACGTTAATGTAAATAAATTACGTTGATATACATAAACCCAACGTAACCTAAATTTATCTAACCTAACCTAACCTAAATTTATTAAACCTAACCTAAATTTATCAAACCTAACCTAAATTTATCAAACCTAACCTAAATTTATCAAACCTAACCTAAATTTATCGAACCTAACCTAAATTTATCAAACCTAACCTAAATTTATCAAACCTAACCTAAATTTATCGAACCTAACCTAAATTTATCGAACCTAACCTAAATTTATTGAACCTAACCTAAATTTATCGAAGCAAGCCTATCCTAAATTTATCAAACCTAACCTAAATTTATTGAACCTAACCTAAATTTATCGAAGCAAGCCTATCCTAAATTTATCAAGCCTAACCTAACCTAAATTTATCCAACCTAACCTAAATTTGTATAGTAATTTAATAATTTTTAAACATCAGAGACAACACTTTCTAATAATTTTTTAAAAATCTATAAAAATAATTATTTTTAATAATACTGTATATATAATAATATATAATTATTTTTATAGATTTTTTTATTTAATAAAAATTATAATATTAGTATTAATTAGATTAAATTATTATTATTATTAAAAAAATACAGTATCTGTATAATGTGAATTAATAATCAATTTTTTAATATTTAATATTTATTTTTACAAATTTTGTTTTTTTACTTTTAAAAAAATATATTTTTAAACACAAAAAATTGTTAAATCAAATTTAATATACAAATTATTATAAACATTTAAAACAAATAATTAAATGTATTATTAATACACAATAATTTTTATCATATAATGGGAATAATAATAATTATTATTATTATTAGTATTATTACTAATTAATTATTGAATAATTATCGGGACTTTGTTTTGACAATAAATGTCCGAATTTCCATCGGATTCAACGTTACGGTCAAATCTGTCGGATCAAACGCTACCCGATTCGGCTCATATCGACCGCCATCTCTATCGCCGTCACTGGTCCTCCATTTCAATCGCTGATCCAATGCTTTAACATCCAACGTACCGGTCAGTGTTGTCTCCCGAGCTTCGGTAACCGTAAACTGTGCAAACATATCCCTGAGCGAAACCGTTACCGGTTTGGACAGTTGTCGGGATTCATTAGTCTGATAGTAGTGTTCCAGACGTACCAACAGTTGACTATCTTTCCATTGTTCAACAGTCAACAAATGGACATTTTTCGGTAACTCTTTCGCCAGACCCGTATACTGACACTTGTGTTTTTTCAGATAATCTTCGGGAGTCGTTGATCCGAGTTTACCGAACGTCAAGGACGGTTCGGATAGTATACGTTGTGCCAGATCACGGTGCGCGTCGGCCGCATCGGCCAAACTGGTCAACAGCAGCCAAAATTTCCCCCTAATTACCAGTCCTTTGCCGTCGACTCCCGGTTCGTTCAGTGCTTCGCCGACACCGAACGCATCGTCGTATAGATCGCGCCGATGAACCATCAGTTCGAGCGAACCGTCCTTAAGACTGGCGCCGCCTTGCGATCGATCGTTGAGGACAGTCATCTGCAAGTCTTGTTTGACATCACGTATGGCTATACGCGAGTTAACCGGATAGTAATTTTCGGCCACTTCCTCCGTTACCGACATATTCCAAGTTGGCCTGAAATCGCGCCGACGTTCCAACATTTGTCGGCCGTTGGCATCCGTATAGACCAGCGAACTGGTAGTCAAATTGGTTTCCCAACGGGATATGATTTCTTTGCCTACTTTATCGTCGACAGGTATCGGACCGACAACGTAGTCAAACTCCAGGGCATCCGAATCGCGCCAAATGCGGATCACTTGCCAGACATAATCGGTAACTCGTTGGCGAACTTCGACAAAGTTGGATGTATTGACCAGTTCGGAGGTCACGGGTGTCTTATATAGTTCAGGTGTCTGGCCATCGGTACGCATGATGTACGCACCCGATGCCCGATGATCGGCACCGTTTGTCGTACATATAGTATGTATTGTCAATACAGTCAATACAGCGATGATTTGGTACCCAATAAACTCTAACATTAACAATACATTCAATGAATACAATATTTTCAGAGACAGTAATAACGTTTGATATATTATGTAATAAATTGAAAACTTAATACTATTTACAAGTGAGATTTAGTCTAAAAAATTACAATTTTCCAGGATTGCATCATGGACAATTATTTATGATTTATTTTATTGAAATATACAGTAGAGTAATACACAAAACGAAAAATAAACATTAATAAAATATTAAATATTTTTAATGTAAAAATAAATAATTTTATATTATCTAACATACAGTTAACACAGTCTAAAATAATGTAAAATACTAAATAATTAATTTTTAATCTATATTTTCTTGAATTACATTATTTTTTAATATTAAGTAGTATATACAGTAGTATTTAGAGAAATAGACAATATATATAACTTATAGTAAAATATACTGAAT
The DNA here is from genome assembly GCF_028296485.1 of Oppia nitens. Classification (NCBI taxonomy): domain Eukaryota; kingdom Metazoa; phylum Arthropoda; class Arachnida; order Sarcoptiformes; family Oppiidae; genus Oppia; species Oppia nitens. The sequence continues at coordinate 568,726 of NW_026533210.1, forward strand.
CATAAATAAGAAAATTTAAATAAGTAATTACTTAAACGTTATAAAGTAAATAATTTAAAAATAATTAACTAAATAATTACTTTATAGTAAATGTCTATATTATCTACTAAATTAATTTAAATGTTTAAATTACGTAGATATAAACAAATTACGTCGATGTACATAAATTACGTTGGTATAAACAAATTACGTTGATGTATATAAATTACGTTGGTATAAACAAATTACGTTAATGTAAATAAATTACGTTGGTATAAACAAATTACGTTGATGTATATAAATTACGTTGGTATAAACAAATTACGTTAATGTAAATAAATTACGTTGGTATAAACAAATTACGTTAATGTAAATAAATTACGTTGATATAAACAAATTATATTAATGTAAATAAATTACGTTGGAATAAACAAATTACGTTAATGTAAATAAATTACGTTGGTATAAACAAATTACGTTGATGTATATAAATTACGTTGGTATAAAAAAATTACGTTAATGTAAATAAATTACGTTGGTATAAACAAATTACGTTGATGTATATAAATTACGTTGATATAAAAAATTACGTTAATGAAAATAAATTACGTTAGTATAAACAAATTACGTTGATGTATATAAATTACGTTGGTATAAACAAATTACGATATATATAATGTAAATAAATTACGTTGATATACATAAACCCAACGTAACCTAAATTTATCTAACCTAACCTAACCTAAATTTATTAAACCTAACCTAAATTTATCAAACCTAACCTAAATTTATCAAACCTAACCTAAATTTATCAAACCTAACCTAAATTTATCGAACCTAACCTAAATTTATCAAACCTAACCTAAATTTATCAAACCTAACCTAAATTTATCGAACCTAACCTAAATTTATCGAACCTAACCTAAATTTATTGAACCTAACCTAAATTTATCGAAGCAAGCCTATCCTAAATTTATCAAACCTAACCTAAATTTATTGAACCTAACCTAAATTTATCGAAGCAAGCCTATCCTAAATTTATCAAGCCTAACCTAACCTAAATTTATCCAACCTAACCTAAATTTGTATAGTAATTTAATAATTTTTAAACATCAGAGACAACACTTTCTAATAATTTTTTAAAAATCTATAAAAATAATTATTTTTAATAATACTGTATATATAATAATATATAATTATTTTTATAGATTTTTTTATTTAATAAAAATTATAATATTAGTATTAATTAGATTAAATTATTATTATTATTAAAAAAATACAGTATCTGTATAATGTGAATTAATAATCAATTTTTTAATATTTAATATTTATTTTTACAAATTTTGTTTTTTTACTTTTAAAAAAATATATTTTTAAACACAAAAAATTGTTAAATCAAATTTAATATACAAATTATTATAAACATTTAAAACAAATAATTAAATGTATTATTAATACACAATAATTTTTATCATATAATGGGAATAATAATAATTATTATTATTATTAGTATTATTACTAATTAATTATTGAATAATTATCGGGACTTTGTTTTGACAATAAATGTCCGAATTTCCATCGGATTCAACGTTACGGTCAAATCTGTCGGATCAAACGCTACCCGATTCGGCTCATATCGACCGCCATCTCTATCGCCGTCACTGGTCCTCCATTTCAATCGCTGATCCAATGCTTTAACATCCAACGTACCGGTCAGTGTTGTCTCCCGAGCTTCGGTAACCGTAAACTGTGCAAACATATCCCTGAGCGAAACCGTTACCGGTTTGGACAGTTGTCGGGATTCATTAGTCTGATAGTAGTGTTCCAGACGTACCAACAGTTGACTATCTTTCCATTGTTCAACAGTCAACAAATGGACATTTTTCGGTAACTCTTTCGCCAGACCCGTATACTGACACTTGTGTTTTTTCAGATAATCTTCGGGAGTCGTTGATCCGAGTTTACCGAACGTCAAGGACGGTTCGGATAGTATACGTTGTGCCAGATCACGGTGCGCGTCGGCCGCATCGGCCAAACTGGTCAACAGCAGCCAAAATTTCCCCCTAATTACCAGTCCTTTGCCGTCGACTCCCGGTTCGTTCAGTGCTTCGCCGACACCGAACGCATCGTCGTATAGATCGCGCCGATGAACCATCAGTTCGAGCGAACCGTCCTTAAGACTGGCGCCGCCTTGCGATCGATCGTTGAGGACAGTCATCTGCAAGTCTTGTTTGACATCACGTATGGCTATACGCGAGTTAACCGGATAGTAATTTTCGGCCACTTCCTCCGTTACCGACATATTCCAAGTTGGCCTGAAATCGCGCCGACGTTCCAACATTTGTCGGCCGTTGGCATCCGTATAGACCAGCGAACTGGTAGTCAAATTGGTTTCCCAACGGGATATGATTTCTTTGCCTACTTTATCGTCGACAGGTATCGGACCGACAACGTAGTCAAACTCCAGGGCATCCGAATCGCGCCAAATGCGGATCACTTGCCAGACATAATCGGTAACTCGTTGGCGAACTTCGACAAAGTTGGATGTATTGACCAGTTCGGAGGTCACAGGTATCTGGCCATCGGTACGCATGATGTACGCACCCGATGCCCGATGATCGGCACCGTTTGTCGTACATATAGTATGTATTGTCAATACAGTCAATACAGCGATGATTTGGTACCCAATAAACTCTAACATTAACAATACATTCAATGAATACAATATTTTCAGAGACAGTAATAACGTTTGATATTATTATGTAATAAATTGAAAACTTAATACTATTTACAAGTGAGATAGTCTAAAAAATTACAATTTTCCAGGATTGCATCATGGACAATTATTTATGATTTATTTTATTGAAATATACAGTAGAGTAATACACAAAACGAAAAATAAACATTAATAAAATATTAAATATTTTTAATGTAAAAATAAATAATTTTATATTATCTAACATACAGTTAACACAGTCTAAAATAATGTAAAATACTAAATAATTAATTTTTAATCTATATTTTCTTGAATTACATTATTTTTTAATATTAAGTAGTATATACAGTAGTATTTAGAGAAATAGACAATATATATAACTTATAGTAAAATATACTGAATCATAAATAAGAAAATTTAAATAAGTAATTACTTAAACGTTATAAAGTAAATAATTTAAAAATAATTAACTAAATAATTACTTTATAGTAAATGTCTATATTATCTACTAAATTAATTTAAATGTTTAAATTACGTAGATATAAACAAATTACGTCGATGTACATAAATTACGTTGGTATAAACAAATTACGTTGATGTATATAAATTACGTTGGTATAAACAAATTACGTTAATGTAAATAAATTACGTTGGTATAAACAAATTACGTTGATGTATATAAATTACGTTGGTATAAACAAATTACGTTAATGTAAATAAATTACGTTGGTATAAACAAATTACGTTAATGTAAATAAATTACGTTGATATAAACAAATTATATTAATGTAAATAAATTACGTTGGAATAAACAAATTACGTTAATGTAAATAAATTACGTTGGTATAAACAAATTACGTTGATGTATATAAATTACGTTGGTATAAAAAAATTACGTTAATGTAAATAAATTACGTTGGTATAAACAAATTACGTTGATGTATATAAATTACGTTGATATAAAAAATTACGTTAATGAAAATAAATTACGTTAGTATAAACAAATTACGTTGATGTATATAAATTACGTTGGTATAAACAAATTACGTTAATGTAAATAAATTACGTTGGTATAAACAAATTACGTTGATATATATAAATTATGTTAAGTACATAAATTACGTTGATATACATAAATTACGTTGATATACATAAACCCAACGTAACCTAAATTTATCTAACCTAACCTAACCTAAATTTATTAAACCTAACCTAAATTTATCAAACCTAACCTAAATTTATCAAACCTAACCTAAATTTATCAAACCTAACCTAAATTTATCGAACCTAACCTAAATTTATCAAACCTAACCTAAATTTATCGAACCTAACCTAAATTTATCAAACCTAACCTAAATTTATCAAACCTAACCTAAATTTATCGAACCTAACCTAAATTTATCGAACCTAACCTAAATTTATTGAACCTAACCTAAATTTATCGAAGCAAGCCTATCCTAAATTTATCAAACCTAACCTAAATTTATTGAACCTAACCTAAATTTATCGAAGCAAGCCTATCCTAAATTTATCAAGCCTAACCTAACCTAAATTTATCCAACCTAACCTAAATTTATCCAACCTAACCTAAATTTGTATAGTAATTTAATAATTTTTAAACATCAGAGACAACACTTTCTAATAATTTTTTAAAAATCTATAAAAATAATTATTTTTAATAATACTGTATATATAATAATATATAATTATTTTTATAGATTTTTTTATTTAATAAAAATTATAATATTAGTATTAATTAGATTAAATTATTATTATTATTAAAAAATACAGTATCAGTATAATGTGAATTAATAATCAATTTTTTAATATTTAATATTTATTTTTACAAATTTTGTTTTTTACTTTTAAAAAAATATATTTTTAAACACAAAAAATTGTTAAATCAAATTTAATATACAAATTATTATAAACATTTAAAACAAATAATTAAATGTATTATTAATACACAATAATTTTTATCATATAATGGGAATAATAATAATAATTATTAGTATTATTAGTATTAATATTAGTATTATTACTAATTAATTATTGAATAATTATCGGGACTTTGTTTTGACAATAAATGTCCGAATTTCCATCGGATTCAACGTTACGGTCAAATCTGTCGGATCAAACGCTACCCGATTCGGCTCATATCGACCGCCATCTCTATCGCCGTCACTGGTCCTCCATTTCAATCGCTGATCCAATGCTTTTACATCCAACGTACCGGTCAGTGTTGTCTCCCGAGCTTCGGTAACCGTAAACTGTGCAAACATATCCCTGAGCGAAACCGTTACCGGTTTGGACAGTTGTCGGGATTCATTGGTCTGATAGTAGTGTTCCAGACGTACCAACAGTTGACTATCTTTCCATTGTTCAACAGTCAACAAATGGACATTTTTCGGTAACTCTTTCGCCAGACCCGTATACTGACACTTGTGTTTTTTCAGATAATCTTCGGGAGTCGTTGATCCGAGTTTACCGAACGTCAAGGACGGTTCGGATAGTATACGTTGTGCCAGATCACGGTGCGCGTCGGCCGCATCGGCCAAACTGGTCAACAGCAGCCAAAATTTCCCCCTAATTACCAGTCCTTTGCCGTCGACTCCCGGTTCGTTCAGTGCTTCGCCGACACCGAACGCATCGTCGTATAGATCGCGCCGATGAACCATCAGTTCCAGTGAACCGTCCTTAAGACTGGCGCCGCCTTGCGATCGATCGTTCAGTACAGTCATCTGCAAGTCTTGTTTGACATCGCGGATGGCTATACGCGAGTTAACCGGATAGTAATTTTCGGCCACTTCCTCCGTTACGGACATATTCCAAGTTGGCCTGAAGTCACGCCGACGTTCCAACATTTGTCGGCCATTGGCATCCGTATAGACCAGCGAACTGGTAGTCAAATTGGTTTCCCAACGGGATATGATTTCTTTGCCTACTTTATCGTCGACGGGTATCGGACCGACAACGTAGTCAAACTCCAGGGCATCCGAATCGCGCCAAATGCGGATCACTTGCCAGACATAGTCGGTAACTCGTTGGCGAACTTCGACAAAGTTGGACGTATTGACCAGTTCGGAGGTCACGGGTGTCTTATATAGTTCAGGTGTCTGGCCATCGGTACGCATGATGTAAGCACCCGATGCCCGATGATCGGCACCTTTGTTGTCGCCGGGTTTTGCTTTATAAAACTCAAACTTTTGTTTCAAATCGACAACCTTTCCGTTAGCCAACTGTACGGCACTCAGAGCACCGGTATTATCAAACATAATCGTATTGCTCAGTGATTTGACTGACAATTTGTCGGTAATTTTCGTTACAGTCGGCTCTTCCGGCTGCTGCTGTTGGCTATCGTTGTCATCGTTGTTGTTGGTCTTCAATCTCAATATATAGGTATTGTAGCCGAGCGGCGGCGCATTGGCCTCGAACACCAATTCGTCGGTAGCTTTCGATACTCGTTCCTTAAGGGCCAGGACTTCGGGTGCAATGGGAACCACTGTAGACCATTGTATTTTGCCGGTCGGATGGAGGACCTCATAGTTTTTATGGGTTACCGGCAGCCGAATCTTGTGTGTCATCCATCGGCCAAACGGATTATACAGTGTAACAGCCAATTGGTCGCGACCTTCGGTCAGTGGACAGGCCGATACATTCAGCTGATTGCAAAACAATTGGTCGACAACTGTCTGGCCGCCAATCAATACGTTCAACGATTTATTAACTACTTGTTGACATTTTTCAATATTTTTATACAATTTCAGTGCATAATTGTTGGCCACGTGTTGTTTTTCGGTACCCGAAACGGCATCGTGATGTTGCATAACGCCCATCCATTCGCGTAGTCCGCTAACCTTATCCTCGTTGGCACCGTTACCACCCGATAGGACGTCCAGCTGTTTGCATACCTGGAGGAAATTGTTACCAACTTTTTCGTACCGCTTAATGGCCGGTCGACTAGTGAAATAGCCGGTCCAATAGCTATGTTCATCGGATGCGTACGGGAAAAAATCGTCCCGTTTGGTGGTAAATGTCCGATTGGCCAGTTGTACACCGTGTAGATAACAGGTGGGTGTCGAGTAAAATACATTGACTTCCGATTGTCGGGTGTTTACATATTTGATTAGTTTATCCATATTTTTGAACCACATATTCGCGTCCTGATAGTAAAAATCGGTACCCATCGGGAACAGTACATTGTTGGTCGGATAGACTTGCGAATAGGATTTAGCATATTTGACAAATCGGTCGACTATACGATCGACATTGTAGTCCTCCGATTCTGGGTCGTCGATAAACGGTTCGTCGCCGCCACCGTTGGCCAAATCCCAGTTGAAACCGGGCGGCGGACCTGCAATTATCATCAATCAATAAGTATTTGGTATATAAGTTGTAACCCTACCTCCCCACCCACCCCAACCTAACTATATGTTGGCTGGACTGGTAGGTTATTAGTAGTAGTTATACATATATAAGTTTATACATTTTTTTCTCGCTATCAACTATCATTATTTAATTTTTTAATAAAAAAAATCAATTAAAAAATTATTATAAACTAGTTCATTTAACTATAAACGGGGGAGGGGAGGAGATAATTGTAGTGCCAGAACACATGCCGATCTAACAGTTTATTCGCAGCCCTCCTCCCGTCCTCTAACCTAACCACCCCAGCCTATCTAGCTGTTTACTCGCACACCCCCTCCCGTCCTCTAACCCACTCACCCCAGCCTATCTAACTGTTTACTCGCACACCCCCTCCCGTCCTCTAACCCACCCATCCCTCCCACACACACACATACATACCGTATCCCATTTCCATAGCGTGTGTAAATATATCGGAAACATTTCCCAAATCATCGCTACCCAACCAAACCAATTCCATTGACCGATCTTTTTCGCGTTTAGTTTTGTCCGCGTAGTCCAATCGGGCAAAGAAAAACCCGTCGAAACCCATTTGGGCGAACAGGTTGGCCTGTTCGCGGCTATGGCCGAACGGATCGATTTGCCAGCCAATTCGGGGTACGCCACACTGGCCAAACTGATCCTGCAAGCGCCGATGACCCCAGGTCATCTGGTCGACAATGGACTGGTAGTGTGCGGCCGCCTCATCGTTCATCGACCAGCCACCGTTGATAAACTCTAGTTGACCTACAGGTGCGCGATATATGGTTTTATTATTATTATTATATGCGTTTTAAAATAATTGAACATATTTAATTAATTATATGTTTGTTTAATTTGATATTTAATATGATTTAATTTTTTAATATCTAAATTAATAAAAATAATTATTTTAATTTTTTTTAAATATATTATTTAATTTATTTAGTATCTTATAGTTTTTATTATAAGGATTTTACTATCAAAAAATAATAGTTTTATTTTTTAATATTTAAATCTAAAATAAATATTTATTAAACTAATCAAAAGTTATTATTATCATTACATCAATATATTTTCAATGCTTAACATTAGATAATGTTTGTTATCTTTTTATTTATTTATTTTTTTCATAATTTTCATATACACTATGATTATTGAAAATTTGTTTATATAAATATAAATGATATCAACTGAATCATATGATAATAATAATAATAATAATTTTTTAATAAAAATTTTTTGTTGCTTAGTTAAAGTTAAATATTAGTAATTTTTTGTTGCTTGTATCAACTATTGAAAACTAATTGACACTGATCAAATAATGAGATTTATTATTATTATTGCTATTATTATAAAACAAATTACTAACTAAAATAAAACTACAGTATTTATACAGTAGTGTACTATTAAACAGTAATAAACTAATAATAAATTAATATATATATATATATATATATTTAATTGTTTGGGTGGAAAAAATACTGTACTAATAATTATTAACAATAAATACTATGATATATCTGTAACTAATAATTTTAATTAATATTAACTAATTATATATATATAATATGTTGGATACAATATTAAGTCAATATTATTTTTTTTAAATTAATTAATTATCTAACTATTTACTAAACTAACTATTTTTTTCTGTATCTGTATTATTACAGTATTATCAATACTACTATTATTTA